>NC_092420.1:82510890-82873390 GCF_040894005.1 Engystomops pustulosus
GAAGAGGGCAGGCTCTGTGACATTTTGAAATCCATTCAGTCACTCCCAGGGTCAGTAAGCCAATTTGCAAGAATTTCCGGGGAAACTGGTCAAGTACAAAGGACAAAGTCCTTCTTCTATCTTCTGCTCTTATTTGAAATAGAAACGTCTTATCCTTTTTGCCATAGGGTAAAAAGGAAGAAAAAAAAAAAATTTGGTCTCCTCTCCCGGATGTAATGTTGCCTTTCCCTCCAGACAAACACATTAATCACGAGCAGTCTCTCTGGTGTTCTTAACTAAAATAGGCCCCTTTTGGATTGTTCGGTCATTGATTTTTACTATATAGAAGGGAATATACCTTGTTTTGTAGGTATTACATGTTTTTTTTTTGTGCTTTTTAAGTGTTTACCAACATATGGTAAGACGTAAGTTTTGAAAAAATTTGCTGGATCAAAGTGATCACTTTGGGGCTCCTTTGACCTGTATGGGTGACTCTTTGAGTCTTTGGGTTTGCGCTTGAGGCTTTATTTATTTATTTTTTTTAATAGAAAGAGGCTTGTCGATGGAAACGTATCTTCTCGTACAGCTGTGCTAAGGTATGTCGGTCACAGCTTAATTGAGAATTACTCTCGGTTTGTTAAGCAAACAGGACAACTCAACCTTCCTTTTTGTAAGGAGCGACAACTGTGGCAAAATATTTGCAGTTGAGAACGGTTGAATGTAGATATTAAATCATTTTTGACGGCCCAAAGTTATAGGCGTTTATTTTTTAATTTAGAGGGGTGATAAATCTTAGTTTTTTGTTTAGTCTGTTCTCTGTAAGTAGTTATTTTGACCTAAGTAGGGCTCTGTAATAGGTCTAGAAAAAAAATTCTCAAATTTTATCAAACATGTCTTCACGTTTTGGAGGTCCTTTTCAAGAGCGTTCTTAGAAAACTGCAACTTGTGAGATGACCTGCTTACGTGGATTATGAGGATTGTCGTGTCGTGGGGCTGTCGTGTCGTGGGGCTGTCGTGTCGTGGGGCTGTCGTGTCGTGGGGCTGTCGTGTCGTGGGGCTGTCTTGTTGTTGAAAACCTTGACCCACCAACCTTGTTGTTCGAATGATGGTGTAAAGCAACTCTACAGCATCCATCGTGTCATGGCTCCTCCCCTTCTTTCATACTCAGCTGTTCCATCATCCATATTCCAAGTTATTAAGAGCTGGAAAAAAATTCTCAAGACTAGACTTGTAGGGTAGTAAAAACATCTGAAATTTAGAATCAAATTTGTCATCAATTGGCATTAGAATAATGATCAGAATCTAGTCCTCTGGACCATAGATGACATTCTAAGCTTTGCTACATCTAGTGGGCATTGAATTCTAAGACCAATGACCTCCTGTCGCTAATCACATAGTTTCATGAGCTGATGTTTTGTGATCCTCAGGTTGGGTGATCTTCTGTACTTGTCCCATGACTTTGTACATTTAACGTTCTCACATAACGTCTTCGAGAGATTACATTCCTCTGTTCCCTTTCACAGTTCACGTTGTAGCCATGGAAAAGGTTGAGACAGAGGATTCATATTCGTGAACGGTGAGAGGAGAAGCGAGCTCCTGATAACTTGTCTCACTTTGGTTTTTCAGTGGCACGTCATGTTCTGTCTCGGTATTTTCTTATCAATCAACACCTCAGTCCGATTATTGCTGTGGCTACAGATGACAGAATATTCTATCGCCCATTACTGTCGAGAGCCGTTCTTGGCAGCTGTGGGGTGGGATGACCTTTAGGTAATTCCCCCCCTCCCCCCCCCCCCACTACTTTGCTCTGCTGAAAGCTTCTTCTCTGTATTCAAGTAGCATGGTTTAATACGGTCAACCTCATATTTTTGGTTGTGTGTTTGTTTTTGAGGACGGAGAACAGATTTCTCAGCCACTAATTTGAATTGGAGACGTTGTATGAGAGCCTGACTTATTTGCATATGTATGCCTCACTGCTTACATGTAATCTATCTGCCGCTCTGTATTGTCTGTGCAGTGCTACAAATTAACACTTTGCTTACATGCTGCCCTACAGCAGCTATAGAGGTTGTGCTTACACCTTCAAAAAGTCCTCGATTCTTCTCCCTTCTATTTTGGAAGCTATAAGATTTGTGTGTGTGTGTTTATATGTTAGTTACATATGTGGGTTCAGCTGGTTTGTGATAGTTGGAGTCGACTGCTTTAAGTTTTTTATTTTTTTTTAGGTTTTGGGCTGTTTGGGAGCATTAGGATTGGGGAAGGGGGGGGGGTGGAGGGCTTGTCTCAGCCTTGTGTCTGGGATTCACATCCATTTAATTGCTGTGCTTCCTGTTGTACAAGTGGTTACCAGCTCTTTAGCTCTTTACAATTTAACCATCACTGCAGCTTTATCTGGAAGACTCCTTTTCGCTCAAGTTGCACCAACAGGTACTTTTCATGAAAAGTGCACTCCAGGGGGGGGGGGGGAGTTGGGTGGCGGGGGCTAAGCTAGTGGAGGGATATCGCTGTTGACTTTAAACAGCTTTTCTTAGAGTGTTTCTCCCTAGTGGTGTAATTTTTGTCTAAAGGTCAGGCTGCCAGAACAGATTTATGCTCTATACAAGACAGGAAGGGTTTTTCGAGAGCACCCACTATATAGCGTTTTCTGAAATAACTCTGCAGATTCCAAACAATACTGGCATTTTCTTTCTGCTCCTGGTATAATGTTATCTTTTTATGTCAGATGTGTTGAGTTTTTTTTCCGATTGTGACCAGGGTTTTATCTATTTTTTTCGCCTTGATAAAAGAATCATCATTATTGCAACACTTAAGCATTCCTTACTGGAGGACACAAAGGAGCGGCAGAGTTTCGAGAAGTCAACCCTTTATTTTTAGACTCTTTAATATTCAGAGCATGTTCTTTTTGAGCTTTGGAAATGTACTCGAAGGGGGGGAAAGTCTTTATAGATGGAGAAGGTCCAAGTGTATACTCGAGAAAGGAGGACAAAGAGGGTGAAAGGGATATTTGTAGCTCGGGGAAGAATGGCCAGGGTGCTTAGTGGGTTTTATGTAGGCACCAGTTTGCTTGTGTTGATGGTCTGGTAATGTATGTGTGAGATTGTTGATGGTCCTACTAATGTGTGAAGACTCAATGCTGTTTATATTAGGTCTAATCCTAAACCGTAAACAGAGACACATTACTTGAGATGTTTGTTTAGATGTCTTTTTTTGGGGGAGGTCTACCTTTTCTGCGTAAGTTGAGTGTCACATTATTGTTGATGAGCGGGGAAACTTTTTTTTTTTTTTTTTTTTTTTTGGTTCAGTGAGGTTTTCTTCTCATTGAATTTGTCATTAGATCAGTGACCAAAGGCACTAGGTGGAGTAGCGGTCTTATTTATGGACGTTTTTTGAGTTATGGACGTTACGATGGACTCATCAAGATGGAATGATGTGAATTCTGTTTATTTTCTCGACGAGGACTCGCTAGCAACAGCCTCCGATGTCAAAATCTCATTCTAAGCCTTTCGGTGCTTAGAGCATCACAGTATGTGTGCTGCATCTCTTAGGACTGACAAGGCCTCCTTTGCTATACTTATACTGTTACTTGATAGTCAGTGACCATTTATTCTTTCAAAATATGCCCTCGCTGCTTAAAGCTGCCAAACCAGATCTGCAAATATAAAGGACATTCCCAACAGCAAGGAGCCATGATAAGAAAATACTTGGCAGTGCTCTAGTCAGGTCTTCAGACCTTTTGTAACCTGGAAAGTCTGTATCTTACTTTCATGCACGTAACTGTATAACTCCAGGCTGCTCTACTGATAACTGAGGAAAGGTAAAACGCATTTTTTTTGTGTTGTCTCTTTCATAAGCTTTCTTTTCTCACTTCGTCTTCCTGTGTTATGGTGTTGGGGCATTTTTTTCTCGGTTTCTCTTTTGTTATCTTTTTTTTTATATTCTTTTTTTAATCTATAGATTATAGTTAAGCTGGAAGTTGTTTGTATGCTTGTATCTACCCAAGACAAATCTTCTCGTAAAATACAATTTATTTAGCATTTTTGCAAAGGAAAATAAACTATAACCATAATGGGCATTTTAGGATCTAAAAGCTTGTGTAAGGCTTATGTTTTCTCATCTCCTGAAAGTATAAATCCATGACATTAAGTGCAGGCTTTTTCCATTTCATTTGGTCTTTACTAAGAGAGAAAGCCTCTGTATTTGCAAGTTGTATTAAAATGCACTTGGATATAGACAAGTGGAGGAGGGGGGGGGCAAAAAAGTGAAGCAAATGAACTTTGTCGTAGAGAATAACTGCTACGTGAATAGTTTGATTGCTTTTGTATCTTTTTCTTGCCAATTTTTTATCAAAATTTCTCAGTGTGGGAACTCCTCTTACAAAAATATTACTCTAGCGTTACCTTGAAGGGCATCACGGACCTTGTTTACTCAAGCACTTGGAGGTGTTTGGATTAAGGCACAACTTTGCCAGCTGATTGCCCGCTCTCACGCTGGTGATTTAGTGCTGAATTTATCTTCGAGCTTTTGGATTCTGCAAAGTCTGTCACTGTGTAGAGGAGCGTAGCAGGTCCCCATCCTGGTGCCAATACATTATTTATTTTTGGCTAATCCTCTGCTAATGTGCAAAAGCAGAGTTTGTTATTGTTAAACCAAATGGCCCTTTAGGTAAAGAAATGGTTAAGGCGATCTCTTGTAATATGTAGCTGTCTAATGAAGAGATTTACGGCACTGGCAAGGGCTATTGTGTAGGCATTACCCTCTCACAGCATGCACACGTATTATCTTAACAACTCTGCCACATTTCATAGGAAACATTTTCATAAGAGGGCTCGAATATTAAATACAACAATTGCTCTCCAATAGGATTATTGTAACACGAAATAAAGGGAGGCAAAAAAAATTCGTAAGCAAGGTCTGAACTGTGAATAGTGCGCCGAATTAGGATTTCTGTGTCTGAGCACGATTACTCCATGTAGTAGAAATGTGCACAGTGGGAGTGCGAGGAAAGGCATTCTGCTTGCACAGATATTGGTCTCGGTGAATGACTTGAAGATCTGTAGGGATTTGGGCTGTTACCGCTTCAGGAGTCTAATGTCTGATAATCCATAGGCGCCAAAATTTGCCTTCTGCTAAAGCAGATGTAAGAAGAGAGAGTCAAAAAGTTTAATCGAGAAAATAAGTTATTACTGGGAAAATCATTATCCTCTGTCTACATGAGACTTCCGGTGCGGAAGTTTATTGACCAACACATCAGGGAGCCTAAAATGGCTCATTTCATGTAGACGTCTCTAGTTTTATCATATGTAATTGTGCACCGTTGAAACCGCGGTTGTATTTTGACTTTCGCTGCGTTAAATTAGATTCAATCTTTTTCATCCATGTTGCTCCATGTGGTCTCCTGGAGCAGGAAAGGCGCTAAGACTTCTAGTATTTGCATGATTCATACTTTTAATAGGGCTTGGTTGTGTTGACCTAGTCTGTAGAAGTGTATAGTGTCTGTGTCGTTTCCCATACGCTTACACAACCCTATTTGTATATTCAGGCACTAATTGACAGGGATCAGCTTTACTTGTGCATACAACCCACCTCCTAGAAGTCCTTTCCTCTGCCTCTTGCCCGAATATCTAATCGTACTGTTGGTGACCTTCCCCAAACGTTGTTGGTATTTCGTTGATATCAGTATCGAAGTGAGGCTGTCAAATATTTTGACTCCTCTTATCTGAGAGTTAATTATACATTGTAGTTTAAAAGGTGTCCAAGCCCTCCGCCTGGAAACGTCTGATCTCCTGTCTGTGAATGAAAAATGTGTCACGATTCCAGAGAGCGTTGAACTCCGTAGGCCAAGGTCGGTAAGAGCCATGTGTGTTTGTAGGGATGACAATGAGTCTTTTCCCAGGCTTTGCTTGTCATAGACTCCGACACCGTTCTTGTTTATTTATTGATAAACACAGGTGATCAATGCCCTGTGGGAAGAAAGGACAAGTGATACAAACCTATAAAAAGAAAAAAATCACAAAAACATAACTTTACGTCCGCCATTTGGAGTTTTTGGATGAGTGGGCTACAGCTAAGTGTTCAAAAAAAATGTCTTTGTTTAAGAATTGTTAGCTTATGAGTAATGATCTGGGTTATAAGTCTGACACCTCATATCAATAGTGTTTTTGTATTTTTATGGATCGAGGGCATATAACAAAAGGCCACAGTTATTACGGTCATGAATGTTGGCATGTGGTTCATATTTCAGAATTTGCCCTTGGTGTGATTGTATCATTGGGAAACAGTCTGTTTTAGTTATTTTGGATCAGAATTTACCCTCTGGCTCATCTGGTCATGGATAGTGTGTAGATGTGATGTCATGTAAGGGATTTTTTTTCCCTCTACAATCTGGATAGTTGTTTCACTACCCTCTGCCTAGCAACTCAATAAAGTCACTTAAAAGGACAGTGTCGTAAGTACTTATTGTTCCAGTTGTTTACTGACCATGTTAGGTTTCCAGGTAGTGCCATGGTACGTAGTCCCTGATCTAGGGATTTTGGACATTGGTCATTTCCTTTGCCTTTTTGGGTTAAAACTGTATTGTATAATTGTAAATTGCCATAAACCGTGTTCACAAGTACTTTTTAGCTTTTTGATATTCTCTAGATGTTTTTTATCTCTTGTGCTGGGTATTGATGCCTATAGATTTGAAGACTTTGCAAACGGGAGTGCCAGTATTAAAATGGTTAATACTCCATTAGGCAAAGCTTTGGTAAGAGCAGAAAGCTTTGTTGCCTTTGTTAATTTTTCTGTATTTAATGGATGATGTATATTTTTACTATGTTCTGGTCGATGCACAACTATGGAAGAGGACCAACAGGCTGAAACCTAAGTAGTCAACGAGACGTCAATCATATCGCTTTTCAGATTCACTCAAAATAGCTCCATGTTACTTGACGTATCACACAGCTCCTTGCAGACCATTGGCAGGGAATTGCACGCTACCTCATTTAACATGAGGCTATTTTGAGGTTCATACCTGGTTTGGTGGTTCTTTCGTAGGAACCCGCAGAGTTCTGCTGATTAGGATATGTTGCGAATAGTACAAGTCACACTTAGTAGCGTGCTGACAGAGCGCAGATTGTGGGTCTGTTCTTTTTTTCTCTTAAGTGATACACACTTGTGTCTGGTCTGTCTCTAGATGATGCCAAGTTATGCCTAGACACAACAACAACAGCCCCCTTGGATAACTGAGCTATGTGTCATTGCATATGTTGAGTAAACATCAACACAAGAGTCAGAAAGTCTTGGCTCGAGTCTTACTTCCATTTTTTCGGTTCTCCAATTCTTGTATTCCAGCACAATTTGGTAATTTTAGTAATTTTCCCTGTGTGGAGGAATGTTACTCAATATCATATACATATTGCCAACAATGTGCAATATTGAAATCATTTTTTTAGACTTCTTGATCATCTGATATCTTCAGATTACTAGCTAACATCATGGAATGACTCGTTGAGTGAGCTAAAAAAAAATGTCATCCTAGAAAAGTGCTGACCCTTAAAATTATTGGGTTTTTTTGAAAACCAAAAATGCTCAATATAATTTTGCCCCCTACATTTCACTACTGGTACAGCTTCTTTATAGGCTTTATCCTCATTATTGATGCCCGCCCCCCCACCTTCTGTTGAGACACATGACGTACTGTACCCTAATTAAAAACTTTGTCTTGTTATGGTTAGGAACCTCCTCCATAATTCTTAAATTCCTTACAACTGAAGATTGGGTTCAGTAGTGCTACTCCCCACTATCAGCTGTAAGGATCATATCGTAAGGTCTTCTGTTCCATCTCTCTCCTCCGTTGAGTACACAATGGCTTTGACTGGTAAGCCGTTGTGGCCATGCTCAATAAACTCTCGGCTTTAGAAGTTAATAATTAATGCTTGCCCGTAGAGTTCATTTGCATGTCATTATAGAGTGTCTAATGCATTACTTGTATGTACTTAATAGACCTTGATAACAAATAGTTTAAAAAAAACTTCTTTTAGTTTTGTTTTTTTAACCAATTTGTCTATGTAAGAATGCCACTTTTTTTTCCATCTGCTCTCCACTCCCGAATACTTAGCAAATGATTATTTAGAATGTACTTTGGTTTGTTATTCCATGAATTCATTCTCTTGCTCCATGTTCAGGTTTATTTTATTTTGGGATTGTTTTTTTTTTTTTTTTTCAATAGAAACATGAGCTTGATCCACTGGCTTGATGAGACGGAAACATGGAGGCTTTAGTTTGTCTTGATTCTACGTGTTGGTCATGATTTTGAAGTGTTTTTTGGAGTTTTTATTCATGTAGCTCTCGAATACGATGATAACATTGAGATTGTATTTGTGGGACTGAATTTTAAAAAAAATCTATTGAATCTTTCTAGGCAATATGCATGACTTCTCTTGTAGACCACGTTGTATAGTTCATCAAGTCTTGCTTGAGTAGATGTGAGTAAGCCATGTCTCATGTTCTAGGCAACAATTGGGTCTTTAACCAATGGATAAAATGTTCCGGTATAAGATGTAGAACAGATTTGAGTCGCCTCTTGTTTCGATGACTACATTTTTTGTCTTCTCTAAAAGATGGGACTTGTTCTACTCTCGTTTTTAGTTAATCACTACAATTGGTTTGGTTTTATTATGTCTGGTGTAGACTTGGTGATCTACTATAGAGGCTCTACTTGCATGTAGAGAAGCTAAAAATTCCTAAAATTAATGTTACAGCATTAACCCCCGTAGCTGTGCCAAATTATAGCCTTTAGTACCAGCATGCCCATCTCCACATGACATCATAGGGCTTCTAGTACTAACATGTGAAGACACTTAGTCAAATGGATTAAGAACTGAATAGCGAATGGTCACTGAACTAAGGTTTTCATGATGGTTCCATGATTAATTCATGTGAAAAATTCTTGGTCGTCAAAATAAAAATGTAGTTTCTGTAGTATTTTCGTACCCACCACGTGTGCTTAAAAATTAATCGCCCTGTTGAATAATATGCCCAATTACTTTAAATTTTTAATGTTTCAGTCCTTGGTTAAAATTTGGTTCTACTGAACATTTTTGTGCGGCAGATTTACTTTAATAAGAGAATTGTTTGGAATGCAGTCCATCATAGTCTGGACGTTTTTACACAATTTTAATGGGTCTTACCACCGGCACAATGATTGAAGAGGCTGTCGAGGGTTCGAGGTAGGGAAGCATGAAGCTACTAGGTCTTGGTTTGGATTTCAAGATACAGGTGTATAACAAGGAAGAGGTTGAGGTTGCTTAGAAGTTCTTCTGGTTTCTATTAAGAACGAAGACAAATCCCCTGTTACTAGATTAATGTGGATTCCTGTAATGTTACAGTAACATGCGTAAATCTTCAAGTAGCCCTGAACGTCAAAGATGGAGGCACATTTAATCAATTCTTTATTACCGTGGATGTAAAATTGTGGCTCTCATCCCAGCTTTCTCTGAACCATAGAACCCAAGTATAGGCCTATTAAAACAAATATTTTTTTTTTTTGTTTCCTTTGTCTCACAAACTGTTTTTGTTTGGAGATCCTCTGCAGTATCTGTGCCAAGTAGTGTTACAAGGTTTTATTACTGCTGGAAATTTCATTTGTGGTTGAGGAATAAAAATTGCATTGGACAGCACATAAAAAAAAATGAAAATAAAAAAAACAAAGTTGGAAACTGTTACTAGGATAATAGATTGATGTATGAGTTTAGGATTTTTCTTTGTATTTCTATTATGCCCCACCCACATGAGCTGATCATATGGACTGGATTGGGTTTTACATATACATTCGTGTGTGTGTGTGTATTTATTTGTTAATTTTATAAAATTAATTTCAGAATGTATATATAATATTTATTATTATTTATTATTATTATTATTTATTTTTTTTTTTTCTTCATGGGTGACTTCACGGGTGAAATGGTGCAAATTATGTCATTGCTTAGTCTGTTTTGGATACACTTTTAGAAATTAGTTTCTTTTTTGGAATCGGCAGTTTAGAACTGGTATTTTTATTAATTTGCATTACCGTATCAATGATTGGGAATACAGGGAGTACCCGAGTTACGTACAGGATAGGTTCTGCAGATTTGCTCTTAAGTTGAATTTGTATGGAAGTTGGAACTGTATATTTTATAATTGTAACCCCAGCCAAAATTTTTTGGTCTCCTATGGCAATTGGATTTTAAAACTTGTGTTGTCAAAAGAACCAGGATTAACAATTAATCAATCATTGAAGACACCTTTGATAACTCTTATAGCTGATCACTGTAGCCTGGGACTACAGTACAGTAAATTACAAATTTCCAGAGGTCCGTTTGTAACTAGGGGGCGTCTGTAAGTTGGGGGACCACCTGTATCATTAGACCAGTCTACTTAATTTTGGGTTCCAGATATTTTTTTCTACTGTTCCATCATAGAATTACCCTTAAATGAAATCCACACTTTCCTTAACTCCCTCTTCTGCCACATTTATGGTCTCCATCAGATACATTTAGCTTGGATTTAGTTTGTGAAATTATATAAAAATATAGTAACGTGGGAATCGTTCTGCACTAAAAATAATTTTTTTATAGTTATTTTTTTATCTCCTCTATCAGGACTTTTAGATGGCAGCTTAAAGAAATTTCTCATCTTTTGATTGAGTTAAAGCTCTGATACTTTGTGCCTCAATTATGTTTATAATAACCATCACAAGTATTTATGTTGAATTTGCATGAATTTTTGCCCTGTCAACAAAACACCGCCACCTCTAGAGTGGATTATGGATGTGCTTAGATGTCCCTGGTGGCGGATTGTAGCATATAATATATCATAACCGCTTGTCTTTTCATAACAATGGCTTTTGATTGAATCATGTCTTGCATATAATGTCATTCTAAATGCGTTTTCTATGCAGGATTTGTATATTTACGACACCTAAGCACTGAGATGGATGTGGTAGTTTGCGCTTACGCTGAGAATATCACTTCTCGTCTGATAATCATGTCGTATGCTAAATTGGGCATGTGACACACACATACACACGTATATACATATATACAACACACACACACATATATACATACACATAAACATATACATACACGCACACACATGCATACACGTACATACACACACATATACATACATATACGTACACACACATATATATACACACACGTACACGTACACACACACGTACACGTACACACACACGTACACGTACACACACACACGTACACACACGTACACACGTACACACACGTACACACACATACACACATACACACACACACACACATACACATACACACACATACACACACACACATACACACATATACATACACACACACACATACACACATATACATATACACACACACACATATACACACACACACATATACACACACACACATATACACACACACACATATACACACACATATACACACACATATACACACATATACACACACACACACATATACACACACACACACATATACACACACACACATATACACACACACACACATATACACACACACACACGTACACACACACACACGTACACACGTACACACACGTACACACGTACACACACGTACACACACGTACACACACGTACACACACGTACACACACGTACACACACGTACACACACGTACACACACATACACACATACACACATACACACATACACACATACACACATACACACATACACACATATACATACACACACACACATATACATACACACACACACACATATACATACACACACACACACATATACATACACACACACACATACACACACACACATATACACACACACATATACACACACACATATACACACACACATATACACACATATACACACACACACATTGTAGGTCTCCTTTAAATAACTAATATAATAATTCTTTATATAGTGCCTACAGAATACGCAGCGCTACACAGAGCTTAACAAATCGGTCCTAGAAACCTTAACCAAGATAGAAATACAAAAATTCCTATAAATGGTCATCAATGTCCGACCTCGTTCTTGTACTTCATTCCTGTAGAGTGATTGTTTTCTGGCAGAGGGAGACCCTATTCTGTAAAATCCTATGGACTCGGCCTCTATGTTAAATTGCAAACTGGAAAGTTACACCAGTAAATGGACTTGAGGCTACAGACAAATGTAACCTTGTGTCCTTTTCTCGCTTGTCGTCACTGAATTTTCAATGTCTTATGCAGGGACAAAGATTATTTTCTTTTTTCCGACTTGATTTACCGCCGTTTTTTTCCCGGTAAACCTTTAAATATATTCCGGACATCACATATTGGAGTGGACTCTAATTACGTTAAAACGAGAAGACTGTGAACTCTGAGAATGTGTATCCATCAGTTGTATGATGGGTGACCTAAAATGATTCTTGTAGGGAGGAATTTTTTTTTGTACTGAAGGCAAATTGTTGCCATTACCAGCTCTACATGAAGGCGGGAGGGGAAAAAAACACTAAACATAAATACTTCAGTCTGTGCATTTTAACAGTTGGAAGCAGAGAAATGTGACAAGGTTTCATCAGTCATGAATATTGGCTATAACCACCCATTGAGTTTTTTCATACAATTTTTCCTCCTTTTTAGGTGACTGTCTTTCTTATGTTTTTTTTTATGTTTTTTTTTTTAAGTCACATAAGTGAAGTATGGAAATCTCCAGCTGCTATAATTCTCCAAAACAGCAACACTTTCATGGCGTTGAGTTTAAAATCTTTACAAAGTTGCGTCGGTATCAGTAAAAAATAATCTAATTTATGTTCACATTTTTGTAATGTGTTTTTTTCTTCCCCGTAGTTTCAACACTTTTTTTGTTTTTATTGGGGGGGGGGGATTACAATGTTTTTTCTTTCCCATACTTTTTGTTTTCTTTCTATTTTGTAGGGGAAGAAGGGAACCCAAAAAAAAAAAATTTCAGTAATTATTTTTTAGTTGCAAGAACAAAGACTCGTGTCAATCCAGCCTTAAGTATCTTACAAGATGTTTTTTTGCAACTTTTTAATTTATTTTCCTTTTTTTTTATGACGGAATATCCTGCCACTTGGGTTTTTTTTCTCGTGGATGGTAGTTGACTAGGGCTCTTCTTACTGATCTCACTATGACTGACCTGTGAAATTTTCTAGGGTAGAGAAAAAAGATTTTTAAAGGAAGTTCTAGGAACTGTCATGGTGCTTTTTAGGGCTTGTTATGTATTTTATGCTTTATAAAGATATTAATAGGGACATAAGGTTCATGGACACCTGTCAATCACCGTCATTCAACCCGCTCTTCCAGCCACTATTAGTGAACCCGTAATAGGTTCAATGAGGACATCTTATTTTTTTTTTCTCGATATCTTAGATATAGGAACCTGTTGGTGTTAGAGTTCAATGTATATTTTGTATTTCTCTATACGAAAAGAAATTATACAGTGATTGCTTTATCCAGGATCACTGGGGGAAAGTTCTAGTGAAGACTGATTGGCACAGCCCCTTGGCACAACTATAAATCTGTTTTTTTTGTGTTGGTTGCTGTCTTGGTAGGGGGATTATGGCAGCTTTATAAAAGTGTTTTATTTATGTGTTCTTCATTGTAGCTAATAAGTAATTACTGAGTTGGGGGCTTATCATAGCAACCCCAGGAAGAGTAAGGTACCCCCAAAAATTGTAGCTAATAAGTAATTGCTGAGTTATGGGGATTATCATAGCTACACCCGGAAGAGTAAGGTACCCCAAAAATTGTAGCTAATAAGTAATTGCTGAGAGAGGTCATTTATCATAGCTACCCCCAGAAGAGTAGGGTACCCCCAAAAAAATCTTAGTAAATAATTTATAATAATTTTATATAATTTTTTTTTTTACCTTTATTTTTCTCCCACAAAATAGAAGGAGCTTTACTTATACCTAGAGTCTGGCCGATCTTTTTCTTCTCTCCAGAAGTGTCATCGTCTGCTTGTTTTCTTAAATAACTAATTTGCTGCCTTTGCGTCTCCAATTAAAGTGTTCTAACCTCAATTCAAGACTGTCACCATAGACATGGCCTACATCGACGTCTTAGGTTTCATCCAGTGCACCTTCGGCTGACAGACGGTATGCCTTGGCCTTGAAACAGCCTGGCCTTGCTTGGGTGTGAGTGACATGAAACACGAGGACACTACATGTAGTTTAATCCATTCCGCGTGAGATCTTATATTCCTGTATAATCCGCCGTAGGGAGCAGACTAAGGTTTAGGCAGTGGACCCCGCTCTTCTGTTTTTTATTGAATAGATCTGCCAATCTGTAAAGATTATCAATCTGACCTGTCTATTGAGCACTGCGCTGGGTGAAATAACACGCTGAAAGAAGAGATCTATTGAAAACAGCTGGGAGCTTCCCGTAGAGCTCCGGCCTTGTTTTGTTTCATAGGCACAATGTTTACTTTACATTTTTTGTTTTTTCTGCCTCTAAAAGTGGGCAAATTCCTTCCTCCTCTCCTTGTGCCGTTTCCTTCTGTTTGTTGTAATTAACTGCAAGGCAATAATTACAATTATTAACAAATAGTCAAGTTCTCATCCCTTTCCAAGCCAACCGGCCAAATCCTTGCACGTTTTTTTTCTTTCTATTTCTTAATGTGGCCAACTCCTTGTTGATATTGATGACCCAGTATGACACATCTTAAGTCATTATTATTTCATTTAGTGGCTGTATGTATAGACCAAGTGGGAATCTGACTATCGATTCGCTGAATGGCTTGTAACATTGATTTATGAGTCAAGGATTTTGTGTGCTGAGCCAAACACAGTTGAGATTGCATCTTATGCGCCCATTGATTTCGTTTCAGATTTCACTTCGCAGTAATTAGACTATGATCTCACAGATGTTAACGTTAAAATTGTATTTTTTTTTTCTGTAAAACAATCTTGCAAATCACTCAAATTAGCACATTTGGCATGATTTTAAAGATCATGCATAGTGAAGGCCTTCATGTAGTCGAGTTCTAGTGATTGAGCAGTGTGTGAAGGTCAGATGTCTTCTGACTGTGACTTTGGGTGCGGATGGGGTAAACATAAGGTAATCATAATCTGTTGGCAGAGTATTGATTGCCTTGCCCATTACAAAGGTTACCAGTAGCTCACATTTACGATCATTACGTTCTTTCATTCTTCATTCACAACTTTTTTAATTTTTTCTTTTTATTTTACGGTCATGTTAAATTTCAGTGAATGTTAGATGTCCTGAACAAAAAAAGAAAAAAAACAATTGGGTACATATTTTAAGTAAGTCTAACCAGTGTAGAAGTCAAATTGACATGTCTAGTTGTCACTCAAAGACTGAGCAGAAAGCAACCCAAAAAGTTACTCCATTTGTAACTACATCATTTATTTGGATTTGTCTTTCAACTAGATAAATATGGTAGACTCTACTTTTAGCACATCCAACCGCTCACAGTGAGATGTTATATAATGTTTCCCAGATGCCTCCTGGTTCTCCCTGCTTTTTACCCATCAATATGTTCACCCCCGACAAGGCAATGTCTTGGAACCCAAGAGAAATGGTATTACATGCCGTCCATTGCCATGTAATACCTGCTTAGAGTCAGAGCTAAATATGGCCTTTCTTCTGTAACTCACAGAGGAAGATTGTGGTAGTTTATTAAACCCCTATAAGTAATGTTATCCGGGGCGGACTGAGAATTAAAAGTGGCCCCATACAGTAGGTGGATCCAATTTTACGACAGGTGGAGCTATCAGAGGTAGGCGGAGTAAAAAACAAACAAACAACTTTGCCATATCAGGATAGACAAGTCAAAGGAAATGGTGCTGCACAATGCAGCTCAGAGGAGACCCCAGCACTGGGATAGGGATCTGCAGGAGAGATTATCATATGGATGCATAAGTGAGGGATGGTCGTGCAGGCAGCCTGTAAAGAGAGTTGGAAGTCATCTGCTTGGACAGTCTTGAACTACCCGGCCCAACTGCAGCACTGCACAGCATGTAATGCGGGAAGGAAGGAGCAACCCCATTTGCTGTTTCACAGCTGCTTGCCTACCGGGAAATTTTCAGGTAAACTCTATGACCATTCAACCCATGGATGTATGATTTGGCCAACCTATTGTGTTTAGGGGCAGGAGTGGTAGTCAGGATTGCAACTGTCCAATTTGAGCAGCCCAGTCTTTCATTCCAACAAGGAAACCTACCTCATTTCATTTCAAACCACTTTCCTAAAAAAGTAAGTAAGGATGCAAAATCTACAGCCTTCCACGAGTATAAGTTTTTAAAAAGTTGTATCGACACAGCTGAGATCTTTATTCCCCTATGTTACCCTCGTCTACAGCGCTCGCCAGACAGAAAGTGGCACCATCAGCCTTTTCTTCATTTAAAATTCAGGTTGTTGGTTTTAATATTTTTTTTTTAAATATTTTTTGTTCCAGATGTCCTCGCTGTTGAGATATTTGGATGTTTTGGAATGAAATCTGTTTGTTACACCAGATAAGCGCTGTCTAATAGAGGCAGCTGCAAAATGCCTTCTAGTCCTCCTGTGGTGTCCAAAGATATTAGCATATTTAACATGCTTCTCAGCAGGACACTAAGATATAACAGTTGTAATTGACTTACTGAATCTCTCCCATTTCCTTCTCCCTTAGACTCTGTGTACGGGAGATGTCTTATTAGTGCCCGATCACCAATACGTGATCCAGAGACGCTATGAATCATTAATAAATTCAGCACTCACCAAAGGCGGCTTAAAGGGAAAGGCGGCGACTACAGGAGCCACCACTTCTCTCTTTAAATTGTGCAAGTTCACTTGAGAATGGCCACCAGTTGACTTTCTCCCGTCAAGGGAAGGAGTTCAGTTCCAGATTAATTGATAACCCAGTATTTTAGACGAAACCCAAATATTAGAAATGATTTATGTGGTAATATAAATAAAAGGCAGAGTAAGTTTTTACAGCTCAGTCAAGTGTCGGAAGAATTATGTAACCTGTCGGAACAAAGAGCTTGGCTTCGAGAGTCTAATATATGTTTATGTTTCTGTCTTGTTTTCTTAATTAATGGTGTGCGCTGGTTAATGGGTTCTGGCTAGGAATGGTAGAGTCAAATACATTCCACAGATTGCAATTTTACTTTTTATTTTTTTCAAGTGATAATTTTATTAATTTTTTCAAGTTTTTATTTTGCCATTTTAGTTATAACAATAACTCAAAACATCCTATAACAATTTGTATCAAAGCTTCTATGATTATATAATGTTTTTCAATTTTTTTTTATTAAAATTGAAGTAATCGAACAGATCTCTTTAGCTTGTATCCATTTAGCTTGTATCCATCCGTGTAGATGTCCTATACAGGCGGTCCCCAACTTAAGGACACCCAACTCACCCGTAGGTATAGACGAACCCCTCTGCCCACTATAACCTCTGGTGAAGTTCTCTGGATGCTATTACTATAGTCCTAGACGGCAATGATCAGCTGTAAGCTGTCTGTAGTTAAGCTTTATTGATTATCCTTGGTCCAAATACAGCAAAAAATTTTGAAGCTCCAATTGTCACTGGGGCAAAACATTTTTTTTGTCTGGATCTACAATTCTTAAACATTCAGTTACGACTTGCAAACAAATTCAACTTAAGAACAAACCTATGGAACTTGTATGTAACCTGGGACTGCCTGTACTATACTCTTCCCCCCTGTCTTGTTATGATGGTGTAATTATGCGTATATGATGTTTATGGCATTTTCCACTGTCCACCTGTAGATTAATGATTGCTTAGGTGATGTTTTAGACACTTTTTGTGTTAGTCTTGTTTGGTTCCTTGGTTGACTTGGAGAGGATGGCAGCAGCTGAATCAATAGATGGGACACCAAAGTGAATTTAGATTGCACCCATGTGACTGATTGTATATGGAAGGTGTAAATGTGTATAGTGGAGTGAAGACATATATAACTGTCTCCTCCCAGACTGTTAACATGGAACATATGTCCCTCTTCTCTTTGGGTTATATTTTCTTTCAAGGTTTCTCTTAAGATTATAGACTCAGATTTTTTTTTTCTTCCCTTTCAAATCTGCTTTTAATTAAATTGTCTGAGTCAGTCTATGTAGGACCTGTCTACACATCCTTCCAAATTTTTCTTCATTGCCCCCCTCCTTTTCCTCTTATGCTATTCATCACTGTAGTGTGAAGCTTTATATTTACATTTTTTATCTCTTTCTCCCATGTGAGCCCTTAACCAAAATTTCTTTGTAGAGTAGTTTTACTGATGTATTTATGGTTGGTATAAAATAGAGTGCATGTTGCTTAAATTTTTCCACGTTCCTGAGAAATCGGCCTTCTAAACTTGGTAGCCAATAGGCTAATTAGGGAACTTACTGTCAGTTGGGCAGTGCCAGCCTTGAGCATCTTTCAAAAAAAGGAAGAAAAATACTTCACCAATTACCCTTCCTGTATTCACAGATCCCAACATGTCTCCTACAATTGATGAAGTGGGCGTTAAGTGTCTAAAAATTTTACTGCTTTGCTGTAGTTGGCTGGTAAACTCAATAGTAATTTCCCAGTTGTTTGTGTGTGTCGGGAGAAAAGACCGCCCAAGTCGAAAGTTCGGACAGGAATAGGACATGCAACTAGTTTTGTGACTTAGGCAGTTTTATGTTAGCCATTAGAACAAAGCATAAGTCCCCAAAATACATTCATATGAGTGAGGCATGATATGATGTACCCTACCATCCATTGGTTGTTCTGTGTAAAGCACAGCCATGTAGGTTTTGCCAATAGTGTTGAGCGGACAAGAACCACAAAGTTTTAATTTGTACCATGTTCGTTCGACGCAATCTCCCAACTTGTGCGGGTTCTGGTCCAGGTTCGCTACCTGGACGCAAACAGATTTTTTAAAAAAATGTGGGTCTGGCTAAACCCAAATTTTAACGAGTCTGTCCAACACAATTCTCCAATGCTGGAAAAACTCTGTGCAGCCTGTGTTCTGTATCTGTGCATCTACATACATTTAGATTGTGTTTCTGAACTATTAAGATCCCCCACCCTTACGTTGCACAATGCCCTTGTATGTGAACCATTTGCCTTTTTGTAAGAAGGTTCTCTGTGTATATATAGGAGGGCAGCCATTTTGTAGACTGAACTCATAAGTGAGCATTTAGCCTTCATAATCCATGATGTTTCGGAGGTATGAAAAATATTTATGGATTTGTAACCTAATGTCTCTCGAGGGGACCATAGCATCTGGTTGTACCCCATGCTTCAGTGATGTTACTGGTTCCATGTGGGTTGATAAGATGCTAAGATGATAAATATAGGTTTATATCCTGGAATTGTTTCCTCCGCCATGAATAACTTATGAGGAAACTTTCAGATGCATGATTCCAGCCGTCTTTATGATCCTTGGTACGTCTGTCTGATCCTTTGACAGACATGCCTGGAACATCACATGTTACATTACAGCACATGTAAACAGTCGGTTTTCAGTAAGGCTAAAAATGCTTTCCGACATTACAAGCAGAGCCGTTAAAGAGAAGCCTGTCAGGTACTAAGAGACGCGTTCCCGTAACTCATTGGTCGGCCTGAGAGATGCGAGAGCAAGCCAGTGATGCATTAACAGGCTTTTTATATGTCAGCATTATAGGATCTTTGATAGGCCTTTAACTCAACAAAGGATGTTCATGATAAGATCTTTTGGTTGAAAAGGCTTGACTACAGAAGCATATCGCAATGTCTGTATTTTATCTCCATGCCAGGGCCTCTCGAATATTTACTACGCTCTTTCTTGTCGTTTTGGAGGTGGCATTGCGTAGAATATTACATTTTCATCATTGTCATATTTAACTTATTTTAGAGTTCAAAAGCGACAGATGTTTAGACGGTTTTTATACATACGTAATGAGACTGATTTGAATATGACCGATCTAGTATTTAGTACTAATGGGAATAATGAATTCAACCGGTGATGTTACGAGTATGTAGAAAAATGAAAAGGATAGTGATACACACTACATAAAGTTGTCTGAATCCAACAATTTTAATGGGACCTTTTGACCAGCTAATATTTATTGGGACCTTACATCTGTTCCCTGAAATCAAATGTTTTGGAGTAAGAAGGCTTAGGACCAGATGAAATTCTGTTTTTTTTGTTTTTTTTTGGTTCTCATGGAAGATGTGTCAACCCACCACCAGGGGTTTCTGAAGGTGGCTTACTCTTCTCACCCCATTTAGGTCACAATGTTTGCATGGTTGACCATGTGTTTTTAGTTCTTAAGCAAATGGCCTTAAAGGGAACAACTGTTGATCTTTGAGGACCAGGAAATGACTTATTTGTATGTTCTTCCCTGAAGGAGGAATTGGCCATGGTTATATAGATAAGACACTTCTATACACAGTCCACTCGTTAACCAACCCATAAAGAGTAGGCATGGCTAATTGATCTTGCAGGGATTTCAAAGATTAGAGGACTACACCTGCTCAGTCGTACTAACCGTATGCTAAATAAAAGTATCAAACCTTGTTGAAAGAATATCTATATTTGGTGGTGCTTGTGAGTTATGAACCCACTAAAATATATGTATTGTGTTTTACGGTGGTTATTTTCTTTTCATAGGCAACTACTTTGCCTTTAAGTATTACTTGTATCAGGGGAAGGTGTTCAGGTAGATTACAGGGCGATCAGTCGAGACTCCGGCTTTGTTTAGTGACTCACCTGAGCTTGTATTGTTTTGATGTTGTCTGAACTTTTAGGAAGTGACTGTGCTTTGACATGTTTGATGTTTCTTTGGAATGTGTAGAATTTTAAGAGTTATTTAAGCATCATTCTCTCTATTGTTTGAGAATCGAGCATAAAGTGTGAACGGAGCGTTACATTGTGGCTGGAATATCCTGTTTAACTTAATGCTGGCATTTTTCGACTGTGACTTGAGCAGGTCAAATATGTTATGTTTAAAGGGATTGCTTTTGATTGAAAGATTTTTTTTTAGTTTTTTTGTTTTTTTTATCATCGGCCCTAGGTAGTGTAAAAATGAAAGAACTATTTCTTACAATTTAGGTTAAGGGCTCTTTGCCCAAAACGCGTCAGCCAGTGGATGTCCATATTTTCAACAATGCCTACATAATGTTTCAAGGAAGTTTTAACCACGATACAGGGATCTCCCTCTGTGTCTTTAAACTAATACTTACCTCAGTCCTTGCCTCCAGTTCATAATGGCTCCTTCCGTCACAATGTCACTGCCCATTTCTTTTGCTATTGTGTCAACTGTGCACATCTTCTACAGCCTGTTGATGTGATGGCACTCCTGAGTCTTTAAGACAACCCCATGGTCAGGCAGATGTATTATGAACTTCCTTAAGTGACGAGACCTCTAATTTTCCCTCAGACCTTCCATCATTGAACATTCTAGGAATAAACACGTCCATATGTGTCAGAATTTGTTTACTGGTTGAAATCGCCATGTTACTTTTAGGTCATTTTGACTATTATGGTCATTCCAACTCGAAGAACTTTTTCTGTGGCTGGGGGACTAAACAAAATCTTGTGGGAAATGTCTAAGTGTTCTTTCAAAGTAAGATCAATTGTGAATGAAAGATGGTGTGTCTTTGGTTGGCTAAACCGGTGTTGGGTTTCCCCTTCAAAAGTTTGTGAAGGTAAAGAATCCCAATTTCTCATTAACTTCAGACTAATATATAGCAGACACCCCAAGAGACTTCGGATTTCCAACAACATCATTTCTCGTTTTAAGAAAAATGTATTGGATTGGAGTTTATCCGGTCTCCTTTAGATTGTGGGAAGGTGATGAACTAGACTCTACACAGGTCACCTCCTACTAACCGTTACACAGAGCACATTAGCTCAGGACAATTTCTTCAAAGATTGCAACATTAATTCTGAAATAGCTTTATTTCTCAATGTTGGATTTTGAGGGTTTTTCTCTGTGGGGTAGATGAGAGTAAATGTAATTTCCGCAGCATTGCTTGTATTCCTGCCATCGCATTACTGACAATTGTTAATTTATTTCCAGGCATGAAGAGGAGTGATGTCTATCCCTCTCCTCAATGAAGTTGGTCTTGTTTAACTGGATTCATTAAGGAATACAAAGAAATCATTACAAGGGATCAATAATGGTGGCTCCTGGCAGCAGAATGAAAACCCATTGGTTATTCCTTCTTATCGCCATCTTGCAGTGTACAGAAGGTAAGGCTTTTTGTCCCTAAGTGACATTAGGGCCGATAATGGTTCTTGTTGTTTCGGTCCATGATTTATGTAATCTGTGATGTGCAGCTACTCATACAAACAGCATATTCACCCCTTCACATTGACTCTTCACATAATAATATCAGTGTGGTTGCCTCGGTCATTGATGTGGAATGTTCACCTCGAGGGCTCAGTTTTTGTAGAACGTCTCTGAATCTTTTAAGGTTTTTTAGGAACTAGATGCAGTAAACCGATCTATATCTACATGGATACCATATCAGGACTCTCCTTAGTAATAAAAGTCTTATGTTATGACAGATGTAATATCATTTGTCAACTGCACACAAAGGATGAGTCAGTTTTTGAATTTCTTCATATAAGTTTTAACTTTTCTTGGGTAAGAGGTGCACCAAAACTTTATGGGTCAGTTTAAAAGAAGACCCCACCAATCCCCTACAGGTTTTGCTCTCATGCTTGTGAGGTTCCCCACCAACTATTATCCTGGTCCCTTGAAGTCCGGGAAAAATGTATACTCGGCTAACCCCAAGCCCCAGCAGTTACTGGTCGAATGGTCACATTTTGTTTCGAGAGGGGTAGGGAAGCAGTAGACCAGGAGTGGTAGAGGCGTTTTTTTAATTTATCTGGACCATTTCTTTTGTCTGAGAAACAATATTTTTAATAGTTATTATAATGAAGGGGATAAGTAATCTACAGTTTATAATTGGTGCATGAAGATGAACAGCTTCATTTAGGAGCAACTAGGTGACTTCTATGTTTACAAGCCTTCTTACACATTGAGACTTGTGTCATTGACCTAAATTACTACTAACTACACAGGGCGGATCCCAATATTTGTCGCCATTGGGATTAGCAGGTTCCTCCCATTATTTTATCTATAGCCCAACTTTGTAACAACTTTAAAGATACAGAATATACAAGAGTTAATCACTCGATGATTGGACAGGTCTTTATGGTTTCAATGTATTGCCTGGATGATGTTGACCTACAAGTGGTGACATGAAACCTGATCAGTTTGTGGGCGAGAGACTAAGAATGGAAATACCTGTTTGTCTTAAGCCTGGTATTCCATTTGTGAAGGATATTTGCACTGATTAATGGCCTTATATGTTTATTTGTAAGATCAGAGGATTACCATTACATCCCGGTTGTATTTTTAGCGTCTCAATAGTCTGTGTTCATTTCACTGCTTGCGTTTTCTTTCACTTGTGGAAGTGATATGAAGCACAGGCCTGCCTTCTCTTTGCACAATGTGCCACTTCATGGATAATGCCTCCCTTTGTTCATTTTACATCAGCACGAGTTAATGCACTGAGATCTCCTAATAAGGTAAATGAGGTGTTAGCTTGTGTCTTTGTGATATCTTCACTCTTCTTTCTCTTGTTTGCACCGTTTATGGTTTGGCGTAAACTAGACTCTGTTAATGCAAATGTTCTGCACCGATGCACCCAGTGAATTGTGAACTCTACATGCTTAATCCGAAGAGTAAGAATTATTGAGCCTGTGAAAGCAGTCATCGTAGAGAAGATGCCTTGCAACCATATTTCCCTTATGGTTCCTTGGCATTTTTGTCCATTTATTTTATTATCCATTCTAGATCAGCAAAACATGCACTATAGAACTTGTGAAGGAGCTAATAATTTTATTCACACATATGAATGTAGATTCTCAGGATTGTCAATAAACTGTGGATATTTTTTCCCTTGTCTATGGAATGGATTACAGTAAGCATTGGCTCCCAAGCACTTTTGAAGAGTTTGTATAAAATTTAAAAAAAATATGGGTGTCTTGTTCCATAAACTTCCCCCACCAGTGGTTGGTGACTGGCATTATAGTTCCGCTCCATTTAAAGTGAGTAGGGATGATCTTCAATATTACACTCAACCTGTAGGCAAGTGTAATGCTGCTCTTGAGTAAGGCAACCATGTTTTACTAATCCTGGACAACTTGTTTAAGTTTAGCGTGCTCGTTTTAACCTCTCGCCTACATGGGGGGAAAGAATCATTCATCCAGTCTTCTGTCTTGAGAAGGCTATGGGGTCATGAACCCAGAGACAATAAGTGACTTCAATAAGTAGATGATCATTGAGGGGTGGCGATGATGGTGACAATAGAATGGACAGATGTGCCAGTGATTGCCAACTGTTCTGTTTTCATTCCATGAAAAATTAGGTCATTACATGGACATTATGAGCAAGATGTTAATGACCTCACATTCACAGACTGTTACTAATAACTTAGATGTTGGTCAAGGTGGTTGTTTTTTTTTCTGGTTTTACTATATTGTATTGTTTAATAGGTTCTGAGTGAGGACGAAGTTTTTCAAAAAATTCACATTGCATGATCACTTACCAGGTTCCAAGATTCTGGTGTTTACAACTGCATATACATAATTGGTGACCCCCCATCGCTGTGTGCGGTTTTGTCTCCAATTTCACAGTTAGAGGGGTTGGATAAATAAATCATTGGGGATTTAAACTTTATAAATACTAGGCAGGATAAATTGTTCTCCGTTAAAAAACATTTCTAGGGCAGAAAATTGATGTAACATTGGTTTAGTAAAAACATTTGAGTTTAGCCACTCCTCTTCCGAATTTCTGGTGAAATACTTTTTTGTTGATCTAAAACCCTTGCAGCATGAGTGAAATGCATTTCAGGAACCTACCTTGACGGTTGAGGGTATCTGAGAGCAAATTAACCTTTGATAAATAAATGGTTCGCCTACATGACTTTGGATGAGAAATTGACTTTTCACATAAATTATCAGAAACACAAAAGCTTTTTGAAAACGGTGGAAAATGCAGACCGGTTGAAATCTCGTAAAAGTCAGAGACGCTGTGAGGGTAGTTATTTACTCCTGTAGTGTTTTTGTTAGGGGGCTTATTTTAATCGGCCTATAGGCATTGGAGGTTAATTACTGGACATGCTCAATAACCCATAGATAACAAACATTGACATCTATTGTCTATTTAATTTGTGCTCGATAGATCAAAGATAATTATTATAGGCCATTGCTTTATGGGATTTGGTGGTAAATATGTCCCTTATGAGATTGTGTCATGACATTTCACATATACAAAACATTTAATGTGTATATTTTTCCAAAGTATCTTTATATTTTGTTAGTTCCATTGACTTTGAATGGAAACACAAGGCACATGCTCAACCCCCAGTCCTTTCAAACTCCTCCTCCTCTTTTGTCTGTAGGTATAGTGATCATCACAGTGCCAGGGTGACTTGGTGACAAATGTCAATTGACTGAAAACAACATTAATGTTACTCTTGTGCATTTTGGGCTCATGGACATGTACACCAAACATGATGATGCCGCCGCACATGCTTTTAGAAAATGATCTTTCAAAAATTTCTTATAAAAAAGTCTATTTTTATATTTCATAGGCATAAACATATCTACCATATGCCCCAAGTTATTCAGCCGTAGGAGGATGCAATAAAGCAGTGAGCATGGAGCACCATGTCAAATCTTTTGTAGATTCTTGGGACTAGAAATTATGTGGAGATTATGGAGATCAGATAATATTGTGGGATTCCTGTCAGTCCTCCCATGACACTCTTACTCTACTTGGTCTGGAACTCCTGTTAATGCAGGACAATTCGGTGAACTTCCAATAGGAGAAACTTCTGGTCAAACTATTTTTTCTTTTTTTTTTTTTCCAAATTTGGAAAACAATTTTGAAATAAAATTTAAAGTGTAGACAATGTAGTGCAAAGGGAGTTTCAAAAATTTTTTAGATTCCAATTTAAAGAAATTGACTCATTGATGTCAAACTTCCACATATATTTATAAAGCTTTTGGCCATAAGCTGTCTCTGGACACCCGCTCAATCAGCTCAGTGGAAAGTAGTAAAGGTGTAGCGAGATTTCTAGCAGCTGGTCATCCTTGAATAAAGAAAAGATTATAGCCATTAAATTCCAACTTGCGAAATCCTTATCTCCTCCCATTTTTGCAAGTCAGGAAAGAATTGGTAGGCCCCATAGATGGTCGAGCCTTAAGACAACTAGCTAAAGCAGTAGCCTGTCTGTAGTAGGTCAGAAAGCTTAGAGAACCTGTCACCCAAAATTTCGGCACTAGGAGCTGCTTACTATAGTAAGCAGCTCCTAGGGCTTGAACAAGTGCCGCAGTGTTAGAAGGATAGCGTTACCGGAAACCTCTAACGCTATCTAACACTGCGGCGAGGTACAGTGTAATCGTCGGACTGCTCTCAGAGCAGTCCGATGTAATCATGAGGGGGCGAGGTTAGGAACGGTGACTGCCGCATGACGCACGGCAGTCACCGCCACCCTATGGAGCTAGTGGGGCAGTCCGGGAAAGAGGCAGCTCCTAGGATTACATTATGCCCCACCGCAGTGTTAGATAGCGTTACCAGAGGTTTCCAGTAAGCAGCTCCTAGTGCCGAAATTTTGGGTGACAGGTCCTCTTTAAAGCCCCGCCGCCTTCAGTAAACCACACCCCTTCAGTAAGTTTCCAGGTAAAGATGAAGTAGAAAAGCAAGAAATTAATAAGTATGTTTTCTATTGAATTCTCAGGATCATTCCGAAAAGGCTGAACTGACAATATGTAAGGACCTACGTAGCTTTCATTTATTTCTAGCATTGGAGTAAAAAAAAAAAGATTTATGTGAAAAAAATTAAAGTAAGCAATTACTTACAAAAAAAATCCAGAATTCTTGTCATATTTTGAAATAATGTACATAGAGCAGATGTCCCATATCAGCTACAATAATACCATATTTTGGATCCATATGAAGGAGCTCCTAGAGATTGAATTTTAAAGTATACCAGGTCAGGCGCCAGATATTTGTTCAACGTTTAGATTCTGAAAGCTATCCATGTTATTCTAATGCTGTAAATCAGGCTTGAGACATCGGTTCTTTGAGACTGTATTAAATATCTAGGTAAGGCATGAATTTTTGGGAAATGGGGAGGGAGTGGGGGGGGAGAACAAGTTTCATATGTTAATATTAACATGGCTCCGAGCCACAAAATTCACGTGAGAGTCCATACACATTTCTTACAACCCGCTCGTGGGGTGGAAACGGGGCCAAGGACAACATAGTAAAAATTAGTAGCACCTAATATGAATGAAAATGTGTAAAAGTGGAAATAAATGTTATGTTAGAGACGTGAACTTGGATGACTGCTGGAGCCATCCCCTTTTAAAACGCCGTAATGGAAATGCTGTGTACTTTTCGCAAGATCTTGCAGCTGTTTCTGAAAATGAAATTAATTCCCTGCTGTTAATCTTGTATGTTTCTGTATAATTTGGAGGGATTGCAGGTGTAGGCAAATTACTCATTATTCCGTAGTGAAATTGTGTGTGTATATATATATATATATATATATATATATATATATATATATATATTTTTTTTTTTTTTCTCCGTTTTTTTTTGCCTGCCGGATACAAAATTGTTGAGTTTTTTTTTTCTTGTCGAAAGCTGAAGAGGTTAATTTTATTTGGGCCCAGGAACATCCGTAGCGGCGTCAAATGACTTGAGTGGCACATGGAAGGATATTCTCCGACAGATCACGCAGTTGGTTGCTTGATAAAAATCAGCCAGTTTCTGTTGCTTAAAGGGCCGTCACTGTGTTAGTTCCAGTGGTTAGTGTGTCTCTTGCTGTGGGCGAAAAAAAAAAAACCTCATCGCACAGAATGTAGACTTTGTAACCAGCAGTGGTAAAGGAGAAAAAAAAAATCTGTCCTTGCCAAGAACTAATTCCACTATAATTCCATCTCTTCTATTTTCCTGTTTTCTTAGAAGTAAAATATTAAAGCTGCTTGACTGTAGTTTTTTTGAATAGTGCTTTTTGCCGAGGCCCGTCGTAATGACCGTAGCCGGGGGGCTTATTATTTGTGACATAACAGACCTTACTCCGGTCCCGCCTGGTTAGAGGGTCTTTTTGGCCTTTTCTCCCGAGTACTCAGCAGTCATTAACTTTCAGGAAATTCCCTCCCTCTTATTTCTTATTACTTAAGTAATCTCTTGGCTGCAAACTGCAGGGAGAAAAGAACCGGTGCTTTCATGCGACTCAAAGGAAAATACACAGAGAGACAGTAAACCTAATTTTTACAAGCTAATAAAGAGAGACCCAAAGATCAGAATAGAAATATTCGTATAGGAGTAGGGGAAGGGGGGGCTGTCGACAAGGTTGTTTGAGATCCCGAGGGGCGGTAAGGTAAAATGAAGTAGGAAATCGAGGCTGAATTTGAGTGAATTAAGATACCACATTCTGACCAAATCTAAATAGTCAAGAGACAGGCTTCCAATTATGAAATTGCTCTCAAATTGCACATCTGCTCTAACTTTTATCAGAAAAGGAAACCCATTAAATGGAGAATTTAGTTTTATAAGGCCTTGTCTTTTATACGCAAGGAATGCAGCCCGTGATTTTGCCACATTTCTTTACATTTCTTA
Organism: Engystomops pustulosus; assembly: GCF_040894005.1. Taxonomy (NCBI): domain Eukaryota; kingdom Metazoa; phylum Chordata; class Amphibia; order Anura; family Leptodactylidae; genus Engystomops; species Engystomops pustulosus. The sequence goes on from NC_092420.1 coordinate 82,539,526, forward strand.
TAGAATACATAGTCTATACGGTTGCCAAAGGCTGGATCATTTTTATGGCTCAACTTTCGTTTTATTCCCATTTTACGCAAACTTTCCATTTTTCTTTTTCCTTCCCGTCATCCTTTCTCTCAATGCACATCTGTCCCTGCATGTTTAAAAATTAAAAAAAAATGGGCAAAACAAAAAAAAACAACCACTGGTCATGTTCTTCTAAAGTAAAAAAAAAAATAAAAATATATATACCATATATATTATATAAAATATAATATATATAAAATTTACTTTAATAAACTTTTTATATTAAAATACTATATGTTTTGGGCTTTTTTTTTTTTTAATCTTCTCTAAATCATCCGAGATGACTGGCAAAAACTCATTCACAAATGTAGCCAAATATACATTGCTTTCACATAAACTGGTCATTTGTCAGAATGTCTCTCATATTTAGCGCAGGTAAAAGATTGAGTGTGGTGATTTTTAAAATATGGGGTTTTTGTTTATTTTGTTTTCCCAAATTAGGTACATTTGTCTACCCTTTAGTAGATGAAGGTTCTGTTCAGGCTGGGGATAACATAAATTTTACCTTCCGGTCTAAATACAGACCCTGTATAGCTAAAACTTGTGTTTATGTAAGAATAAATATGCATTCAGGTGATTTTTTTTTCATTTTTTTTTGGCTTGGCACATAGCAGTCAATTGCAGAGTTTCCAGATGATAAATCATTCCAAATGATCATGTCAGCACTTACTGGGTTTCATAGTTTTTCTGAAATGTGCTGTTCCTTTACTCTGCCCATTATTTATAGCGGAATATTCTACTGCTGGGATTTCAGCTTTATTTCTCGACCTTTGTGTATGTTGTGTTTTTTTTTTAATATATAAATTGCACATTCTTTATAGATCACATCATTGATGTTTCATCAAGAAACATGGGTCAAAGCAGGAACATTCAGATGCAGGGTAGTGGCAAATTACATCAAATGTTTTACTTTTAAAGTTGATCTAAACATAACGTGCTAATTTCGAGGCATTATAAAAAGAAAGAAAAAAATCCTTTTATTCATTATGGATGAGTTTTTTTTTTAATTTTGGGAAGCCCCCATGAAATGTCTTACGTAAAAAAGAAGGTATATAGTTATACATATTATTATTTTATTATTTATTATTATTATTTTTATTATTTTATTGTTTTATTATCATTATTTTATTATTATCATTATTTTATTATTATCATCATTTTATTATTATTATTATTTTATTTATATATTTTTTTAACATGTATTAGTATATGCAACTGGGAAATAAAATATGAAAATAATGCTGCTCTATTTTAAAAAAGAATATCTAAATATTTAAAGAATATATTTCTTTAATATTAGCTGAAGCCTTATGTGTAGGGGGAAAAAATAGTTAATCGGTGGAGGTGATGAGCAGACTCATTAACATTTTCGAAGTGTACCTGCACCAAGACCCCCCACCAGGAACACCCGCGATCAGTGACCTTCTAATGAAATTCGTAGTGCCCGTGTCTGCTCAACCCTATTGGAGGGGATTCTGAAAGATTACGCCCTCATGTCATCGACTTCATTGCAAATCAGCCCTAGTTATCAATATTTTGTTGACCTCTCTCTATATTTTCGCCCCTTACTGCCTAATTTTTTCTGGGAAGATGCAAGTAGGAAGCAGAACAATGACAAAGTTCATTTATGTCTGGTATTTGGAATGTCCCTTTTTCTGATTTTGTAGAGGATCAAAGTTTATTTCCCTCTGTTTATAAAACTCCAGCGACTTATGGCACATATTCTGTTAAAATGAGAAGTGCACAACTTGGTGAAATTGTCACTGGTTGCTTTTAGAAATGAGAACAATTCCTGTCGGTACATGCAAGGGTAAAGCTACCTTAAGGCAAAATGACACACATTAAAATGCTTTGTCTGCTAAAACCATTCCCCCCCCCCCTCTTTTGTCTCTTGAACTTTTCGATGTGTGTTTAAAGTGATCCATGCATCCTTTATAAGTCTGTGTTTTCACATAGTGTCTGGGAAGTGACTTGGTCATAGGATTAACTCTTTGACACAAGAAGTGAACAACACTCATAATGGTTCTCCTTTGACATGTGCATCTCAAAATTATTTTGTCTTCCCTTCTCTACTGTAGCCAGGGCTGGATTAGGACAGTAGCTGATGGGTACGTATCCCCAGGCCCCTCTCCTTTTACTATGCGTTTCATGTAGAGCTTTGACATTTGACTCCCTATATACATTATAAATGCCTACAAACCAGATACTAAATTACATAAGCAAGACCTACAAAAATAATCACCCTACATACATTGAATACAAAAATAAGAATCTATGTTGCCATTTCTTGTACTTCTCTAACTGGTGGGCACCAGAAATTGCATTAATGTATGGAAGGACGTTATATTGTTTACTTGTTCCTTTTTGACATGAGTGTCTCAATGGTGGGGGTTTCCATCTACTATCACTTGTCAAAGTTACACAGATGGCGAGAAGCAAAGTTTTGTTAAAATAGCAGGGGGGCGCAAACAGTCAGAGCATTTGGAGAAACTGGAGCTAGACTGTGACTTCTGCCAAACAGTTGTTGCTTTCTGTTTGAAATGCATTAAGCTGAGCGTGAATCTATTTGCATTGGCAATGTGCAACTTTTATAGTCAAAGTTGTTGTATTGTTGTTATGAGTAGACTGTACCTATAACAAAATAAAAGGTTGACGGAAGGTTGTTTCACATTTCAAAAAGTAGCCCAACTAAAGATACGAAAACAAATGAGATAGTTGTTGGGATGAATGTTCATTTACTGGACAGCTGTCTGCCCAACAACTTTGAACACCCACAAGATCTGATTGGCCGGACGTGCATGGGAAATTAAAGTAGGGAATCGGCCAGACTCTGAATGTTAAAAGGATTGGGGAGTCAGAAAATCCCCATGCACCTTAGATGGTTGTCCAATTCTGCCAAAATTGTCCGATTTGTCTAATTATTAGCTAATTTTTAAATGCTCATAATTCATTCAAAAAGGATGTTTGTGTACTTTTTGATTACGCTCAATAACCCATCCGAAATCCTTGCATCAGGGTTTTCCGTTTCTTGCTTCCTTTTTTTTCCCTAGCAATTTCTGTTCTGATACTAATCTCCATACAATGTGTATCTCCAGGTAGAATAGTCCTTGGGGTACCAAATGGCCTATAACCAAACATGTAGACACCCCCTCCTTTGCCCTCACCAATTGAAGTGAAGTGTTCATTTCCAGGTCTTAGTGAGAAATCCCCAGGCAAATCTCTAAAGAGTTGATTGTTGTAGTTGACAAGGATTAAAATGTCACTTTATAGTTTCGGTTCCTTAATCCTCTTGCCAGCCTTAACGTACCTTTCAGCTCACTAATTAGCTTTTTTAACCTTTTAAGAGAAAAAAATTATATAAAATGTAACTCTTTTTTTTTTTTTTTTTTGTCTTGCGTGTCCTGAATACATATAAGAGAATTGCAAGATGTTTAGTCGTTTTAGCTATCTATTGCTTTCAGTAGGATGTAGTATGTTTTATTTGTATTACAAAAATTTTTAATCATACTGTAATATTCTGTGACTGATGGATATAATGCAGACTGTTTACAGTTAGATGATCATTTTTCTGTATAAAGTAATGGGGTTTTAATTTTGTTTGGAAATGGCAATGAGGAGGCCGGGTTTGAGGACTACCATACTTGCCAATCGGTGACTATTGTTGTTTTTTAAAGAATTGAACAAAGTAGAGACGTGATTTCCCGCCCCCCTCCCTTTTCTATAACCAACCAGATACAATAATGTATCAGCAGCCTGACATTACCAGCGTAAGAGAGACCATGGTTTTGAACCTTCCCAGCTTGACCATGCCAGCCCACAGACTCAAAAAAAAAAAAAAAAAAATTTATAAAAATCCTGATCAATGTTGTTCACTGCAGCCCATGAATGTAAAACACAAGAAAAGTAAAACAAAATATAAATTAATAAAAAATAAACATTAAGCCATTCTGACCATCTCTTGGTCCCAGTGCTGCTCTCTTTTAGTAACAGAGGGGAGAGGCATTAGCTGGATGGTAGCAACAGATTCATGTGTCCTTACAAGTCATAAATGTGGTTGACCTCTCACGATAATTCGGTAAATAATGGAGCCATACTGCATCCTAGAAGACAGAAGGCTAGCCACCAAAGTACACCATTATCTTGTTGGTTATTGGGTAAGGGCCTTATGAGATTATATCAGAGAATTTTTGTAACCAGCCCCATCATATTACAAGTGGAGCTCCCTGCTATCTCCTGTTCAAGCCCGTGTGGATGTAACATATCTGAAAGCATTACCCAACTGTAAAAAAAAAAGTTTGTCTGCCGTTTTTTTTAATGACAGTAGTTAACTATTTGAATTAACTTTATGTTTTGTTTAATTTGGGTCCCTAATTATTCTTAACTTACGCGAGTAGATTTCGATTACACCAGACTGCAGGGATTTGTAACTAAGGCAACTGCAAGATCATTTTACATAAAGTAGTTTTGTTCTAGTGATTTAGGTTAAAATGGAACGTCAGACAATTGAAACTCTTGTCAGATAAGGACTAAAGTAAGATGCACAATTCCTTCATGTCCGTATGAGGCTGTTCATTATTGAAATGGTAAAATGTTTTCATTTTTCTAAATTAAAAATGATAATTTTTTTTTTTATCTGAATATTAATTTTTTTATCAAGTGTGGAAGGTATAAAATATAGGTCCAATATTACTATATTTTATTATGGATCTTCGCTTTTCGAGGTTGCGTTTAGTGACCACCTATAGATTTAAAAAAAATTGTAGAGGTAGAAGATCTTCTTAAAATGTCATTCAGAAGTATTCAAACAGGGAACCGGAACATTTTGTAAAATTAAAAAAAAATATATTTTGTCTATTTTCGTGATTATTTTATAGTCTAGTTTCACTAATTTACCAAGAGTTTTAGTAGGACAGTTTTGTAATCTGAAACAAAATCTAATAAGAGAAAAAGTTTACAGTGTGATGTTCATAGACTAATCTTTTTTGTTTGTCGGTCACAAAGTATGCACGTATGCATAAAAATTTAAGGTTTTTTATGAATTGGAAACTCTCCAGACATTTACAGAGCCCCTGTAGACCCCATTGGCTTGTCAGATGTGTTGGAATGTTTGATGGAGACTAACCTACCCACCTCATAGTCGTACACTTCATCAGTAAAGAAGGTACAGACGGTCCCTGGGTTACGTAAAAGATAGGTTCTGTAGGTTTGTTGAATTTGTATGTAAGTCGGAACTTTTTTTTGATCTCTGTGACAATTAGATTTTAAAACTTTTGGGTTGACATAAGAACCAGGATTAACAGCAAAGCTTCATTACAGACACCTGTGATAACTGTTACAGCTGATTATTGTAGCCTAAGGCTAAAGTTCAGTAAGTTACCAACATCCAGAGGTCCGTTTGTAACTAGGGGTTGTATGTAAGTTGGGTGTTCTTATGTAGGGGACCACCTGTATATGTACTCCTACGTTTAGAAACGAATAGTAGTAACTCCTTCATGCCCACTGTGGGAACTAGTAAAATAGTCGCTCGCTCTGCATTTACATTAATTACAATTGATAACGGGCAGTTTTTAGATAGAACAGTGAAGTTATAGGAAGATGTTGGGGTGTATAGAGTTTCAGTAGTAGGACTCGTTGGTGCCCTTCTTCTTTGCGAAAGTCTTATGCATTCGGCCGATGTATCAGATTTTGCACCGCGTCCCCGAGGCTTAAATTGGCATCTCGTCGTATTGCATTTCATGAATGTGAAAGTGTATCGTTATTATACGTGTCATCGGCTGTCAAATATTAAGGATAATAGCTCCGAATGTAGTGGTTGAAAAAAAAAAAAAATCTGTGTCCTTTTTTTAAACCTTGTCATCTTGCAGTATTGAAGCGATTTTCCATGAAAGCAAAATATTTTCCATTGATAGACAACAGAAATGTTTTTTTGGTGAAAACCGCGTCTGGCGGTGTCTGCAGCCTGGGGGATCTCTTGTCTTTTAATACTTCGATGTTCCGCGGCACGGCTCTCTCTTGTCAGGGCGGTTTTTATAAGACAGAATAAGTAATGCGTTAATGTTAGTTTTCTGTGAATCCAAAGTTTTGCTTTCAAGAGTTCCCCGCTGTTTCCAACCTGCACCTTCACTCGAATATGTCCAGAAGGAGAGCTGGAAATGAGTCGTATAATTGTTCACTTTTAAGCTTTACTGTCACTGTTTAGTTTGGCAAAGCCTTTAGATCCTTATGCATCTTCCAATATCTTAAATGTTTTTTCTTTTTTTTTATTCTTGGCGTCCTACCCTTGTGCTGAAGACAAGCCAGTGCAGGCTTAGGACAAAGCTTTCGTTAGATGTTTAATGTGCACCTATTACATACATGTGTGTGTCATGCTTTGATGATGTCACTGGCTCTTCACAAACTTACAGTCTATAGTCTTGAGATGTTGGCTCAGATCTTAATATGGCTTCCACAATGATATCACTTAATTCCCCTAGAGATCCGATGAGCTAGTTTCCCAAAAACATTTGCGTACCTCATGTCTTAACATCGTCGGTGAAGTCACAGATTCCACCTAAATAGCTTGGCTTTAGACTGGTTTGGCTTTACGGAAAAGTTGACTTCACAATTTTGCTATTAGTCGAATGTTGGCCCTAAACACAAGTCCATTGTGTGTTTTCCTCTTCTTCAACATAAGTCATTGTCATAAGCCACTATCATCAGTATGTCTTGAAGAACTTTTTTTTTTAAGTATATATATATACTCCAGACTTCAGGGGAGGACTCACACTCATTACATTGTTGACAGATCTTGTCAAAATTGGTAAGAGCCACCAACAAAATTCTCGACAGACCAGCTTTGAAAATGACGAATCTAAAGTATGTGTAAACATAGAGATGTCTGAAGGTACCTATAGATCTTCAAGCGTTAGAGCCTACAGCTGTTTAACAAATACTGGCTTGGATTGAGTTGAGAGGGCTTATTTCCAGAGGATGGGACATACGCATATCACATATTTTGAAATAGTATTCTGAACAGTTTTTTATTCACTTTTACCTAGATAAAACAAAAAATGGGGTATTATGTTACGAGAGGATAAGGGTGTCGAGAAGAGTAGTTGGCCACAAGAAAAGTGTAGATGTGTTTGGAGGAGGTAGAAGAAACTGCTAATGACCAAATGAGCATCTATTTGACCAAAGTCTATCGTGTAGCCATCTTTAGGCGTTTCTGCACATAAGCCTCGTCTCAGAGGCTAGCACACATTTCTGTGTATTTCTATTGGCTCATACACATGGCTGTGGTTTCCAACATCCGATGTATAAGCCTATTGCTCAAACCGGGCAGTTTTCTCTGCTGTCATTGGTCTGTCTGCGGAACTCGCACCCCGATGGCACACTGGCCACAAACACTGGACTACATAAGGTCTTGGAGCGAACTAGACTTGTAGACTGTACCGTCCAGTCTGCAGGTAGCATGTTATAGAGCAGGAAGACCTGAGCATGGTTGAGCTTTGTTACAAAAGTTCCATGATAACTTGTCTATGTTTAATTTCTCTTTGCAGGTAGTCCAAACATTGATGAATACCCTTCCGTATGATTGTATGTGCAGTTAATCATGCGTTAATAAACTATGCATTATGCTAATTTTTTTTCACAAACCAATACTTATCAATGTATTTTGCTCCTCCATCTCTAACATTCTACCTGCAGATTGACTCACTTTCTATTTGTGACTAGTCCCTTTAATGCCTTGAGTTCAATTCAAAGTCTGTGAAAAATCTCTATATTTATCTCCTAGTAACCCCCAATAATACCAAATCCTTTTTCTATAGGTTAGTTTATACCCCCAAAAACATGTCATTGTCACAGGTCCATAACATGGCTGTCATGACCATGTATATGTCAGGTCCCTATAAGTGGACATTCATCTGACTTGCTCCATGAAATCCTGTAGGTTATGAATCCAGCAATGTCTTAAGTATCGTGTAGCCGTCTCTCGCTCCGGAATGCGTTTCATTTTGAATGTATGAAATGATATTAACCACCAAATAGGACAGGAACGTGTGAATTTTTTTTTTTCACTCTCTAATGGGTTTTTCGTGCTAAAAATAGTTTGTTCTCAAGCCCCCTCGGATAAAATATCATTAACATAAGTAGCTGATATGCTTGAATCCAGAGGTTAGGAAGAAATACCACGCATAATGATTATTTTTTTGTGTGCGGCACAAATGAAGTTGTTCCTTGTAACCAAGCGATCGCTGAGTAATCTGATCCATCTCCGCAGCAGCTGCTGGTTTTTCAGTAGTGCGGTTATCGGTTTGGGCAACGTTGGAATGTCCCTATTTTTCTACAGTTTTTATTTTTTTTCATAATTTTGATTCTCTGTTAAATCCTACGATTTCGGTTGAACGTTGTCAGCTAGATTAGTTTTTGTATCTGTGCCCTTCATGTGTAAACCCCCTTTTTGTACTTTTGTGCTTACAGAGAAGTTTCTAGTGTTTGTCACATCCTGGGAATTTTCCATACATTGGGGCTTTGGGTACATTTTTCTTTCTTTTTTGTTTTACTATGACACTTGTGCTCAGCAGATTTGTGTTTCGACAATGGCCCTCTCTCTATTTTAACGTGAGCTGGATTTTTAGGAAGTTTTTGGAATGAATGTTTTTCTGTGAACACAAAAAATGTTAAAATATAAAAAAATCACATATTACTTTTTAGCATTTGCGACATGGTTTTCTAGAACTGTGTGTCTATTGGTCACAAGGATTACATCTCATGTAAACACGCTCATCAGGCAATCAGGGGCCAACATGTATGTTCTGTCTGTGATTGGTCAGCTAACTGATCTCCGTTTTCTGTTTAAATTACCGTATTTTTCAGACTATAAGGCGCACTAAAAATCTTTCACAGAAATCAAAGTTGCGCCTTATAGTCCAGTGCAATTTATATATGAACCATACTTGCAGACAACAGCTGCCTTGAACTGTGCACAGGTCTGCCACCTGCTGGTCATTCATCCTTATAATCAGGTGCACCTTAAACTCCGGTGCGCCTTATATATGAACCTAGACGTTTTAGCAGGCATTTATTGATGGTGCGCCTTATAGTCCAAAAAATACTGTATTTTTATTTATAAATTTCTTTGTATTCATGTTTAATTAAAATAAATATTAGTATAAATACTGTGTGTGTATATGTATACATACAAGCATAGACATACATACATACAAGCATAGACATACATACATACAAGCATAGACATACATACATACAAGCATAGACATACATACATACAAGCATAGACATACATACATACAAGCATAGACATACATACATACACGCATGCATACTTGTGTGCATACATACAATATATGAAACTGCCTGCTCGTTGTTCCATATAACCTATATGAAACCCCTGGGGAGCTCCCCAATCACAGACATAAAGAAGAAGAAAGGGTGACTCTTAATTCTCCATTATTTGAGATCATCCCAAGCTCTTTCTACCATTTATATGCCAATTGCTTGTGTGGGGTAATATTCGGCAGGTAACCACCCCAGAAGTTAATACAGACTCTATGATCTTCTGATCTAAGGCCGTTTCAGCGGTTCCACCCTCATCCCAATCTGAAGACATCAGTCGTTCTATAATTACCTTAAATTATATAGTTTACGTTTGTTAACCAATTAATCCTGAGGATTATTTGTGTAAAAAGTTCATTTTATCTGCCGGCTCTCACTTTCATCTTGTTGAAAGAATATAAGAAAAAAATATCTGTCTCAGCCTCACCCAGTCATAAAAGTTTGAGGTTGTAGCTAGTGTGACGGCGAGGGACCGGAACGCTCCGCTTCCGCTCACTACAGTGCCGGTTGCACGCCCCTCTACGCACAATTGGCGAGGAGATGGCGTGTAGGTGAAATTGTGATTATTTCAGGGATTGTACTCTAGAAGGCGTGATAAATCTCCTCCTTCGATCTAGCAGAATGTTGTGTGCAGCTCTAGATGTGACAAGAGTACAATACAGACACAATGTAACAATAGAATACAAATAAATAAAACAATGGATCTAAAACATTCACCTTGTGTAGATCTAATCAGTAAATCGCTGATCTACATTTTTTACAATCTCGGGGTGTCTCTTTCTTCGAATTTTAGTACACTCTTCTTAGCTGAATTTTTTTTTAGAAGATTTTTGCACTATGGCTCGGAGCCGGCATCTTGCCACATTAGCGCAGAGAATTGTGGGTAAAGCAATGCATTCTCCTACGTGTCTAAATAAAAGCTATTGATTTTTTTTTTGCTCGGAGAGTACTGGATTTTGATTAGGTACAAATGAGAATATGAACCATCCACTTACTAATAAGAGGTTGTTGTATGACGCCGGGCGATGCTTCTCGCTGATTTATTTGGATACTTTAAGCTTCATTATTTAGGCTTCTAGAAATGTTGTTTTAAATAAGTGACCGTGTTACGGCAGGAACCCACTTGGCCCTAATCCCCTGCCATCCTACGACCTCCGTGTAGGCGCACCTCCGACGCTAGAGGTAAATAACGGAGCCGCTTTGGTTCGGGGAAGTGGAGGAGCGGCAGGTCATGTTTCTGCAGGGGGAAAACAATGAAATAAATCATTATTGAAATGTCGAGGGGAGAATACTTAATTATCAGAGCGAAGGTAAATGGCAGGCGGCTCATTCCGCATGTACATGTCGATATGTCACCGGCAGGCCCCGCATCTTTTGATTAAAGGTGATGATATAGCGTTAAAGCCAGATTACGAGAGCGTCTTAACTCGCATTGATTCTGTCAGCCTCGCTTCTATTTAGACAATATAAAAATAGACACTTACAAGTGCGATATAAGTTGTCAGCGCGCGTCTTTATGGAAGGACAGCTCCGCGAAAAAGGCCAAACGCAGAGCTTGTCCATCAGTCAGAGAAATAAAGACACAATCTGGGGATTTATCTCTCTGTTTTTTACTTATTTTTTATTTTTACTGTCTCATTGTAACTTTTATTCTCTTTTACATGGTGTCCTGCACGCGACACCATATATCAAGGACCAGTTCTTCAGATGTCATTCACAATGAATTGGAGTTCCTTGTTACTGCTCTTGAAATTTTTTTTATGTTTTATAAAAAAATTGTAATTTTTAAATAAGTTTTATTTATTTATTTTTAGTATCTCTTATGGTTTAATTTTGACTAATTTTTGTGCCACAAAATAAAACAATATTTCATACTGTAAATATATCATAGTAAAATTGCAAATACAAAAAATATAAAAATGTGTGTTCTCCTTTATTGGTTGGTAGCTTTACTGCTGTATCAGACATGGTACCGTACAGATGCAAAGGTGAAGTGGCTGCGCTTAATCCGTTACCATTTATGTCCAGTTCACACCTATGTCCTGATCTGTGTTAGGCTGTAGAGTTTAGTACTGAATTCAAGCTCTCTTGGCCTCAGAACGTGATGGACACCAGACTTCTGGAGAGCCAGCTATGATGTCCCTAGTCAAAGAAATGTCAGTTACAGCAAAGTCTTTATGAGTCTTCTTCTCAGCACTGCGGAATTGGAGAAAGTGCTTTGGGGGAGGGTCTCTGATTAACAAATCTCCTCCCCTTTGTCCATTTAGTAAGTGCAGTTATCGTTTTTTTTTTTAAATAGGTTGGCCACTTTTCGATAAACTTTTTGGTTAGATTGACCAACCCCTTTAAGGGCTACTTTTTAATAACCATTTCCCCTAAAGCGCCCCTCTCTCATGCCCTGATGAGTGGAAAGTATTGTCATGTCGTGTTATATGGTTTTTATCGGTTGTTATACGAGAAATGCTGCCATATTTCCTGTGTTCCATAACATTGGGAGACTCCGTCCCTTTAAATATATAAACGCTGTCTTTATAAATGACTTTGCGGTTGGAGCAATTAAGGTTTAATTACGGGACATCTGTAAACGGCCGCTAACTGGGCACAATGCAGAATTTAAGGTGTAAATAAGCCCGGCGATTGGTGGCGTTCGGATAATGTGTCCGGTTCCGTGTTTCTATATTAATTTACTTCACTGTTGCTAATGTTTCCCTGTGTGTAATTACTGAGAGGATCCATAAATATACATATACAGTATATTAATACTCCGTCCTCCTCGTCCATCGCGTCCGGTTCTTTTCTGCCTGTGACCCATGATTCGGATTGACCATGGATATTGCTTCCTTATCGCTAATCGTTGTTGTAATATAGATCATATTTGTGGAAGGAGTGTTGTGTTGCTTAGCTGAACCTGTTAATTAACTCTTTAATGCCTCTACACCAGTCTAAGAGGCTGGAATCGGGACACGCTGAGGATAGAGGAGAGCTCTTACTTCCCGACTTGAGTAGAAAGAGGAATTCCTATTCTTTTTTTGTGTGACTGCATTTTGGTACAAAGAGTTGGGATCAAAACTTAAAGTTGGTGGTCCTTCTATGTTTGACTTGTATGACTAGGGGGCTTTTAGAAAATGTTTGCCCCAACCCTCTACGCAGTATATAGTTAATAATATAGATATCCCTTTATGATGTGTTCATTTTAGAAGTGTAACTTTTGGCCCCAATGTAAAATTGGTACCCGATGCTCCACTATGAAGCATCTTTAGTACCGGTCTTCTCGTACTTGGGAGAGGCAACGTATGGGCTCCCAGACCTGGGTACAAATCCATTCTCTGCACTGCCTTAAGTTATGCCCCTTGTCCATATGTCACACTTGCGTCTCCCCCTCCTCCAAAGAGTAGAGCCGCTATGTAAAAGCAGCTTTTATGGCCTGTAATTTTACATGGCTGGCATGTTGCCGGTTAGAGAAGTTGGACAAATTACCTGCCGGCTTCTATACATGACGAGTAGACCACCCCTTTATGAAATAATGGTTTATCCTGTATTCCTACGTAACATCCCAATGTGCAGTCGTTCAGCTATATCTTCGTCTGGTGACATCCCGGAGCGAACCGCCATCCACAGTGTTGGCACATCTGTCCTCCCTCTAATTTACATTGAAACGTCCGTGTAAAAACCGATGTAGCGGTGCCGATGCCCCCTGCGGTTTTGTCACAATGCTTTTGATCAAACAAAATGTATATGAGTATTGTGCGGTTAGCAGCAAGTGCATGTGATTAGAAAATGGCCTTTTATGATGGTGAATTGGAATAATGAGTTAAGTCACATAACAGTGGAGACCATTTAGTATTTCAAAAACACAGCGGGGGGCTTTTAAAAAAGACATAATTAAAATCAACGGAAGATGCAAAAGACTGTTATGGAGCTTAAGTCCCCGGCTTCCATGATGATTTAAACGTCTCTTGGGCCCTATTCTCCTGAACGCGGCCTCGTAGATTTATTAGAATATTTTTCATTTTACAGTTTTATTTACATTAATACGTTCTCCTCTTGTTACCTTATTTTTTAGTACGAGCAAAAACACGATGCGATGTATAAAAGGAAATGAAAGCAACAGCGTTTCTATAGGATCCGACCCAAACGTAGCTGAAAGGAACCATTTAACTTTTTAAGAATTATTTATTTCAACACCGTACTGGAGTTACGTTACGACATTACTTTTTGTCAGGTTTTAGTATGATCCCAAATAAAGTGATTCAGTTAATTAAGACATCAGTATTGTACCCTGCTGAACCCATTTTTGTTTCATATTTTGTTTTTGGGGCTCCAAAAACCTGTAAATTGCCAAATCTGGACTAGTTTAACCCTTGAATACCTTCTATACTGTGGCACTGCCACCAAGTTAAAACGAATGCCCAATCATAGCAGGTTAGTCCACAGGATGGGTTCTAGCTTTCTTATTGGACCAATATACCCACATGATCAGAGCATACTGTAGCATATGTGCTTAGCTGCTCTATTTAAAGCCATAGCACTGACTGAGATGGCTGAGCGCTGTACTCGACTACTTCTTTCAGTTCCATTAACAGTGAATGTAGGGGCAGAGTGCGTGTGCATTTATCTGCTCTTGTCTTTTGGGGTGTATCGCCATCACTTACACATTCTCCCACCAAATCGGCAAGTTAGCCTCTATCCTGTGGACAAACCCATTTAAGTTCATAGATGCCACTCCGATTCCAACATATTGGGAATCTTTTTACCTATCCACCCACCACTGCAACCCCTGCCCCCTTCCCAAAGCAACCAGTGCCTTTGGTTACAATTATATGCTATACTAAATAGATTTATCGTTTTACAAAATTGGACATGTCGGTAGAAACTCTAATGTAGAAAATCTTTAATATCTTGGGCAAATCTGGGACAATCAATAGATCAATAGTGTCATTGTAGCATTTCCCACAAACTTGACACCCCTTTCTTCTGCAGTCTAAAATGCCAAAGTTGGGAACATTGCACTAATACACCTTCACATTGTGACTTGTGTCGATGATATTTAACCGTAAAACACAAATTGTTGTACTTGTGCTGCTGTTTTTGTACTGTGTACGCATCTAGTACATGCAGTGTTGGCCTGAATCGCGCTGTGTGGTTATATCTACCCAGGAGTAAATGTCCCTAGAAAGTTCACATGTTGACAGCTAAAACTTCAGTGTCTCCTGAGCTACAGCATTCACTCTCCTTCTATTGCTAGATTGAAGACTTGGAGCCTTATAAGTTAGGGCTAGTGGTGTAGGTTAAGGGGGGGTGCAGGCGGGGTGCCTTCACGGTCATCCCCGGAGCCTTAGGGGGGCCATAATGTGTCTCTTTCCTTATAGAATACTAATAAATAATGCATTATATTTGGGAAACTGGTACAAATTTTGGATCGGTGTCCACCACCTTAAAGTTTTACCTCGATCAGGACCAGAGGTAACTTGAAGCTCATGGGCTTAGGCCAAATTTTACAACAGGGAGTCGTCTACTTAGAACAGTGGTCTCTTTCAATGTAGTCTCTGGTCGCCGTAACCAAAAACCAAAATCGACTATTACCCATCTATACCAATCATGAAGCTCAGATTTACAATATATATATATTACAGTGGAGGAGCCTGATTCTGAGCCTGTAAGGTATGATAAATAACTAATTACAGGCCGCCGTCCAAGCTGTCAGAACGATTAGTAGACCATCCGAAATTGCGAACGAGTGTAAACTAGTCATGCCAAATTTACAGGCTGCAGCGTGACCCCTAAAACCCTGCGCTCTCTAATTTTAGCTCATTTCTGTATTAACGATCATTATATCCACATGTAAGATAATACCTCTTTGATCAATTTTTTAGTGATGGAGCGTAACTGAGTTTTGTGGCTGATAGTTGGTTAGCCACGGTTGATTTTTATTAATTTTACAGTTTCTTTTGAATACACAACATGTTTCGGCTTAGTACATACAGTTCTTTGGGTGATAATTGTATAGATCTTTTAATTTAAACTGAATTTTATATATTGGAGATGTTAAAGAGATATCTAATTTGGAGGAGTATCTGATCTCTTATCCTGTTAGCGGGTAGTAACGAGGAGGTTGCATGTGCTTTACACTCTATTTAATTTTACAGATTTTTGACAGTAGCTAGGCCCGCCTTCTTGGCTATTCTCAGAAGTTGCATAGAGGTAAATAATAAATATATAAATATGGTCAACTACCTATACACTGGGGTCCAAGAACCGTCATTATCAAGATAGTTGGGACTTCTTGCATCTATCCCTTGGGTATACAGAATATGTGGAAAGTTTGTGTACATCCATTTGTTATCCAATCTGTAGTTGCCCCCCAGCTTTCAGTTCTGAACAGCCCACGTGGACATGAAAACTAACACAAACATACAGACATGGCAGTCAAGTTAAGGGTTGTGAAAAATTACAGGTTAATTTTAGATGTGTTTCCTAGTCGCACATATGTAGTAGAGCGTTTGTCACTTGGCCTTTCAGTGTGTTGAAAGTAAACCTGCTACGTAATGTAAAAGCCACGCACATTACAGACAGCTATGCTACATCTGTATAAGAACTTATAGCTTGCATTCAGTCTCATAAATCTCAACCCTTTGGCTTGCAGTGGGTTAATGCATGTGTAGCTGCTGGTTCAGCGCCAAGTGGCACGTCGGCGCTTAGTGCTTCAGCTAATATGCCTTGCAAATCTTCCCTCAGTATCATCCTGCCTTAGGCCTGTCCCTCACCGGTGTCCGGGCGCCTTCATTCCTGACTCTGTGGACACTCGGTCCTTGGCACAGGCAGCACTGCAGACATAGCGCTGCCAGGGCCCCCCGACCAGGATATTGTCTCATTGAGACCGGTGCTCCTTTCTCTGTACCATGACATAAATGAAGCTTTCAGTGTGTGCATCAGAGCCATGAAGCATGAATACCCTGGTGGACTGGGAATTAAATGCCAAGTGAGGGTCAGATGCAACAAAGACTGAATAACACTCGGCAAATGTATACATATTAGGTAAGGAACACTGCCCTTGATGCAGAAGAAATTGAATAACCACCTTGCGTCGTCCAGATGAAGCATAAAGACTCCTTTTGTTTGCCTGAACTGTCTGCGTTGACCCATGCACAATATGCCATTATTGGATGACTTGGGACAGTACGTTATTACAGTAAAGGGGACATTCCCCGGGCCAAGGTCTCTATTCCTTTTACATCTCTCCACCCGTCTTAATACCATGGATTTTCTTTCAAGGAGTAATTAGACGCTCACCCTTCTGGATCCGGTGTGTCCCGTAAATATATTCATGAGGTTGACATGCCAAGGTGGAAAGGGGCACAGAGGACTAACATTACTCCTGTAATAGCTGGTCCTGGGTACAGAGGTAGATGCCCCCCTGATCTCAAGTTAACCAGCTGTCCTTGTGGGTAGCTCAAGCAATAACATGGAGCATTCACACCTAGGAATTTTTCTTTCTGAGCTTTTAAAGGAGGGCTAAACCTGAAGTGCAAATGCTGTAAACGTGCAGGTGGGGAGGAGGAGCTGCTGATGTCAGTCGCACCACACGTGTTAGATTTCTGGAGGATCAGGAGCTCTCGTCAGTCATTTTCTCACTTGTTGGTTTGGCTGATAACAGGGAGTAGTAGATTGTCTTCTCTAAATAAACAGCACAGAGAATGTCTTGTGTGACCCTCCTAATCCAATTCATATAAGATGGGAAACTCAAACACGTGGTTTATCCTAAAAAGTTAATGTGGACTATGTCTGCACCTTCTGCATCTGATTTTATGAGATTCCCGATTATAACCATCAAGGACCGTCAGTTCTGTTTCTCCCATGGACATTCAACCAATTGACCTTGTGTTTTTAATATTACATGAGAGTAAAAGTTCATGAGTGAAGAATCAAGAATCCATTGCCTCACGTATCTTGAATTTTAATTTTGAATCCTGTACATATTAGGAAAGTTGACCAAAATAGTCCGAATCGACTCTAAAATGTTTTTGGCGCTTTAGGCCTCTTCCAGACAACTCTAGTGAAGACCCTTCTGATATTTGCAATTTTTGTTCTTGTGTGTGTGTGTGGACCATGGCACCTACATTAAATATTGAAATCTCTAACCGCTGCTTGATTTACTGCATTTAGGAATATTTTACTCAGAAAAATGTCTGTGTTTTGGAATTTTTATTTCATAATTCTATGGTCACAATTGACAAGTTGGCCAAGCGAGAGCTGGCGGAGTCATCCTACTCTCATGTGATGGTGACATAGTTTTACTACATGAGACTTTTCTTGTTCCCATGAAGTACAAAGTCTGCAAAAATATGTAAGCGAGTGTCGTAACAATAGTCACAGTAATAATAATGTGACTTGGTCGTAGACAACTAGCAACTCTACTTATGCTCTTCTGCTATCTGCCCTCTTTCTCTATATTCAATATAAATCCAATCTATGGTACTTTGATTAAACTTTTTTGATCATTGTAAACAATTAAATCTCATTTCCTATTCACAGTGGATAAGCTTATGATTCCATTGGGCTTGAACCCTCCCTAACCCATCGATCAGGAGATCGGGGGCTTGCCGGTCATTCATGAGCCTTGCCACTCCATTCTCTCTCTATCGAACTGTCAAGAATAGTCAAGCGCTGTACCGTCTCTTGTGCTAACAAATATAATGATTGGAGGGCAAGGCTCATTTATAAGATGCCGATTTTCATGATGGCCAGTTGGACCCCCAGCAATCCATATGTTCCTCACTATCCTGTGGAAAGCGTTTAATGATAAATCTAAGATTAAAATTGTTAAGTATTCCACAAATGTGGGTTTTGAATCCCAACCTAAGACTGCAAATTAAAAAAATATAAAAAATACTACATCAAGAAACCTTAAGAAAACCAACACATGTGAATATGCAAACATTGTCCAGTCCTCACATCACTGTAATGGATCTTCTGATCGATCAGCAAACTGGCCAATCATTCCACTTTCATAAATATTCCAGTATTTTTGCAGTATTTGACTTGAAAACTTTTGCCCGCGTGGTTCTCTACTTCTCCATTTCTTTTTAATGGCGTATGATAATGCATTAGCTCTTCCCGTTCTGCCAAAATAATGTTTTATTGAGTTTTCTTCAAGTGATTCTACAATAATATCTGATGTGATTGTGCAGACTAGTTGTCGCCGTTGCGAACAAACACATCTCCGGCATTAATTGGGCTATTAGTGAGAATACACATGTATCCATGATGACTGGGGAGCTCGTGTGATGTCACGCTGGGGCCACAGAGGACCTCCCCGCACCCTGGTGGCTTCACAAGCCGATCTATGTTTGTTCTATAGAGCACAGGGCTGCCTATACTTTAATATGAGGCTGTGTAGTATCTGGAGAATACAACCTTGTTTTTATGCCTCCTACTCCTGTGTAGGAAATGTCTGCTTTTATGAATGAAGGTTGTGGTTTCCATTTCGTTTAAAGCCAATGTGCTGCGCCTCGAGAGGATTGCTTTTTCTTCCAGAAATATTAGTTCTCTGTAATGTGAAGACCAGACCTGAATTTTTGTGTGCAAGAAAGAGAGATAGGAATAGGTTGGATCCAGGGGGAATAAAAGGGAATAAAAATCGATTAGTATTAAAACATCTGCCCTCTTCAAATCCCTTGAAGAAGAGGGGCACTGGGACCCTTGGCTGGTTACATTTTTCCTTTATTTGCTTTTGTTGCAGTGCAAGTTTACAGTAGTCAGGTGGAAGGGGTTGGCTGATCTAAGCTCCTCCCCTGCCCTCCCAGTTGATGCTTAGTTAGTGGTGTAAGTTTTTTGGTTGCCTTGAGTAGCACCAATTTTTATGTTCTATATATTTTTACAGGAGTCTACAAGCTACTTAAGCAAATCATTGAGTAGAGAACCTCATAAAATTACCAGGCATACCTTTGCTTTTTTAATTCCAAGGATTCTGTCCTTGTACATTTATGCAAATTAGGTGCAATCGGGGCATTGCTATACCTCTTGGTGCACCTATATTCTTTCTGCATTGCAGCGAACCACCCGGCAACTACAGTTTACACAATGACTAACGATTTTGTAGAACACAGGTATAGAAAGTAGAAATCGGGAACACCACAGGTTTGGCCCGGCCTCTGATGCACCAAGCAACTAATTTGCATAAATATAAATACAGAAATTTCTCTGTAATGACCGATCACTTGGAAACCGGAAAAGTATTTCTAGAAAGCTTATAAAGTGCCGTATGCAATGCTGTTTTTAGATGTGGGATGGATTGGGAGATGATTAGAATTCCTTTAATCCATCATAGGTTCCAAATCACGAGAAGGCCATAGATGTCGGCATCTGAGAAGTTTGATAATGGGTCGTAACTGCTCAGCAAGACTTTACTCAAGGCTTTTCAGATTAGGAGAAATTTACTTCTTGTTACATACCTTGAAATATTACATAATGTCACTAGTAATAGATTATGTCACCACTAATTGTCCGTCTGACCAGTTCACATGTGTTCATCATAACACGATTAAGTCACTGTCACACACCGCATGTTGTCACCCGAGGCCCGGTTCTCAGGGACACACCCTGTGGAACAACAATGTTATCTAATAGGGATTGTAATAATTCATGAACCTGAATGTCACTTATAATGTTACATGCAGCTTACAGTAATAGCCCGAGTGATGGTCATGTCAAGAGGGGGGGCTGACAACATTGTAATAATAGTACTTCATGTAGGGGCGAGAAATTTGTATCGTGAGACTTTTCAGGCTTCCAATCAATTATAAATTATGTAAAAATTTATCTAATAATGTTATGGTAATTGTCACATGTTAATTAGATGTTGTAATATTGTCACATGTTGTGTAGTCCCAGACTTGCTGGCACCTAAGATTCAACATCCGGAAAAATCTGTAAACTTGTCCAAAGATTAAGATCCTGTATCTTGACACTCAACCTTATTTTCATATGCAGCATTTTTTACTGTTTCGTGAAATGCTACTCTTGGTCACCATTGACCAACAGATCTTGTTTAATTCCTGAGCTAAGTGGTTTTGCTGAAAAAACAATTCTGGACCTTGGGAAAGATGGGTGCTGATGGCTGCCATACATAAACACATTACACGTGGAGCTTCCTGAACTGTCCAGACAGGACGACTCAACATGAGCTGGATCACTCATACACAGCAGCTGGGGGATGGTACTGTGATTGATTACTTCTGCCTGTCAGGCACAACACAGTCACAGTCGCACATCATTCTCTGGAGCAGTGCATACTTTATGTGAGAGGAGAAGCGTAGAGCCCAGCACAGAAGCGAAAGAGCCTATTTTTTATAATTTTATAATTGTTTTTTCAGCAAGACCACTCAGCTCAGGGATTAAACAGGTGCTTTGTTTCTGCATCCGTGTAGCTACAGCATTCCCAAGGTATGTTTGCTTCATGATGCATAAAATCCGATGGTAGATTTTCTTTAAATTCGTGAATGAGTTTTTGTTGGTCCTTGTTCTTGACCTTGCAGAGAGTCTCTGATTGCTTATAACAGTACAATATTACATTCCTGAGACCAAGCTCAATCTGATATATGAATTCATTGAGGGCGTATATCTGTGCTTCTGTGCCAGAGTTGGCCGTCCTGGGGTGTTCCTGGCCCTGTGCACCTCAGCCTGCAAACATTCAGGTCTCTTTAGGCCTCAATGTTCACTGTTTTTTACACAAAACTACTCCAGGCCAGCCCCAGAGTAGTTTTTGTCCTCCAACACAGCCAGCAGATACATCAGGATCTCTATGTCCTCCTGATGTGTCCAACATGGCTGCAGGGGACGAGGTTTTATTACATGCCGATAAATCTCCCACTAAAAAATGATAGGGGTTTGGAGTTGGCCGCTTGGGTCTACAGTGAAGGGTCCCCCATATTGTACCTTTTGGATTTTGGAGCTTCTTGATTTTGAGTCTTTGGGCTTGGACCTCCAAAACCTATAAACTTTAAGAATTGAATATGTTTTATTTATTATTGTGAATAATTTTCACATCCTTTCGATAACTTTTTTTTTTTTTTTTTTTTTTTTGAAAAGGGTGTTCTACTTTATAAAATCTTGCCTGGAAAAGGCTTAGGATAAAAAAAAAAAGTAGTCCTTTTGTAACTTGTACTTGTCCATGACTGCAAGGTAACTTGTAGTAGCGCCCAATTGTTCACTATTACATTGCTTAATAGTAATGAATGTGGTCAAGTTGTGGCCCTCAATTGCCACAAGCACATCCACCACATTTGCTGTAGCAAGTTATAACGGGAACTTGGCAATTTGCTGCGTAGCTTTTCACTATTGTGCTGCATCATTATGTGTGGCTCCAATATCCCGTCAGCCCTTATATTTCACTGCCTGGTTCCTAAATATTGCATCGGTTTACCACTTCCCCAAAAAGTTATTAGTCAGAGTAAGTGGTATCACTTGTTAACTCTCAGCAGTTGCTGTGGTTTTTGCAGATGGAATATGTTGTGCAGGGAGGTCAGAAAGGGTTAACGTGTTTTGCTTGTCACATAATGACTGGAGTCACATTGGTGGCGATGGCGGTAGTTATTTATTTATTTCGTTTCATCAGCTGCGTGCACCATATGTTTAGGAGGAATTATCTCACCGTACAATTAAGGATTATGTATGCTGCATTTAATAAGTAGGGGTGGAGAAACGCAGGCATTCTTGTAAATGCAGCCCCCATCCTCGCACAGGCTCTCCAGGCTTCTTGTAATATACAGCATGCACATGTGCATCAAAGTGATTTCTACAGATAAAAGGGTCTGCTATGGATTTCTGGTTTATTTTCAGTGGTAAGTAGAAATCCAGAGGAAGAGAGGAGGGGGGGGGGGGAGCTTAAGATCATCATGTACACATACAGAGGTTCACAGCCAGTTGAGTTTTTAGGCTAAATTGAGTTTTCTGGTGTAAAAAATAAAATAAAATCAGATACTCTGTTGAGTTGTGTCAAATTTTAGACCTTCCCTCACTAGAGGACCCCTATTTCTGTAGTTTATTATTTTAAGGAAGCTATAGAGATGAGTGGACCAGGACTTCCAGTTTGGGTTCCGGTGTGCCCCGGACATATTGCTGGATTGACTGCCGAACAGCCAATTTGGCAAATAAACTCTACTAGCCATGGCTGTGAGTAGCCAAGGGGACAACCCTGATCCATCAAAGCCATGGCTAGCTGCAAGGGTCGCTAATATATCGAACAGCCAATCCGGCAATATGTCCAGGTTTTGCGCTTGAGCAACCGAGCGGAAAGTTTGAGTCCCCTCATCTTGATTGAGCTGTAATGCTGTATTTCTCCAATGGGGGCACTAATGAAAAACACAATAGGGTTAACCTGATTTTTAAAGGGGCTAGAGACCAAAGGTTATTCAATTTATTTCCCCAAAAAATTATTTGATTAAACAGTTGTATCATGTTGAATGAATGTATAATATATTGTCATTATCAAACCCTGTGCCATATTAGAAATTCTTGATGTGGACATTTGATCTCCGTGCCTACTTCTTATAACTATAGTGTGTGCTAATGTACTTTTGTACCTACTATTGGCCACATCTTCAGATCCACCCCTTGTGTTGGTCTAATCCTCGCTTGTCTTGCCCAACCTAGTCCTCTGTGTGGTGTATCGGTCATATGCATAGTATCCACTGCCAGGTTAGCATACTGGCCAGGAATACTAGGCAAATGAGAGAGCTGCAAAGGATAATAGTAAAGTATCCATGACTTCACTTGACGTATGTTTGGGGATCCCATGACCTCAACATGATTCTCTGAAGTGGGAAAACTTTCACATTAAAATACCCATTTATTCAATATACCATGTCTGGATAAAAGGGGATATATCCTTGTGGCTATACAAAAAAATAAAGAATTGAGGTTCTAGATCTGAACAGTTCCACCATGTTTACCCTTTTTCCTATTGCATGGCACACCAGTCGAAGAGGGTTCTCCACTTGGGAGATTTCCTACTTAAGAGGTCCCTTGATAAAAAGAAGGTCATAAATTGTACTCCCGTTAGGACCTCCAATGTTTTGAGTAGATGCTGGATTCATATTCCCTCCCATAAGAAATTATCCAAGTCCAGCACCTCTCCGAAAATACTTTGCTTAAAAATGTACTTTGCTTGTTAAGCCAACTTCTACAAAACGGTATCGATGGACCTCCCGCTGTCAGCATGCAATATATAAGATGGAAAGATGTAAATGAGTTTTTTAAGTAATTTACTCGCCTTTGATTACAAATGATGGATCGACCTCCATCCTGCGCTCCCACAGTGAAATACTAGTGTGTGTTCAGCGTACTCCAAAGGAAAACTAAAGCTTGTCATAAAACATTACCATTAGCCTCTCTTTATGAGTGCATGCTTGTTAGGGCTGGATAAAACGATTCCCACAATAAGAAACGTCTGGCTGAACACTGTACTCTTTGTAAGGCTTCACAATGACATTGAGGTTGAAGGACTGCGTATTATTATTACAATGCAGGAACAAAATCTGTAAATGTTTGTGTAGAGGAGCAGCCTATTAGGTAAACCCTCAGCGTAATTCATCGCGACACTGGAAGATGTTGGGCGCAAGTGCAGTAATGTTTGTCTTGTACCCGGAGCATTTCAGTTAAAGCTCATCAAAGCCTGGTTTTAATTGGAGGTCCTACATGTATATATGTAAATTAGGGAACTAAAAAAAGCAACCCGATCCTAAAAAATAGTATACTATAATATGAAATAAGAGAATTACTTCTCGTTCCACCACCATTGCTCCATGCAGACCTTGGTTTACCGGGCTAAAGTGATGACCTCAAATCCATGACCCGTGACTGCTACATCCAATCACTGCCCCCAAGTCTGTATGTGTGGCACAGGAGCGGTCAGTATTTGGCTGTAGCAGTCATGTGTTCTCAACTTAATGATGATATTGCACCACAGTAAACCAAGGTCATTGGGGACAACTTTCATATCGGTGGACCACATGTCCTTGTTTTTGTCTTTCGCAGAGATACAGTATAATTTTATTATTATATGGCATCACTGTACCTGTTCCATGGCCTAAGTTAATAGAACATTGTATTTACTGATTTGTTAATTGTGTAGAACTTGGCATATCCATCTACCCACAGTTTCCTTGTTTTTTCCCTACAACAAGGGTTCCCTTAGCAATATTAATATACGCACCTGTTAGTAGAGATGATATCTGTATTGGGCAATAGATTGTTGCTGCTCTCCGCTGATCTTGTGATCAGGGGATTTTGTGAGGCGGAATTGCCGTATTCCATGGTGATACCAGTTGCTCACATCTTTATGCCTGTATACCCTATAGCTAAAATACTTCCCATGATAAAGCCACAACATACATTGGTGTTAAGAAAGATAGTACTAGCCGGGTCCTTTACTGCACAACTTTTTACTGGTGGCTTTAAGAAAATAATAAAGAATAATATAGAGTCTCAGCTCTTATTTCCTGGCTCCTTTACTTAGTGCCTACACAGGATTCTGATTCATTGGCTCAGTCTACTCCTTTTTTTTATTTGATTGGCTACCATGTTTAAGCCATACCTCTTAGCTTTCTAGGCAAAAAAATAAAGGGTTACGCTCAGTGTTAGATGGGGGGTACTTTGCCCACTGACCTTCGGCTTCAAGGTAATCCACCATAGAAGTCTATACATTGGGTTGTCTACTTTTTGATCTCTAGACCTTGGGCCCACTGGTGATCCTCCAGTTCTCTGTTGGGCCAGTCCAACACTGATTAAAATGGACATATAATAAAGCTGCAAGAAACTAAACTAAATGTTTAAAAGGCACTTTTAAGATTGATATATAGACGAAGATGAAATCTAACGTTTTCATAGTATTGGCAGTTTTCTCTGTTTTAATACTACTCTTTATTAGTCTAGAGATGACCTAGATATCTACTTGAGCACGCATTGTCTAGCTCACGTCTGATTGTGCTGCCCCAACCCTTCACTTTTTAAGTTGAATTTTTTTTTTATGGCATAATTCATCCACATTATATGTGGTGAGTTAAGTTTTGTTCACTGGAGCTATGTCAAGTCTGTATGTTTCTTCTCTAAATATGGATCACAAAACGTGGCTGTCGTAAATGAGCCTTAAATGCGTTTTCATTTGCCTTCATTGACGGACAACATAAGTGACTTGTTTGTTTTTTTTGAAGTACCGAAGACAGGTGCCCCGCTGTAAACCTTTATATACAGTTTGCCCTCTATAAAACATCCATTTGTGCCATTGACAAATATGTTTAAACTCCCACCTCTTAAGAGCTGTCACCATTTCAGCCGAGGAAAGGTTTGACTTTGCTGCCTGTAAATATGTTAACAGATGAGGAAGGCTGCTCTGAAAATATCACCAAAACTTTCACGTAACCTAAAGAAACCCTGGAATTCACAGTAAAAACTTTCACAATAAATATATTGTGCTTAGTACCTGTCACCCTCCTTTTTAATATTTTAGCTGCTGTTCCTAAAGTTCTCATTCATCAATTCATCTTTGTATAATAGACACTGGATTCTCAGACTACTCTATGACCACTGAGCTTTAGTTGTCTTAGTCTAAACCCCCCCCTTGCTCTTAGATGGGCCACCCTCGCTCTGGAGGGAGTGTCTAAGACTACCAAAGCACAGTACATATTGAGTAGACTGAGTGGCTGGAAATTAGAGGAAGTACACCAAAAACACAGTTGAAGTTGAAAATACGTGGGGGGGGGGGGGGGTAAAACTGGCATATTGAACACAGGTCTTTTTCCCAGTGTACCCCACACAGGATACATTACACTGAGACGCATCAAACAAAAGCCATATTTTTAAGTAGGCTTAAGGGAGTAGACCATGTTGATTAAAATTGTTGTCAAAAGGTTCCCTCAACAAAATGTTGATCACCAGCCACCCAACGTCTCCACAGTCGTCGGCCGTACCAACAAAGCAATGCATTTCACAGTCTCTAATTATAATCAATTGGCTATCTGTGCAAGGTTCAACTTTTTGTGTCCTAAGTGTTCCCTGGAAATCGTATTTGAATATTCATCCCAACTATAAAAGTTATCTCCACAAAGGACTTTAGTTTCTGACTTTTTTCCTACAGAATAAGGGAGACACTCTTAGTAACTCTACCCCCCTATGATTACTAGAAATGGGTCTTACAAGTTTTTGCCTCAATCCTCAATATTCCTCTGTTTGAGGATATTAGAAACACAAATTTAAAAAGTTTTCCAATAACATGTTTGTATCTTACGTTAAAATTCAGTATCTACAAAGTGGAAACACTAGTAAAAATTAGATTTTTCTTTTTGTACATAATCCTAATTTCTTATAGGACGTTGAAGAACGACCCCCTTCTGGCTAAAGCTTTTAATTATAAGCTTCCGATAATCATCAAATATATCGGAGAATGTCCTCCATGAAAAGGTAACATGGAATCAGATTTCACCCGGAGTACTCTCTGTGGGAATGTTTTATTGCACACAGTGCAAAATAATCTGTTTTCCACTAATCCGTATTGCAATTAGAGTCACGCTTTATTCCATCTCTAGAAAATTTGAATAACAAAAGTGTCTCAATTAACAAAAATCTGAACTATTACAGGACGCGGTTAATATGATAATTTCTCCCTTTTTTTAGGATCTTTTTTTTTCCCAAAAATTTTTTAACTCTAATTTGTTGTGTTGCTGCTGGAGAAAATATCAAGTTTTATGTCCTACAATACCAGTCTGACAAAAGTAGAACTTTTGGAGTTTTGTGTCCACGAAGGCTGCCGGCTGCAAACTTTTTTTTTTTCTGTTTTAATCCCCACCCCTCCCCAAAATCCCCCTAGCAAGTGACCTTGTCAGACAGAAGTATAGAATAATAGGCTGCAGCCCAGGGACTGTGGTTCATTTACAAGCAGCTGCTTGCTACTGTCAGTACAAAGACAGGCCCCGCATTGCATTAATGGAGTATGACATGCTCAAAGGCCAACTGTGCCCCCTCTTTGCAAAACAATGCTTGACAAAAAAAAAATCTCCCCACTATTGGCTGATGCAGAGGTCCCTATGCACGGGTGTGATCCGTTAGCAAAAGCTGAAGGATGTCCATAAGGCCCATGTGTCACAGTGAAATGTCTGCCGTCTTTATTCTGTTTTTGTTTTTTTAATCCTCCGCTGTATACCCTTTTTTTTATAAATTATGTTTTTGACAATTTTTTTTTTGTCTTAAGACTTCGCTACGTCACTGCATTTTAATAAATCCTTCTATTTTCCATAATATATAAAATCTGGAACATGTTAACTCTCTGTTATTCCACCTGTCCATAACCATGACTGCAATCCGGCTAGAAAAAACACTTCTCAATTTATTCAAAAACTTCTAGGAATGACCAAGGTTAAAGTAAGGAGGAAATGATGCCCCATTATTTATCAAACCTGGATGGTCTAGGCAGCTCCCAGAGGGGAAATGCAGCTCTCTTGAGTTTGTTGCCCTTGAGCAAGTTGTATCCAATAAACTCGCTCCGTGTGCTTGCTGGATTTACCGGACCAAACCTAGAACCGCTGAACTAGAATGGACATGCTGTGGTCTGGTAGATTGTGAAAATGACCAAACTCGTTCATGGGCAATTGGATTTAGGCTTCCATGACCTATACCTTGTTGTACTTTTTGTTTTTTTAACTATTTTTAATCCTATTCTATTTATTAAAGGGGTTGATCCGAGGTTAAAAAAACATGGCTGTTTTCTTCCAAAAAACGGCACTACACCTCACTAGTATTGCAATACAGGCGGTCCGTGACTTAAGGACACCCAATATACAGGCGTTGCCTAGTTATGGATGGTCCTCTCTAGCCACTTTGACCTCTGGTGAAGCTTTCTGATGGTTTACTGTTCTCCCAGGCTGCCAAGATCAGCTGTAAGGTGTCTGTAATAAAGTTACAGGGACCATAAAAAAAAGTGTCTGGAGTTGCAATAGCAGCACAAACCATGGTCAGGTGCTGTTTTTGGAAGAAAGCGGCCATGTTTTTCAACCTCCTTACAACTACTTTAAGTCATACATATATAATATAGAGTTTAATTTATCTGTAATGCAGACCAAGTTGGAAGGACTACCTACTTGGTTGTGTTGATTTGTGCATTTTTATTTTATTTTTTCTTATAAGTTGGCCAGCAGATTTTTTTTCGATGTTTTTAATGAATCTGCTGTTTAGATCGAAAAGCACAATTCAAATTCACGTGCGAGCCAGTCACTTCTCAATAGTGTTGTCTTGTTGCTTCCCGAGCTTTCTATCGTTTCATAGACAGAATAAGAGGAGAGGCGGGCCGTACCAGATGTGATTGACATGGGGGTAAGCACTGATCACACCCAATGACAAAAAACAGCAAAATGACAAAAGCAATTAACAAGTAGTTAAGTAAATAAATGAGTTGCACAGCCTGAGAATAAACTCGCCCCAGACTCCTTTAAATACCGACTAATCAATCACACCACAGCAAAACGCTAATGGGTAACATAGGGATTACTGTCCAGAATCACTTTTTTATTACAAAAAAAATTTTGGATAAAAATAATAATCTTTACAATGAAGAAAATTTTTTTGTAAGCCGATTTAAAGTTTGATAAAGTTTTTTTTTTAACTTATTTACACCCAGGCAAATTGATTGCCCATCTCTCGTTTGCCAAAATCTACTATGTACTCCAACCTATAAGGTTGAGATTAAGTGAATGGGCGACCCCAAATAGACCTTAAAAAAGAAAAAAAATCCAGGATTTTTTTTGTCTAGAGGTCACCGCTATGGGGAAATAGGTGAGCGGCGTTGTGTCGAACAAGTCCAATCTTTTAGTAAACACCGCATCTGTCGAGACCCCACGGGGGGGACTTAAAATAGCTCCGCTGTGATTCCAATAGAGGGCTTGATGTGAATATAGTTCAGCATACTAGTTAATTACCGTCTACAGATACCGGCCGGATGGCCTTGAAAGAAGCGTTTGTGTGTTCCAGCGAGTCTGTTCAATCGGGCTCAATGCATGTTACATGATTGCCTGAGAGGTCTAGAAAAGCTACTTTCTCAGTCTATGACCAGAATTCAAGATCAGGCTCGGTGTCAAAAAGGCCAAGGTGCCTATCACAGCAATTATGGCAGCCGGCGCACTGGTTTCCATGACAACAAGATTGCGGATTCTTTGTGATTTATTATTTACCACTTCAGACTCTCATTCTACTGATTTAATTAGAGGAAGGGATTACCATAAGGTCTGTCACTTCCAAATCTGAATACCATTGTTATGGCTACCGAGAGACTCTCCCTGAAAGCGGTATTTAATCGTAACCTGGGCCCCTAATCACCCAGGTTTTTTTTTTTTTCCTTGGCTTGTTGGAATGTTTCACTGGGACTTTGGGCAACCCAGTAATAAAAATAACCAAATTCTCCCCTGATTAATTGCCGCCTTCTAACAATAACACAAGCCTTCAAGGTCACATTAGGGTTACATTGCGATTCTCTGTAGGTGAAGCAAATGCCGGTTTGAAGGATAGGCTGGAATTGTATTCATTTGTCATTGAATGAGGTTTTTTTTTTTTTTTTAATCTGAATGCCCTTTTTACTAATGTAAAAAATGTAATGTCTATGCATGGCTCTAATAATAGCAGCGACTTACAAACGCTCATATTTATTAAGGAACAAAGGGCGATGTGCCACTTACTCACTGCCTATGGCTTTTCATGGTCTCTCGTAAAGTGTATTTACATCGAGAGGACTCTTTGCCTTTTTATGGATGTGTAAGAGCTAATGGATAAAATATGTTATTATGAAAGAATTTTCAAAGTCAAGAACCGCATTAGCTTGTAGCAAATTAATATTATGGGGGGGGGGGGGGGTGTTAAATAAATAAAAATAAAATTAAAAATATATTCCGGCCAGTTGTTGGCTGGAAGTTGGCGGAGAAGGTACTATAGACAGTTTTTGAGGTTTTTTATTCACATTTCATGGTCAACATATATTTTCTTTCTTCTTCAACATCACATTTTCCATGTGTGACTTTATTTACTGCAAGACTTCCATAGGTTTTTTCAGAAAAAAAAATTGTAGGACAAAAATGTGTCCAAAATAATTGCAAGGATGGTAACTGTTGCAAAAATGGCGCAGTCTTAAAGCCAAAAAAAATTGTATTCAAAAATTTTTGACAAGCCTAATAGTTGTTCATCAGTCAGGATTGGAAAACTTTGCAAAAAAAAAGGAAAGGCAATGCCACCATTTTGAAATGCCTTACAATAATATATATTTTTGTAATCTAATTACCATATTTTTTGGACTATAAGGCACACCGGATTATAAGGCGCACCATCAATCAATGCCTGCTAAAACGTCTAGGTTCCATATATAAGGTCACCGGATTATAAGGATGAATGACCAGCAGGTGGCAGACCTGTGCACAGTTCAAGGCAGCTGTTGTCTGTAAGTATGGTTCATATATGAGGCGCACTGGACTATAAGGCGCACATTTAAGTTTCTGAGAAAATCAAAGGGTTTTTGTGTGCCTTATAGTCTGAAAAATATGGTACATTCAGAAGTTTACATCCAATATTTATATATGGGTGTTCTCAGACTTAAGAACACCGGACTTATATATGACTCCTAGTTACAGGCGGACCTCTGTGACCTCTGGTGAAGAGCTCTGGATGCTTTACTTTAGTCCAAGACTGCTCTGATCAGCTGTAAGGTGTCTGCATCATATTTTTTTTTAAATAATCCTTGGTCCCATGACAGCACAACATTTTTTTTCCTGGAGTTACAATTATAAAATATACGCGTTCCAACTTGCATGCAATTCAACTTAAGAACAAACCAAAAGAACCGATTTTGTACGTAACCCGGGGACTATGTGCTATGTCCTTTTTTTTTTTGCTGCACTCGAACTACTCCTCCTCAAGCAAACTGCACCAATTTGTAACAAAAAAAAAAAACAAAACGTAAAAATAATTTTTATATTATTATATATTTTTCTCTTTTATGGTAGGTACAATTATTACGCTGCCACCTTTTTACCTTGCAGACAAGAAATTTGCAACAGATGTATTCATTTACTGGTATAGCAGTGATTAACATGTACAAATTAGAGCAAAAATCAGAGTTCACGACTCTGGCCAGATCTAATACATCACTCCTATCTCTTGTCACAGTTCCAATAGCGATGAAGTGCTGAGTAATCAGCTGGGATTCTTCCTGCTTCCACCCCGGACGGCTGTGCATGCCGGGGTTATATTTTGAGGCAATTAAACCTATAACTCAAGTTCTACTCATTATGGTTTTTCATTTGCTGGTAAAAAAAAGTGAGGAGACAGGGGAAAATGAAGTCCTACATTGTGTCCATGAGCTAATGGAGGAAAGTCGTGTCACCTTGTGGTGCCACACGATTGCCCGGCGACTTTGCATTTTGTCATCACTGGCACAAACATTTTTCATCCTAATTGGCCTGTTAAAGGTATAATCCGATCAGTAAAGTGTTGGCAAGGGGTGCAGTGAGCTCGCAGTGTTTAGTCATTGATGTAATCTCTCCTGCTTACACATCACATTAGACTTTTTATGTGCATTTTTGACCCTACCAATAAAAAAAACATTACCGACTGCCAAGGAGTCTAAACACATGAGCGAGGAAAGTGGGACGTGGCTAAATCGGAATACGAAGGTAGAAATTGGACATCATGTAAGCACAAGGGTCCTACATACAACTTTTTCCCTTTACTTAACAAAAATGTAGAATCTATCCTATACAGTTCCGCTCTTGGACTTAAAGATCATTAAAAAAACTTGCAAAGGGGTCACGTGTGAAGGCACCCTAAAAAGTATCTTGTGTTTAAAAAGGAGCATTTTAGATTTTATAAACCCATTCCCAATCTTTAGGAAAGTTGTGAATTTCATATCAGCGGGGCGTTGGCCTGTTGCTTTAATTTCATTGTCAATAAAGTTACATGTCACATAACCTGGTTGAAGATTCTTCCTCATGGGACTAAGCTGTAAAACCAAGCACAGCCACTATGCAGAGTACAGCAGTGTGCTCGGTAGGACCTGAAGAGATGGCACTTTGCCGCAACCACTTCATTCACCAAATAATCGACGACCCCTTTAAAATATAAGGACTTAATTCTTCAATTTTTTTTTTTTTTTTTTTTGTTTCAGACCATGGGAATTTCCGATGCACTAGGGTTCTTTGTCATGTTCCATTTTTACAAGTGAATTAAAGAATAATATGTATAGTTTAATTTCTTATAAAGGGTTAGGCCCCATGCACAGAAACGTATGCTACACCCGGGCCAGCGTAGAAGGAGAAGAGGAGAGCTCCTCACCCCTTAGCTCTACGTAGGGATCTGTGCACCCATGACGTATTTCTGGAACATAATTTTTATTATACTATAGTATGGTAGGCTGACACACATTGCACTCTCTGTACCGTGCCGTGCATAACACACTTCTATGGTGGCGCATACTCGCTGCTGTTCGGACAGCTAGTATATGGCTGCCCTGTAGGTTAGTGTGCATGTGGTCTCAAACTAAGACCCATATGCCGGTTACTATAATATTAATCCTTATATATAATCTATTTATATATCACTATCATACTCTGTAGAGCCTTACAGATCATTGGGGGGGGGGGACATATATAAATAAAATAAGACATTTCAAAACATAGTCAATTTTGGTCTTGAAAACCTTGAATCTCACTGTAGATTTCGGTGTCATGCTCGTAGAATATTTCTGCATTTATTCTGGCAGGATCCAGCATAAACCTTTATCTGTCCTTTAGAAGTTTTATTGATTAAGATATAAAAGTTATTCCCAGAGAACCTGTTGGCCAGCAAATTTCGGATCATAAAAGAGGGTCTGTCACTTTACAGGTACATTGATTTTTACTTGATGCCCTTTGCATTCGCTGACCGATTAACCCCAAATGCAACAAACATTCATAATATTTTTTCTAGGTTGCTTTTCCCTATATTTTTTGCATAAATCTGTATTTCCTCCTTAGAAATTACTCACGGCATCGGATGGAAAATTCTTAGCAAAGTAGCGGTAGTAGTAAAAAATATTAATTATTTAATTAATATATTTTTAAATTATTAAAGTACCGCAATATCGAGTAACCTATGTGCTCGCATCCAATAAAGTTACCAATTGGAAATAGTTGTCCTTGTGTAATTTTTTTTTTCAAGAAAATATTCCTAAGCTGTAATACTGGGTTTGGCCTAAGACTAGAGTGGTGCTGTTTTTGGAAAGTAACAAAAATTTTCCAATGTTGTATAAACCTTTTGCATTGTGTAACTATGAGAAGCCTTGTGTACGGTATTGGAGTGAGGGAAAGAATATTATGAATCATATGTGTTTAGCAGCGAGTTTCACTGATGTGCTCCCTCAGGTATAATCCAACCTGAAACAGTGCAGATGAGCCAAGGAAAACAGGAGAAGACCGCCCAGGGAATTAACGAGAAGGCAAAGTTGTGATGGGAACTCGCCTAAAATATAGACAGTAGATCTTGTTTGTTACACTTGCTATGTGTTTGTGAATCTGTCTCCAGCTGCAGGGAGAAGCTTGTTCTGATTTTCTTTCTATTCAGCACTACAATTTTAATGCAAAAAGGTGGCTGTGTCTGCCGTGAAGATAATATTTAGTTATAGCAGAAATTATCTTCTGACTTGAGGTCCTTGCCCTTTATAGGGCACATTTAGCGCTTCCTCAATCAGCCAGTGTATCCATTAATTGAGTAGTCACCAAACCAGATTTAGCCTAATAAAAAAAGGTGCTAAAATATAAAAATATATCGTAGGGACATCAAAGTTTCATGGGCTTACACACAAAGATCTGAATTGGTTTGCAAAAGTGTGCTTTTGGCCAGGGGATGGTCTTTGAACTTTTTACTTTAGGCGTCATTCATTTCTCTGACTTGTTAAAAATTTGTTAATGTGTGTAGCCTCCTCTATCAGAGAGACGTAAATAATTGCGCACTGGCTCCATCGGCTAACCGTCTCCAACTCTGGCTTCAAAGGGTTGGGAAATGGAGGCTCTATCCAAATGATAAAAAAAAATTAATTTAACTCTTGCAATCAGCTGATTGCAAGAGTTAAATTAATTTTTTTTTTATCATTTGGATAGAGCCTCCATTTCCCAACCCTTTGAAGCCAGAGTTGGAGACGGCATCCTAGTGATATATATGACCCTAACAGTCTGTATTGTGCGGAGAGTGCTAGGACTCTGCTATAGACTCAATACTGGAAAATGGAAAATTACTGGTATCGAACTCTTACTGTTCCAAACCATTAAAATAACAATAACTATATTTGACAAATAATTTTTGATATTTTGCCATTTAAGATTTATTTTTTGTATTTTAGGTTTCAGTCGAGCAGCACTGCCTTTTGGCCTGGTAAGACGGGAACTCGCCTGTGAAGGATATCCCATCGATCTTCGATGTCCGGGAAGTGATGTCATTATGATTGAAAGTGCCAACTATGGTCGTACAGATGACAAGATCTGTGATGCCGACCCGTTTCAGATGGAGAACGTAGATTGCCATCTTCCAGATGCCTACAAAATCATGTCACAAAGGTAGGAATATTGTGGTTAATTAGCATATTGAAGTGGTTTATATATAGTCACCACAATTTCAACTGAAAACTATGTTTTAGAAGCCAGGAAAGCCAAATTTACCCCTTTACAAAATAGAGGCATAATGTTAATCCACAGATCTTTAAAGTAGGATTTTTAAAAATATTTTTGGCCTCCTTTATTGTTTAGAATGACAATTCGTACATAAGCCGTTACTACAGGCTTTGAGCTTTGACAGTTCTATATTTTTAAAGATAGATATTTTTCTTGAAATCCGTGTTCACTTTTCTCAATTTTTTGTGTTGCATTCTTAATTCTCTCTGGAGAATATGAAATATTAATTCATGCCATAACCTACAAGGTATGGAAGTTCGTAGAATATGGAGGGGCTACATACTAAGAGGTCAAAAGTGGCTTAGCAACTGGGGCATGTTTTGTCCAACGAGAGTATCTTTGTCCTTGGCTTTAGAATAAGGTCGCCTTGATCTTTGAGATCAATCGGACCCTTGTCAGGTCTAGAACAGGTTTTCCACCAATTGTTGGCACAGCTGCTCTGTTTTAAACAAGCTTTGTAAAAAAAGAGCTATTTACTCATTGCAGCTTTCCAACTAACTGGGAAATAGGCGATTTCTCACTCTATAAAGATAGTTAAATTTATTTTTTTTCCGTCTGTCTGCTCTGGATTTGAAGTGATTTGTCGTGGTGTTGTTGCCTCAATGATCTCTTGGTATTTCCTTCTATACCCCAGCACCAATTACTGTTCATCTGATCTCGGTGCACTTCTCCCATCGTTTTTGCCTCCAGTCTGCACATCAGAGCTCCTTTGGGAAATTGCCTTCTCCAGTTACCTGTCATGTCAACTTCAGTCTTCTTAGACTAGGGGATTATGAATGTTGTAACTCTCTGCTTGATCTAATGGTTCAGTGCTATGGGAGACAGCAGGGCTGCACGTCCTATATTTTCCCTGCCTTGTTCTCGTGGGCCACTTTCTGGCGGAGAAATCTCTCGACTCTAGAGGTAGACGAGTTTTGATTGCTTTGTCAAAATAATGGAATAAAATAAAATAGATACTTGTCAAGAACGTAGGGATTTTTTTTAATCATAGTACTTCATATAAAGACTATTTTGTCTGGGAAAATAAAAATCTCTATAAAAATTTTAAAACTTAGCTTGGCCATTTCTTCGAATAATCTTGTATTTCGTTTGTGATTAGCCTTGAGGTGACAGGTTAAATCTGCTCGCTACTGTTGTCAAAGGAGCATCTGTCCCCCCACGGTCAGACGAATTATTCCCACTTAACATTGACACTGAAATTCTAGTTCCAAAATGCCACTCATTACATTACTATTACATTTACAAGGCAGATTGGAATTCCCCATCTAATATTAGCTGCAGTTGAAAATAGATGTCCCTCATCACAATGAAGTAACGTTTACAAGTGAAATGAAGCGGATTGAATGAAAAAAAAAATTAAGGAAAAACTTAAGGAATTCTCTTTAAAAAAATATTTTTTTTTAAATGTAAACTCTTGTTCTGATTATGTATTTTTTATTTTAATATTACCGATAATTACGGTCACTCAGCACAACATCTTATATTAAAATATTGTAGAATAAACTGACCAATGCTAAAGAGGGACTTTGTATTTTGGT
This sequence comes from Engystomops pustulosus, assembly GCF_040894005.1. Classification (NCBI taxonomy): domain Eukaryota; kingdom Metazoa; phylum Chordata; class Amphibia; order Anura; family Leptodactylidae; genus Engystomops; species Engystomops pustulosus. The sequence goes on from NC_092420.1 coordinate 82,576,193, forward strand.
GATCTGCTTATATTAAGACCGCCCTCTTTAAATCATTCAAGGTCATCCAAAGTCGATTTGGGGTAATTTAAGCGGGAATCAACATTTCCATGCCCGTTTCTTAGGGGAGATGATGCCAGTGGCCTATTCCCTTCTACTTGAGTCACTCAGGCAACAGCTATTGAAGGTGTTTGAGCACGGTTAGAACGTAATCTGGTTGAAACATTTTATCTTCAAAGATTTTCTCAGTAGATAGTTGTTGTCACAGCTTTTATTCATTCACAAGTCACCCAGCAGGGGGGCAAAAGTGTACGACTTCTTATAAAGCTACAACAGAAACACAGAATTTACTGGAGCTTTTGCTTTTCTGTCGGGAAGATTCTTCATTTTTGGCCAAAAAAAAAAAAAAAAAATAACCCAACAAATCTGTTACTTGATTTTATGGTCTTCTAGCGGTTTTATTAAAAGTCTGAAATATAGTGTTTGTCCCCCTCTTTACTGCACCGTTTGTTATCAGATCAGCTATGGAATGGTTCCATCTATCACCCACTCTGTAAGACTGCAGGGAAACCTAATGAAAGATGGAGAGGTGTGAATGGAAGCCTGTTATGTTATCGGCGCAGTTTGCACATGGAATTGAACACGCACGCTGTCACGTCAGGACAGACTCGTATAATGTAGCTTCATTATTGGCCAGAAATAATACATTCTACCATCTGGATTGTTCTCAAAATATTTTTTTTCCCTTTTTTGAAGAGCATTTTAAAAATCAATATTTTTGAGGTGTCCTATTGTGTAAAGTTGTTTTTTTTTAAAAATACAATTCTATTCTACTTCTGTCTTTTTGAAAAACACTGATTCCCCCTCCCACAGACATGGTCACCCAGTGCTTTTAACATTTTTGGCATGTTATGCTAAAAAGAGTGCCAAACCTGTACTTGGCTTGGGGTGGATTAAAGTAAATGGAGATGAAACGCAATACAATATATAATCTTTTTCGGAAAGAAGGCAGCCATCTTCTCCTAATCAAGGATAACCCCTTTTTATAATTGGACATAATTACTGCCCATTGTAGAAAGGCCAAGAGATAAACCCAAGTTGATATAAATTTATGGTGACCATATAGAGGTTACTCATGATCTGGGTTTGAGATAAGCGGACTAGAATGGGAAGTCTTATAATGGATGCTTGGATAACAGAACTTGTCAAGTAACTAATTACTAAAGTAGGTACAGACGGTTCCCTGCTTAAGGACACTCGACTTACAGATGACCCCTAGTTAAAGATGCACCCCTCTGCCCACTGTCACCTCTGGTGAAGCTCTCTGGATGCTATTACTATAGTCCCAGACTGCAATAATCAGCCGTAAAGTGTCTGTAACGAGGCTTTATTGATAATCCTTGGTCCCATTACAGCAAACAAATTTGAAACTCCAAAAAAATTGTCTAGAAATACAATTATGAAATCTACAGTTTCAACTTCCATACAAAGTCAACTTAAGAACAAACCTATGAAGCCTATCTTGTACGTAACCCCCCTGCCTGTATTGTTCTACAAAATCTGAAATTTGCATCCAGGGACCCCCCTTATCGACCTCCACTATTTGAGTTTTATTATCTTAAAGGTACAGGAGCCACATTATGTCCCCTGACCTTTGACTTGCACGTAATTGGCTGAGCCATTTTCAGTCCATTTACAATGCAGGATAAGTAGCTTAAAAAAGTCACACCCATAGACCCTACATTGATATAGCTCTAAAATGTGGTGGACAATCAGACAATTTAAACTGATAATATATTAATATAATATCTCGAATGTGATGTTTTGAATTGATATTTACCATAATTGCTGTATGCGACTCACCCCCGTGACTTCTGCAGTAGTTATATATGTGTGGGTTCAATACCTAAAGGAACTGCAAAGGATTGTGGGCCGTAGACTGTCATTACTTTAACCCAGTTTGTCAATATTAGCCCCGAGCACTATCACTACTATCGACGTACGAGTAGTTTGAATATTCAATCTTTTTTTTTTGTGGATAATTAATTACCATTTGTATTGAATGAGGCAGTAAATGTAACGAGCGCTGTTAATTAGAAACATTTTAGTAATACGGAGATTGACTAGTTAGGTCTGTCGCCTTTTAATAAAGAAGGTGTGTGGGACATTGTACAGATTCTTGTTTAACTGATAATTATTTTTTACATCTATTGTCTGTTCGTATTGATGCAATATTTTCATTACATGATAAAATGTAATTGGATTACTTCACATTTCTGTTGTGCCGAAAAGTGATCAGAATAATTCAAACCGCTCAGTGTCCAACAATCCGATAATTCCCTATCTCGGACACTCATATAGCCCATAGCCAATTTCATATGAAACAGGGGACCTCAGCATATTTTTCCAAAACCAGTTTTTCCCCCAATTTTTTTTGTATATGATTATTATACCCATAGTGCCATAGGTAAGTTATTTGCATATAATTAACAACTTGAAATTTTTCTGTATTAAAGGAGTTGGCTACTCTGCTTAAGTTGGCCATGTGCCTTTCCTGCCTTAATAATAATCCATGAAGGATTATCAAGTGATTAAGCTTTCCTGCTACTTACTCTAGTGCAGTCTGCATACTCTCTGTGATTCTTTGTTTACATGTGTGTGCTCTGATGAATAGGAGGAACTGTAGAAGCAGAGTTATGACTTATTCTGAGGTGTGTGAGTGTGTGTGTCATGCACATACACAGTGGGTGACCCTATGACGACGGGCTAAATCATTAAGCGAGAGGAAACTGTGGATATGTACAGAGGACAGCATGGTGAGAACAGGGAAAGGCTTTAGCTCTCAAAGTAGGCAAAGGGGCAAGTACTTGCACTGTACATGCAGCGACATGCCTAATGAGATGTATTGAAAAGTGGTCAACCCCTTTAAGGTGAGAAATTTTCTCAATAAAAACAATAACATATTAATTCACTTGAGTCCCACCTAGATAGTGATCCCCCATCCTGCAACGATGACATCATGGACAAGAATTATGCCGTTCTAGTAGCTTATCACTGGCCTCAGGAATCACTTTTGAGCCACGTGTTTTGTTGCAGAACCTATGTAAATATCTTGCAATCTTTGGGGGGGTTGGGGGACTCTATCACTAAATTAGCTGATAAATGACCACCGATGCCTGCAATGCAAGGTAGGTGGTAGAACCATCATGGTTTGTTTTTAAAGCTCATTTTCATAATACCCCAAAGTACTATTTTACAAAATTTTTGCTTTTTAAGCGGATCCAATATATCGTCTTGTACAACCGTCCAATGATTAGGAATAATTCATAAGATCAAGTCCCACCCAGGTCAGCATCTGCAAAGAGTTTGTATGTTCTCTCTGTGTTTGCGGGGGTTTCCTCCGTGTCCTCCGACACTCGAAAACATACTGGTAGGTTGATTAGATTGTGAGCCCCATTGGGGACACGGACAGAGCGCTGCATAATCTGTAGGCGCTATATAGATAATAATTATTATTAATCTAGCCTCTATCTATGCCCATTGATGCTGGAGGGATACGACGTCTGTATATAGATCTATACATATGTATCGTGCATGGAGACATTTACATCCCCATCAGAGTATAGCTTTCAGTTGCATTATCCATGTTGCGAGATTTAACATCTTCCAAGGTGATTTAGAATTTTTATACCTGCGTTCATGTAGTCATTTATCGTCTCCTTTACCGCCAAGACCTTTTATTAAGCTGCGCTGATTTCTTCAAGATGAAATGTAACCAAGATTATTTTTATTCAAATATAATTTAAATATTCATCAAAGAAGAGTTAAGCTCGAAACTGACAGAGACTATTAACATCAAAAAATATAATTAATTGCATTGGGTATCGCATAGCAAAGTTAGCCAAATAGCTGAAAGGTCTAATAGCGCCAAAGATTGAGAGGCAATAGTTTGATTCAACTCTGTAGCTGAGGAATTAATAGTGATGTGGTTTCCTATGTGGGGCAATTAAAACTGGTTGTTAAGGTTCATGGCTTCTATAGAAAATTCATTGAATATAACTTTGTAAACCAGACTAGCATATAAAGTCGGTTAAGTAAAGGACTTGGATCAAGGACTTCTTCAGCCGAAGCTGAAGCAGAACGTTACGTCTTTCCAGGGACAAAGCCGCGCTTGAAAAATTTCAATGGATTTTTAGCTCTTTGGGAAAGACGATTAAAATAAAAAAAAAATAAAAATTACAAAGAATTCCTAGAATAACCCTTAAGTATAAAATTGGGACTCAAGGAAACCAAAGCAAACACAGGTGGTTTGTGGTCTGTCCGGTGGAAAAAAATACATGACTCCACAGCCATAAATGTGTTTCGCGTGTCTGCGCTATGTACAGCTTCCCAAGTAATCCGCTCACATAAAATCCCCCCCTAGACCATTCTCCTTTTATGATGATTGAGAGGGAAGGCTTTTAATTTTTACATAAAATTCTGATGAAGTGGCTATTTTATTTATAAACTCGCACCTATTTTCCTTGCAAATGATCCCCCCTTCCCCCCCAAGCCACAGACGGGCGGTGAATAAACGGTCGTAGCAGACGGCTCGGTGTCACTCAACGCGTTTGCCGCTTTTCACGGCATGCCAATTTAATGGATGTTTCCATCAGCATCGTCTGTGTTCTACACATGCAAACATGTCTGACCCGAACGTCAGGGGCTCGGGAGACGAAACTTGTTGGGAAATGTGGAATCGCCAATTAGATGGGGAGGATGCAAAGAGTTTTTAATGAGATCAATTGTCAGTCAGTAAGTGGAATTTGCCTCCTGTATTGTTCATATATATGCAGCAAGCTGCTTATCGCTGGGCTTAGACCAAGGCCTCACCACTAATTGTCAGCGCTGTCACATGTTTAGCCAATCAAATGCCGGAATTGACATACATTTACATCTATTGAGCATCTGCATTCCCCACATACTAGTAAACAGAAACTCCCGATTGTCCTTGTAGTGTTTTTCTTTTAGAATAATAAAAATACGAGATGGGCTTTTTGATAATTCCGGCATACAATAATATGGAAAAGTTTAACTTGCTTAAAGTGTTTGCCCATGAAAGAAAATTCTCCTAGTGATGTTTACACAATAAACATCATTTTTAACCCATTATTTTACAATTTTACTACCGTTTTAGTTCACTCTGATGGTCAGTGTAAAATTCCAGGATGTGGGCGGGGACTCTCTTGGCAGACACATTATGATCCCTCTAGTGATGCGAGATGCTGTGTGCTGACAATGTGCTTAGATTATCAGCGTACATGGTTTTCATTTAGTTTCTGAACATTCACTATTATCTGACACACAGAAAGAGAGATGAAACTGATCAGTGATAAGATGCATGTAATACATTCTCAGCACTGCTATCACAACCATAACATACACTGTCAGCTCTGCTTTGCATCCCTCCCCTTCGTCTGTATAAAGACCTTATCTGTGTGTAGCTTGTAGCTCTACTCTTTGTTGCTCTCTACTCGCTGTTGCTTGCTGGCAGGAATTCTGAGTGTGTGTGTCTGAGCTCATCTTGGAAGGAAAGGGTTGGGGCTTTAGGCTAGTGATGGGAATTATGGCTCTTCTTATTGATCTGGCTCATTAGGCTCCACTCACTAAGAAGATCCGGCTCTTCTGGCTCCTGAACGGCTCCCGATTACATGTATAATAGGGAGACACAGTCCAGCCCGTCACCCCATTTTACTCCACTTTTAACCCTACTGGAGAAAAAGAGGAGAACAATTTGTCCTGCCCGACCCTAGACTTTTGATTTGGGGTCAGATCCCGGGGAAACTGAAATTGTGTACGCCTGGACTGATAGACAGGTTGGAATTAGATCTATGAAATGCTGTATTTTTTGTTAATAACAGTGAATGAGAGAATGTGTATATTTTGGTGTCCTGAGTATATTCAGGATTCTTGTCTTTCTGGGAATACCCCTTGGTCATATTGAAAAGGAAGAGCTTAGGAGATGATACATTGTGTCCTATCTGCAAGCAGAATGTTATAGAGCAGGAATAACTGAGCAGATTTTACATAGTGTCCATCAGGCCTTGTGTTAAGTTATAGAGCAGAATGAGATTAGCCTGTTTAATGCTGCAAGTTAAATTTCGATTACTAATGAAATTCAAGGGGCCAACTGAAGAAGCACTGTAAAAAAAACTATATACCAGCCCAGAAACTCCAAAAACCCAAAAGTAATACAATAAGTCGCCAGATAAATAATAATGCTGACCCCCTAGATAGATCTCAGACTTTCTGATTTGTATTTGGAGGTGACTATTTTACTTGCTATAAATCTTTTACCTTATTTGCACTTGCCTGATGTATAACCGGTGCACTGCCTATTTCAGCCGTTACGTTATTGACATGTCAGTCACGCGTTTTGATGGTAGGACTCTAGTTTGTAGCTTACAGACACTCGCAGACACTTTCATCGTCGCATTATTCGGTCTGGGCGTCTTTGAAAGTTTAACCGCTGCATTTTCTGCTCCAATTTTCAAGGCTAATGCCATTTATTTCTACAAAGCTCTAGCAGTACTGACACGAGACCTCACTGCTCGCTGAGCCTTAATCTGACAGCCATTTTGAATAACATCTCCATAAAATGGATGACTGGCCCCCAGTTCGCTTTCCGCTTTGAATGTTTTCCTCTCATTTCGGTTTTGCAGAGCTTTATGTCACTGAGCTTTGGAATTGAAGGTGTTTTCCACGGAAGTTTAGACTTTAGATTTTACAGATGACACGTCAATAATTAAATTTTTTTTTGCAATGTGGATATTTAGAATTTAAATGTAAATCTGAAAAACGGCACAAGGTGCATCATTCCAACTTTTGGCAGGGCAGCTGGGTCATTTGACTGGGTCCTTGTGTTTCATTTACAGGAACTGGCCAATTTTCTGCCATGTTTTTCGCTGTTGAGAATCCACCATGGCTTTTAGTCCGGTCTTTTTCTATCACCCATTCACTTAACACGGGTGAATTGGTCTTTACATGGGTAGCAGCTGCTTTGGAGCCCACAGTGTCGGGGAGTATTGGGAGTGTATGTGCTATATGTGTGTGCATTATATACTGTACATGTGTATTTGCTCTATGTGTATGTATATGTGATGTGTGTATGTTGTATGATGCATGGGTGTTTATATTAATGTATGTATGTGTGTATGATGTGTGTGTATATACTGTGGGTGATTGTAACTCACGTGTGAGTATACAAATATGTAAGTAGTTTTAAGCGGGTATGGGGCCCCATTCCGAAGTTTGCAATGGGGCCCTGCATCTCCTATTTACGCCCCTGGGTTCTCATACCATGAAAAAGAAGAAAAAAAAAAAAAGAAATTGGTTTTGTGACTAGAACCTTGTATATCATATTTGTAGAAATCTGTTTGCAAATTGTATCTGTCCTCAATTCAATGATCAAAGTTTTTGGCACTGCTCATGTTATTCTTCTCTGGTTTTCTTTACTACTTGTTGATTTTGCTTAATAATACATATTAAGGATTTTTATCTTTATCACTTTAAATTATGGAAGTGGGCAAAGTAAAATCTTTAATTGAGAGAGTATAAGGGGGTTCTTTTAGAGCTCCAAACTACACAACAAGACGGGATGTATATGAGGAAGGTAATTACTTTATTAAACACAATCATAAATAAAAACAATAAAATAACAATAAATAAATAAATTAAAAATCATAAATAAATTAATTACCTTCCTATATATACATATACATCTACATCCCGTCTTGTTGTGTAGTTTGAATTTCATTTTTTGGGATGCAATTTATTTTCTAGGTTATCAAGGACCCTTTTTTGACTTAAAATTGGGGTTCTTTAGAGCTATCACGAAAACCAATGGTATATCATTTTGTTTAAAAATGATATCTATACCTGCAAAGGCTTTATGGTCATTTTTTTTTCCAATATTGAAATTGTGTTTTTTGCTTCCTAGGCTTCTAGACCTGTACTGTACAGGAATATGCTGCCACCCTTCTGCTATACCATCACCATTGTAGCGCCATAGTAAATTCCGCATTGAATAACAGTTAGAATAACAGTGCTATGATAATTTATAATGTCTTTTTTCCCCCCCCGTGGGTTGAAATAAAGTGCATTTTCTTTAAGTGATTCAGATTTATGGAGTTTATAGAGAGAAAATGATGAATCCACAAAGTGACGAGCCTACAGCATCCAGATATGACCTTCATGAAATCCGCTTTCAGCCTTTTATTGAATCTTGCAGAATTCTACCGGTTGACGGAATGAGAAGATTGCAATGTTTTGGGACGCCTTGTGCTGTCTGTGGGTTTTTTGAGTTTTTTTTTTTTTTTTTTTTATTCTCTACAGAACTAATAGCTTTACAAAGTTCCCATTCTTTAAAAATCTGAAGTTGTAGACCGGCCGGCCATGACCTTTAGTTGCCACCGGCCATTTGTAAATAAATTAAGCAGTGGTCAGAATAATTTCTCCTGGGGGTGGGGGAATTAGAACGATTTGATCTTCAATTATCGCCATATGATATGTGGTAGTTACTGCTGGTTCCCTTTAACCTCATCCTCCCCTTCATCTACCTAATCGACATTGAAAGGTATAGAGTAGAGCTAAAAATCCTATTCTCTGTCCATTCACCATGTATCCTGGCCGAGCCGTCTTGCCATGTTTGTGATTCACTTTCGGAGAATCAAAGAGAAAACTCAGCAAATCAATTCACCCATTGTATTCAATTGGATGGCGAATCGAGCGGATCGACTCCCTCATCTCCTGTAATGAAGAATTCATTCACTATACAGCTACAAACCCTTCCCGTCAACGCAATTGTCACAGTGCAGACCATACTTTTAGCTCTCCGGTTTACGGTCCCCTTTTGATGCATATTTATTTTTTGTGGGTCGGCCATTTTTCAGTATCCTGCCCTACAACGGGAGGATGAGTCTATAGCCAAGGCCCTGCGTCATCTCACATATGTGCAACGCCTTCCTTCCTTATATATAATTTAGCATGCTCTCCTCTGTTTATATCAGTGACATAATAGTGCGTGCTAGTTTTTCCAAAGAGCGGTGTCTTTGCCGCTTCACGGCACAATAGCTTGTACTCCCAGGCCTGCACATGGTGTTAGCACATCTTTAATGCTTTTCAATCTTAACATTTTATAGGTCATGATTAGAGATGAGCGAACATGCTCGTCCGAGCTTGATGCTCGGTCGAGCATTAGGGTACTCGAGACGGCTCGTTGCTCGGACGAGTAGTTCCCCTGCTCGAGATCGAGCATTTAATTAAAAAAACACAGTGAAGAACAATGAAGAATAGAATAAAAACAGTGAACACAGTGAACACAGGATCATTTAAGTGAAAAACACAGTGAAGAACACAGTGAAGAATAGATTACAGATGTTCGGCACATCTGCTTACTTGTCGGAAGATACGCGCGGAACGGCGCGAACAAAATAGCATGTGAAGAACAATATATATGTGTGAAGAACACATTGCAGAACACGGTGAGCAGGACGGAGACACCAGGGAGCAGCACAGAGACACCGGGGAGCAGCTAGGAGACACCGGGGCAGCGGCAGCACGGAGACATGGGGCAGCGGCAGCACGGAGAGCAGCGGCAGCGGCAGCACGGAGACATGGGGCACGGAGACATGGGGCACAGAGACATCGGGGCACGGAGACATCGGGGCACGGAGAGCAGCGGCAGCACGGAGAGCAGCGGCAGCACGGAGACATGGGGCACGGAGACATGGGGCACGGAGACATGGGGCACGGAGACATGGGGCACGGAGACATGGGGCACGGAGACATGGGGCACGGAGACATGGGGCACGGAGACATGGGGCACGGAGACATCGGGGCACGGAGACATCGGGGCACGGAGACATCGGGGCACGGAGAGCAGCGGCAGCACGGAGAGCAGCGGCAGCGGCAGCACGGAGACATGGGGCACGGAGACATGGGGCACGGAGACATCGGGGCACGGAGACATCGGGGCACGGAGACATCGGGGCACGGAGACATCGGGGCACGGAGACATCGGGGCACGGAGAGCAGCGGCAGCACGGAGAGCAGCGGCAGCGGCAGCACGGAGACATGGGGCACGGAGACATCGGGGCACGGAGACATGGGGCACGGAGACATCGGGGCACGGAGACAGCGGGGCACGGAGAGCAGCGGGGCACGGAGAGCAGCGGATCCCGGGACAGCGTATCTCCCGACAAGTAAGCAGATGTGCAGAACATCTGCAATCTATTCTTCACTGTGTTTTTCACTTAAATGATCCTGTGTTCACTGTTTTTATTCTATTCTTCACTGTTCTTCACATCTGTTAACTTGTCGGGAGATAATATACGCGCGGAACAGTGAAGAATAGATTGCAGATGTTTGCATACATCTGATCACTTATCAGAAGACATTCTTTTTCAATTAATTAACACATTTTATTCCCGAACCATGGTCCCTTTGAAAAATGCTCGAGTCTCCCATTGACTTCAATGGGGCTCGTTACTCGAAACGAGCACTCGAACATCTGGAAATGTTCGGCTCGAGTAACGAGCACCCGAGCATTTTAGTGCTCGCTCATCTCTAGTCATGATGAACCGAGTCTTGAACGCCAGTCGGCGCTGACAAATGAAAGTGTCCTTCCTGCTCACCCGGCTTAACCCTTCATCTGCTGCAGGGAAAAGCAAACCCACCACCTCATACGTCTTCTGAAAGCAATGTCACCTGCAAACGCGCCAGTCAGCGCAACAAGGGTGGTTTCTTGCTCTGATATAACGAAGAGATCTCCAGAAAACGGATGGTGCCAGGCGGGCACCATTTAATGCTCTACTGCACCTATCATCTCGTTCTTTATGATACCAAAACAACACAGCTCAGATATTTTTATTCTGTGCCGTCAGGTGGAAAGTGCTATTTTATGTTGGTAATACGGGGGATTTTTATCTCGTCGTGGAAACAATGTCAGCTTGTATGTTAAGGCAATAATGTAGACATTTGCACGTAATGGAAAAGCAAGTAATTCACGTCTTGTCAAGTTCATGTCTCCGAGAGACGCTTTGACAAGAAGATTTCTGTGGCCACTAGGGGTGCTGTGTTGTCTGCTGGAAAACAAAAAGGTAGCAAACCATTTTACGAAAATAGAATTTACAGAATCCTTAATAGTTCTGACCGGCTCCATTAATAACATACAACACGATTAGTGATCATGGCCAGCTTGGTTAATTCTTAGACAAATACCCAATGTAGGCATTCAGTATGCATGACTTCTATTAAAACATTTTAAATGCAATTTTTGTAAATATCCCCTGAGCAGCTTAGCTAGGTTCTAGGATCTTTTACGAAGCTGGTCATTTTTTAACTGCGTGGCTGTTTTGGAATTTCTGATGCATTCATACAAGACGTTGTATTTATGTACGGATTATTAAACAGACATTGTGTAAATTTATGGGTCTGGGTCAAATTGTGTATTTTGCTGTATATGTAGTTACTGGCAGAGGTGTGAGAGCTGCGAGACTGGTGAGTCATTGTGCATCACTAAAGAATTAAAATGAATTATGCCACTTGTCAACAATTTAAACTGGATTTCTTGTTGAACGATAAATCCAGCGAAAAACACAAATTTGGCCTCTGCGTGTTCTACCGGCCCTTAGGTGCCTTTGATACCTTTTATAAAGCAGAGAGTTTTTTGTTTCCTTTAGCACGCTCATTGTCCTGAGTCACTGAACAAGGACAACTGGGTGTTACCAGGTGGGGGGGAGAGTCTATACAACAAAGCTGTCGTAGTCATGTCATGCACAAACTCTCTACCGTCACAGTGTCAATGAGACATCCAGTCGTCGGTTAATTTCTAAAGTTCCGAGAGGAATATGGGCTTATTTTGACTTTTTTTTTTTTTAGTTATTTAGTACCTTTATATACTTCTCCGTGCATTCAGTTGGGCATTCATGCCTGTATTGGGACAATCTTTTAGATCATAATCTGAAATGTGAAAACTGGATGAAAAAGTCTTCACATCACTTCATTTAGACTTTATTTTGAACGGTTTTTACAAACCTCGACAGGGATAAACTTTTTGCCGCCTCTGTCTAGCCCCGAGGAATGGAACTGCACCTGTTACTGCAGCCCTTAGAGATTTGGCCTTAGGTTAAAGATTTTTAGAGAGGAAAAACCCACTCCACAAAATCTACATCTGACCATAAACTTCCATAGATGTCTTCTGCAAAGATGTGAGATGTAGAGTTTTTACATTGTTGAGTGTTGGATTTCTAGATTGTTGGATTGTTAGAAGTTTTTCTCGGTATTTAGCTTATTTCATCCTACCCTGGAGAAGTCCCGATACTTGAGTCCACATGTGTAAACCCCTTTGTCGCCCTCTGGTTTGTCAGCCATTGTGACTTTGTCGCTAAGCCTCACACAGCCGCTGTATTGTTGCCTTTGTAGGTATTTGCATATCAGCAAAAAAGCAATCTTTCCATAACCGATGTCTGAGATGTTATCGATGTTTAATACTAGAAGGGGATTTGTAATGTTTCTTTTCTGAACCTGGCTTTACTCTTTTTTATTTTTTTATGAAAGATTGTAACATTTAACGCAGGTTAAATTCGCCCATCTCTTTATATTTGCAAAAATACGTTCTGTGCTCATTCTCATGCTAAAACGGCGAGATAAGAAAACCATCATTTTCTTTGTGCATTTATCATTTCTGGGAAATGTAAGTGATGGAGGTAAAGCGCACAGGATCCCTTGTGGAGGGGAAATTAAACAAGATAGCATTTCGGGTAATGAAATGTTGGCTGAATGCAGAAGAGTTACCATGAACACCTTCAGCAATTCCATGGCCCTGTGATATCAGCCACTCCCTGCTGACTGGCCCCACCATCCTCCTGAATAGAATCCTATTTTGCTCATTGCTCGTCTCAGTACTGGGGGTTGCGGGAATGGAGGCACTAATTGTGTATACTCGCCAGATTCCTGCAGTGTTAAGCATCCTGATAAAAGGATTAAAATAGAAATGTATCTGACAGGGGATTTTGTTTACCTCTTGACAGTGGAATTTCCTTAGCTCCTTGGCAAATAAAGGCAGGAGCAGATTTTAGGGGGGAGAGAATGAGAGGATCAAAACTCTTGCCAAAAAACTTTCTAAATCCTGGAATAAATGCTTTGGTTTGATTACATTTGGGGCTTTAAGATGACAAAATGCATTTTTTTGTACACTTAAGGTAGGATTAGCTTTCGATAAGGAAATATTAAAAGCATCCCGTACCGTCACGAACGCGAAGGAGGAGACATCGCGAGGTAAAGGCGGTCATTATTTAGACATCTCTTTTCATGTGTCTGGTGTTATGGGGAAATTTCACCCTTGAAGTCACGTAGGATAATCTATGCGATGGGTCATTGCCTCTTTTTGAACATTGTAAGAGGGTTCCCTAGAGAAAACATTTTAATTAATATTTGGAAGGGAATTGGTCATTATGACAAATAAGCATCATAAAGAAAACCAACAAGGAGTTTATATACAAATTCAGTGTATTTGTCAGCCAGACTTGCCAGTCTATACCCCTTACAATGAAACTGACGGGCTGCAGTCAGTAAACTTGTTGTAAGGTGGGCCTGCAAATCCGAAAGAAAACTAGTTGGCCATTGCCAAAATTTAGGTGCATTTTCACCTACATTGAATTCCCAAATTGGATTGGATTTCTTGCTTCCTAGGACTCCCAATCTAAATTCTTTATCAATATGTTTTGGGGGAATTAGAGGATATCCACACATACAAGCCCCATGGTTAAATTCAGCATCACATAGTGTGAATGAAGAATCTGTGATTCCGGTGCTTTCCGGTTATTGATTAGTAGAAGATTGTCACATTGTATTGTGAAACTCCTACACATCATTGTTGCTCGCCTCTTACACCTCTGATGCTTCTAATTGTGCTCTCTATGCGTGTTGAAATTCGCAGATCTTCAGGTGTTTTGACAGAATGTGTAAATTCTTAATTTCCCCTTCATGGGTCTTGTGGAAATAAACAAGTTTGTTACAACAGGTGTCGCCGTGTGCAGAAAACAGACATTTGATGTCATTGAGCGAAGAGGTTGAATTCTAAAATACTTTGTTAAAAAACAGCTGAAATAATTGATATGCTCTACTGGGGCCATTATTGACACGGTGCAAGGTCTTTGCAGGTTAATCCTCGTGTCGTCAGGGCTCCATTATCTCCACAAAGTCCTAATGTGGCAAGTGTTCTGCAAGTGACTTGTATGTCAAAGGTGTCCTTGGAAAGGATATCACACATTGTTTCACAGTTTTTAGCTTTTTTTTTGTTTAGAAAATCACTAGGGATTATTTCTTTAGCTTTTTGTAAGATTCGGATCTGATTTTTATTCTTTTAGCAAAATCCTTAAAGCCTTTTTTGTTTTGCCTCGAGGGAAAACAATCCCAGTTGAAAATACCTTTATGGTGTATTTTTTTTGGTGGGGGGAAATTTCCACTACAGTTTATAATACAGAACCAAAATCCTAGTTTATCTTAGTTTTTTCTATTATTTTTAGATATTTGCAACTTTTTGGGCACAAAAAAATGTCTGACTGTTTCACCCAACCAGCAAAGTTTTTGTGTTTCACCTGATAAATATTTAGAATGTGTGAAGAATAAGTATGAACTTGGAGTTTGGAGATAAATTCGGATTTTGAGGTTTACAGGCTCACCCCGCGAGTAACACCAGCAACATTCATGGGTGGTAACCCTTTAAATTCTGGCAGTGGCCAGTGTGACTAGTTAACCATAGACATTGTAATTAATTTTACTACAGTTTTCCACCTCTCTCGTGGTTTGTAGATTTATACAAATGAATCACCACGGAAACCCCCTGGAATTGACACAGACCCTTAGTGTTGTCTTGATTTAAAAAATAAAGCTTTTCTTAAAACCATTATATGTATACATTTTTTTTTTCTCATCGGTAAAATGTGTCCTGAATGCAGGTTCCTTTGCATTATTGCAGCCTGTAATCCTCTAAGTGGGTAATTAACGGTCTAGAAAAGCAATTTGTGGAGCGTTACAGCCATAAAGGTGAAAAATATTTTTTCCTTAGAGTGTTCTTTAAGGAGTAAATAATTATAAGAGCGGGGGTTTTAAGATGACCAATCTAAATGTGAACGTAATTATGAGAAACATTGTGGAAATTGACGAGCATGTGCAGTATGTGAAAAAATTTTCATATCATAAGTCTAATTAAATATTGAAAAGCCCAAAATCTCCAGTTCCAAGAAAAATTACCTGCCACGGAAGGCCTCTAACTTTGCAGATAATTAGCTGGGGTTATTGAGGAAAAGTCAGACATTTGCTGCGAAGGTCCTGGAAGGTTATGTCTTATTACGCTGCATCTATCGTATGGTCTGTTATCAAGTTCTCTGCTAATTTGGACTAACTGGGGATACCCATTGCGAGTTCCAATTTGCGTGGCTGTAAATGTCGATGTGTTTGCAGACTCTCACACAGGGATAGGTGAGAGGAATCTCTGTAAGTGATTTCCCTAAGTGGGGATTATAAAGGGGGGCTAGCAAAGGACACAATAAATAAGTAGCAGGACATTAAAAGTGGCCCTGTCACGTAAACATGGTGGCTGTCAGGTTTTATGCCAAACATAAATTCATTAGTGTTGGCTTAGGAAGAATACTGGCTAATGAATATTGAGCAATTTTCATGGAAGTCAACTCTAGCTTTCTAGTAAACGGTTACCCAAAAACTCAATGTTTACATAACATGTTACTGAATTAAGCTTTATATTTTTTTAATGTGAATTTTTTGATCTTTTTTTACATTTCGTACATTTTTATCTACAACATTTCGTATTAGCAATAGTAGGCTGGTGCCGATCGTTTTAGAATCCCCTTTAAGAAAGCCTTGCTCTTTGCTCAATTTTTTTCCAGCTCCTTTTGTATGACCATTCTAGTACTAATGATAAGAACCAAATGTGCACACTCCACTTAATCTAGGATTGTCGCTCCTCAGTGACATCACTGGGAGCGATGATCCTCGGGAAACGGAAGGTGTTCCACCATCTTTGCCAAAAGTATTAAAAGAGGAAATGCCCACACTACCAATGGGGGTAAGCATTTTGGTTCAGTATTTGGACTGCATATGACCCCGAACTGGGGTAAGAATGTGTAGAACTCTCTTTGGCACTTAAAGAACATCTACCACAAGGAAGAAGGATTGTAAAACAAGTACATTGACATACTGGTGTGCACCCCCTCTAGCAGTATCCGCTCTTATCTTAGCTTTTTATGTCATGTGTTTGTTTGTTTTTTTTTTGCAAATGAGCCCGAGTAGCTCTGAGCTCCATAAGTGTTAATAGAGCTTGGAGCCCCAAAGCCTTGTTTTCTTAAAACGAGGACAAATGAAGCTTAAAGAAGAGCACATCATGCCAGAGGGGGACAACATCAGTATTTAAGTGTTCCTGGTTTACAATCCTTCATACTGGTTGTAGATACCCTTAAAGACTGTGACATCTGGGCATTGAAATTTAGGCTTCTCTTTCTTCCTCTATATGGTACTCTATAGGTCTCTCAGCAGTTTATATAGTCAAAACATACTCCCTTTAAGGAGATTATCAGTAAACTTTTTCGTCACAAAATGTTACGGTTGGGTGCTGGACATAGTCCACAGAAGGATTATGTAATTTATGCTTCAACTTTTCTTCATATACCGAGTTTACAGTTTACATCCCTTACACTTGTCACATATACGGCATCAGTACTGCACCTTTGTTGTGGAGATGGTCTTGCCTAAAGCTTTGCTTTTATTGTAGGAGAGAAAACTTCTGTAATACACAATATTTGTGATTTGGCTTCTAATAAATAATCAGTAACCTCCCTACCTTCCTCGCTTTCTGAATTCTTGAGAACATAATTGATAGTCATGTATTTAGTTCTTACCAATGTTGATTAAGATACTGATGGGTAGAATAATAAGGGTGTTGGTGTTGAGTAACACTTGTGTGACAAATAAGAGGATTTTCTTGCGATACGTGGACTTTTTATATTAATTACACTACATTTAGTTTCTTAATTTCATGGTTACTTTGCATTCAAGGTTTTTCATGAAGAATTCATTAGTTTTCAATCACTTTAATGGAGCTGCACGTTCTTACTTCATTTCACTCAGTGCGTTCCGTCTTGTACAATGAAGTTATCAAGAATGAACCTGCCCATAGTGGTTCTGTTTTTTTGTTTTTTTTTTCCCTACCATTGTGGCAGATTGGGAAAATAATATATATATATTTATATAATTATATATTTAAAAAATGTATATTCTCATGCCAATGTCGGCGACAAGATTGAGTTATTATTCTCAAAATTCTACTAATCCAAAAAGTTAACACAAGATCTTCATTTTGGTATCTCATCGGCTTAAATTCACTCTGTATTCACTGCTCTGAATTTTTTCTTGTTCCCCTTATAATGCAATCTAAACTTAACCCATGCCCATTGATCCAAAATTTTTGTTAGTCACATTTTAGATTGCTCATAATTATAGGTGTTCCGCAAATCATTGCTTATTCCCAGTCTGACACTCAAATTACACTTGAAGGTCGGGAATTGCAGCACTTTGATGCCAAATGGTCCACACTTCCAATGATGGTTCACAATTATTATTGGTCTTAGTAGCTGATGAGTCGAATTTATGGTAGTCTTGCATACAACACAAAACAGTCCTAATTCTGAAGTTGACAGAAAATTATTTTTGTGCATGGCCCCGACTTCAAAGTATAAGGCTTTTTCTGTGACTAGTTGGATTATTTTCTATACAGATGATATAAGCCTGGAGCCGGTTCATAGACTTGAATATAAATGTATACTGACTGCCCTTCCTTCAGACCATACCACAGCTCAGTTCTTCCCCCAATTACGATTCACTCTCTCGATATATCGTTCTCCGGTTTTAATTATCTCAGGTAAGTGCGGTCTTTAATGACATAACGTCCTGTTCGCAGTCTTGTCTTTTGGTTTATGTTGATGTCATGTGCCTTTCATTTCCACTCTGCATTTTTAATCTCGGAGAATAGCACTGAATAATGGCCCCTGGCAGGAGGTAATGAAATTTTCTTAATTCATATTTTCATGCTGAAACCTCGATTGAAAATGGCATCCAATGGCCTAGAGACAGAGCAGTAGTGGCGGTTTCAGGGGACCTCTAATAATGATCCAGTGTTGGCGCAGATGAAGAGCGATAGCACGGCAGAGAAGTAATTTAAGGAAGAAAGAGAGCACACTATTGCTTTATTGTAGCATATCTAATGATCGGCTGAAGATTCCCAATAGTTTTTGGAGCATGACAAGAGAAACTAATGTTATCTTGCCAAAACAGAAGTCCCGGCTTAATCAGTAGAACAAGAATATTGATTAAAACACTTTGCACAATAGATTGCACACAGAATCTCTTCTCCATCATTCCACGCTTGGTAACATGTAATAACAAACAAGGGAGAATGGAGTCTTAATATAATTTGTTTTGCATTGTGCAACCTTCCTTTGCCGTCAAAATATAGCTGTATTTTTATTAAAGAGCTACGTTGTTATTGGACTTTGTGAAACAATGATTTCGCCATGAATAATAACTTAAGCGGTGAACGCCTCTTAAGAATAACAAATCGCCGTCCAGGTTTTTTGCTCATCCAAAGAATTTTTTATTTCCAAGAAAGCACTCAACTGTGAATTCTTACATTCTTAACCTCCATTCTTATACTCTAGGAGCCATTTGGTTAAGTATATGAAGGAACCTAATATTAACAGGGACAGAGTATTGCATAATTTAAAAACGTCCAATTAGGAAAATACCTATTTAGGTGGATCTAAAGGTAGGTTCCTACTACTGTCCCCAGAGCCTTCTGTAATCCTTATATGTTAGCAAACCTGATGATAAACATCATCTTACTATTATGCAAACTATCAGCAGAGGCTACTGCGGCATGGAGTAGCTTGTCTGGGCCTTTGGGAGCAAAGGCTACTCCACACCCGGAGTAGCCTCTGCCGTATACTTACTTGCCCTAGTCATGCTCCTCACTTTGCTTTAGAGAGTCCACAAGCTCTAGTTACACTGGTGACTTCTCTAGAGCTCTGCACATACGTAGCATCTCCTGCTTCTATGAGGATACTTCAGTGGTTATGCACATACACCATATTTTCTTAGGCCCAGCTGCCGTTGGCTTGACTGCAGCTTGTGTGGAAGCACGAGCAAAATGAGGAGCATGACTAGGATGAGCAAGGAGGTGGGACAGCAAAGACTACTGGAGCGTGGAGTAGCCTTTGCTCCAACAGTTCGCACAGGTTACTCCACATCCCGGTAGCCTCTGCCAATAATTTGCATATAAGTAAGATAAAGTTTGCTAATATACAAGGATTACAGAAGGACAGTTTGGGGCTGAGGACGGAAAGAGGAACCTACTATAGAATTTACCTTATATTAAGTATATTAAGTATTATTAAGTAAACTATAGTTGTGAACGTCTGCCACACAGATAGTCAACCCAATGATGAAGTATACGTGTAGTTTAATTGGGGAAAAGGTCAACGCCTCTCCTGTGGAAATCAAGAATTTGGGAGAAATACTTGATTCTTCTTCTGTGCCAATACCTGATAGATAGTTGTGTGTCTTACACATGATTGTTGGCCGATAACGACAAATACTCCAGGTTTGATGGACTTAACTTGAATGTTAGGCCTTGTTGTCATACATGGTTCACCAACTGCACGTAAAGAATTTATAGACTTCTATACAGAACGTCTCTGTTGTTTTGTGCTTTTCCATCTGCTTTTCCTTTTATTATCTTCGATTTCTCCTGAAGAAATTTTATATTTTTATAAGTATTTTTTTAAAACTTTAACTCTTAAGGCTACGTGAAGTTCTTGCTTCATTCGAATTTATTTTCTTGTATTTGTTTGCTGATAATGCCAGTAGAAAGACGTGAGTTAATTTCTTTTTAACTAGACGATCTCTCCGGCACAGCATAAGCTCGTGAAACTGTTTCAATTCTTCTGTTTATTGAACGCATTCTAATTTTGTGCTTCTCAAGTATTTCTACTTTTTTATGTTATCCATGTTTATTAAATCATTAATGAATCCGATCTTTTTTTTTTTCCTCCTCTCCTGAAAGTGACAAATTAATTGTATCATAAGTCTCGGCAAATATGTTGAGCTCCATGACATAGCTCTCAACAACGTTATTTTGAACACCGTTCAGCGCGAGATGAAAAGCAGATTTATGCGCTTATTAATATTTTATATATAGTTTTGTTTGCAAGAATGGAACATTGCTGACATTCTAAGAAACGTGTTTTCATGGCAGATAATTGCAGGCAACACAAAGATGAGGATGCTCTCTATTCTTTTTTTTTTTTTTTTTTTTGAAGGATCTTTTGGTTCTAACTATTTTAGTCGTTATCACAGACTGTACACATGTGGGAAACACATTTTTCTCATTGCTATGTCAGTAATGACCTGGCTACCAGGATGATTTTGTGTAGGTAGGAGGTAGATAAGACTTGGGAGTTTTCAGATGACGAATGTTATGGATTAATAGATTGAAAGTCGGTTGAAACAACCGACTGATAACTGATAAGTCAAGGTCTTAGCTACATGGGTGATTAATAGTAGAGGCTACAATCATTAGGCCCAATAAATTTTTTGCCCTTGTACCATGTCATGTTTGTAATAATGGTGTCTTTTGTGGAAGAAGGGTCTTCAGCCCATCTAATGTGCTTTACTTTGTATGTGGCAAACTCTATAATTAAAACCACTGCGTAATATGAAGTTTCTATAGTCAGTAGTAATCTGAAGCCATTAATATGCTATCGATTGGATCAAAAAGTTTCAAAAACAGTAGGCTCATGGGGATGATGGTTCTGGTAACTCAGGATACTTCACTACTTCCACCCCAGTATATAGAGCTATGTCTGCCTCCACGTCACTGTGACCCTCTTCAGTCATCTGATTGGTGGAGATGCCAGGAGTCAAACCCTTCATCAGTATTAAAAATCCCAGAAAATACCATTGATTATTGCGCAATTTGTAATTTCTGAAGAAACTCATATTTAATAGGTTTTAAAGAACTGGGGAAAGGTAAAATGTGACAACCACAGCTTCGAGAACAAATCATGATTAGAGAAGTTGTCGGGGCTTGATCCTTTTTAGGTATTCAGATGATTAGGTTTCTCTTTTTATCTTGGCCGTATATCCTGCTTAAGATGAGATCTTTCATAGTGACACATTTATAGTATTTTTTAATTGCTCCATTTTGTAAAATTAAATTTAATAGCATCTAATTAGTGAACTAGAAATGTGTGTAGATTGAAGGTGGAGCAGGATGTTAAATTGGCCTCACACTATAAATGATGTTTTTGTTTTGGCTTGTGTCTATACTCTCATTGTATCCGTAGCGGATGCTGTCTTTGGTTGCGTGGCACCCAGGGTTCTGTGTAAGCCTTTTGGTTTGTTTTATGCCTGATTAATGACCTTCTTTATCTTGTAATTACAGGTGTAACAATAGGACACAGTGTGTGGTGATCACAGGATCAGAGGTGTTCCCTGACCCGTGTCCGGGGACCTACAAGTACTTGGAAGTCCAATATGAATGTGTACCATACAGTAAGTAAACCCAATTGTCCCTTTCTCCATAAACTCTAAACTTGTTTTCCCTCACACCAAACTCTTGCAGTGCATATGCTTCAGACATTGAGTGCCGATCTGCATGCAGTACAGGCGAGACCTACCTCGTGGAAGAGAGCCATGCTGATAGTCTGGCCAAGTCTTCTCCTGCAGCCTTTAAGTGTTTGCTTTCAATACTAGTGTTTTTCTAGAAAACAAACCAGATTTAGCAGTTGTGGGTGCCAGACAGAATGTGTGTATCTGCCCAATACTGGGGCCTGACAAATTGATTTGGCTCACGCTTTCCTAAAGAAAGTATTGACTTTGATTTCAATCACTAGTTGCTCGCGCGGCTACCTGCTGCCGTAGTTCCTTTTGTGCATTTTATTAGCTTTTGCCGAGACAAATCCCTCCATTATATTTGTTTTAGAAGGAGAATCACTGTCAGTAAGACTATAAATCGAAGTGGCATGTGTGGTGTGCGGGCCGTGGCAGAGATGTGCTCTTTTGCCTTGTTTCCGGATGGCAAGCCGAAAAAGAGACAGTATGTTGAATTATCCGTTAACTTACAAAAATTGCCCCATAAAAGTATTATACGACTATGGATTTTTTTAGCCTTTTTTTAAAAAGGAGAAAATAAAATATTGCTGTACCTGGTTTTATTTGATAGTTGAGGAAAATTATTAGTGCAGACACTAGGAGGGCATATTTCCTTCAAGACTCTGGCACCCAAGTGAGGATCTCTTTATTGAGACATTCCCAGTGAGGATCTCTTTGAGACATTCCCTCTAAGTAATTTCTTTAAAAAGCTGATCAAGGACCAAATATTTGGATAGAATGTTCCAGGAATGGGCCACCACTAAAGATAATATAGTTTTTGGGTTTTGTGTGAATTACACCTTTTTGTCAATGAGGGGGCTGCACCCCTGGAAAAATAAACACCATGCACCCTTCACTCCCCTACATGCCTACTTGGCTTGAAGGTGGTGTAAGGAAAATAATCTCAATTCCTTGTGGTGCTCATGGAATTGTGATTATTTCAGGGCATGTAAGCCCGTAAACTTATGTACACGCCTTCATAAATTTCCCCCCATATCTTTACAGACCAAGGCCTTTTCTTTATCTTAATTGTGATTCCCTTTATAAGTGAATACCACAAAGCAGGGCCTAATCCTCAAGACCACTTTGATCAGAGAGGACCATTGAGGGAATCTGAATCAAAGGTTTCTAATGATTCCATCCTAAAAACATTGATCTTTTTGAAAAATAAAGATCTCCCTTGATGTATATTGATGTCTTTTTTTTGTATTTTGCCCTGCCACTTATTTTTTGGGGGGATGCAGAACTCTTTCAATCTACTCCTTGTTCAAGGTATTTGTTACATCATTCAATTGAACCTTCGAGCTTCTGCCCAAAATAATAGCAAAGGGATTCACAAATAGACCTCAAAGTCGGCCCCACGGACCTGCATTATTTTCTCCCTTTTGTCCTATTTTAACATCTTAAGCTATAATACCCGATTTATTCTCCTTCACGTAGAAATGTCATCTTATTTCCTTTTAACCAGTATTTGAGAATGTGTTTGAAGATATCCAGCCTGCTTCCTGTTAATTTAGTCTATGTATACTTGTAGCTTTATGATTACATTTCATGTTTTTTTTTCCATCACAGGAAACTAATTTAAGTTGCTTTAAGGAAATGTTCTGTCCAGTAATAAAATGCTCTGCCAAGCAGTGTTACATGTCAACATAAACTGGAAAAGTATACAAAGCAAGCTTTAATAACACTAAGCTTATGGCATCGAAACATATTGGAGGTTGCTGATATCCTGTGTAGTGGCCAAATTAGTTTGCAATCTAACCATTTGCTGGAAATGATTGACATCACTGAGATCCCACCTAAAAAAAACTTGAAGAAAAAATTATACTGTCTGTTCTGCCTTGATCAGAGCTTAACATTGGTTTGGGCATGACATGGTATGGGACCCTGCCTAGTTCATATTTAGTGATTTTGCATACTCTTAAATAGAACCACTAACATCACCAAACCAAGTTATTCCACGGCTTCTGGTGAAGTTGGATTTTCTTTCCTAGCCTCCAACAATCCCGATGAATCAATGTCGTTATTTTGAGATCTCTACTGCCAGATGGGTGGAGCCATGATATCTGCTCAAGTCCACGATCACTCGCCCGAATAGTTTGTCCTTTTTAAAACTTTAAACCCATATCTCATAACGTGACGTATGGCAGTACCGCAGTGATGTCACTGATTTGAAATTGATGGATAGGCTGAAAACTGATAATGCCCTCAAAAGTGATGCCTATGATATGTTTATGATAAAAAAAAAAAAAATCTTTAGACTATCAAACAATTTGGTAATGGCATAGTATTAAATAATTTTCTGAATTGACTCTTTCTGATCATTCCAAATGACATTTTAAAATCGTTACCACTAGGGGCAGTGTTCTGATGTTATCTGAACATTTCTCCGTCAATTAAATATCATCAAATTAAGGAAAGAGCTGACTATTTTAGAGATTATCTTGTCAATGTTCTATTAACTTTCACATCTAATTTTATTTTAGTAATCAGGATGTTTTTTCCTAGTGGCCGTACAAAGGATTTCTTATTCCTGGACTTCATTCTTGTGTTAATTTAATGACATGAAGTATGTATGTTGACAGTCCTAACCCACATCATCTAGAATTGTCTCTTATAATAATTTCCTCATTAAAGACATGCCCACCTACGGTCTACGTTTGTTTGCAGCTCTATGGAAATCAATATCGAGTACAGATGTAAACATTATGTATGAGGCATCTGAATCCTCTTGTATGTGTTGACAACTCATGTTTGTGGTTTGCAACCTACGCATGGTCATGGTTGTCACTCAAGAAACAGATTGTACAGGAAAACGGTTGCTGTCTCTCTTACATCTTTACAGGATAGAGGTTTCTTGCGCTTTAATTCATAGTAGTTCCGTAGGTGGTCATCTCATTAAAAAAAAAGAGAAATTTCATGAAGTCATGGGTGCATGGGTCCTTTAACTGGAAAAGACCCTTTACCTGTAAACACACTTTTCTCAGCCAATCTGCATCAATGAGGATATTTCCAAACATGCTGATTCGCTAGGAACATCTGATTGACAGCAGATCACATTGCTCCGCCCCAAAAGTCCTTTCCAGTTGATTGAATGACATGGTGCTACTCAAAAACTCTGGTAATGTTTGTGGTATATTAGGAGTGCTTAACACAGTCTATTTTATCCTTTCTTTTTATAAATGCCCATGTTTAATGCCCCACAGTATGACGGAAAGCCAAAATGTTACCTACAAATAGGGAAGACCATTTTTAGGCTGATTTTTGAGTTATTGACCAGCAAATTAGAGAGACCTTTTCTGAAAGCGATGACTAAACCTTACCGAATCAGCCAAGCTGCTAAAATTATTCACACATGTACAGGATATATATCTTGAGGTTCTCAGAACTAGATGTGAAGAAGCCAAGTGATCCCATGGTGGCACACTACAGTGAACACTTATCCAGACACAACCATAGGATAATTAGTAGTTAACCAATTGAGGTACAATACTCGGATCCCCCATCAGTCAACTGTGTGCAGTGGCGAAGATGCTCCGCTACGCTCAGAGCATAGTCCCTTCCAACCAAATTGTATCGGCCAAACTAAAAAGTTGACGGAACCGCATTCCGTTCTTTCTGTCTTCTTCCCTCTTCGACTTAAGTGTAACGACACTCTAGCACAACAGATCTCAGTTGATCGACATGAGGGAGGAGTGTTGTGCACCCACCGTTAAACTGTTATCCTTTGGAATGGTCACTTATAGTTAAAAGTGGCCATAAAAAAACTTTAATACACATCTTGCATTTATGAGCATTTTTATTTGTCCCTGCTAACTTAGGGCATGAGTGAGCTTCTTCTCATTTTAACGATTAAAGGGCATCCCTTTTACCGCAAGAGTTGCTACACTAGACGCTCCGCACCTCTCAGTGTTGCATGAATTTTCACTATTGATTAACAGTTCATATCATTTGTTTATCCTGATATTCTAATCAATGGAATAAATGTTTCTCCAAGTAGACCAACGTTTAAGTGTTTTGATTGTATTTTTATGGATCAAGCACAAGATTTTTTTTTTCCCCTTACCCGGGTGCATTATTATTATGGATGCCTGTGCGTACATACATAGCTTAATAAGTATTGAATACATGGGTTTGTTAATATCGTGGGACATTCATCAAACTGTCATAGAATGAGCTCATTACAATGATCACAGGAATAGCTTTTATTCTCAAAGTGAAAAGCAAAAGAGGTAGGCATAATGAACAAAAGATTTATCATTTTTATGCGTAAATGGGATTCTTTTATTTTGCATAAATTTAATCTAGCTTTTTTTTTCCTAAACTAAGGTGTTTTATTTAAAAAGAAAAAAAAATGCTAGCTTCTTCCATCTACATGCAGTTATTTTCTGGAGTTGGTAACAGAGATGTTAATTAAGCCCCCGCCAACTAGCCGGCTGCCGGGCCAGCCCCCTCCAACTAGCCGGCTGCCGGGCCGGCCCCCTCCAACTATCCGGCTGCCGGGCCGGCCCCCTCCAACTAGCCGGCTGCCGGGCCGGCCCCCTCCAACTAGCCGGCTGCCGGGCCGGCCCCCTCCAACTAGCCGGCTGCCGGAGTGTACAGTGTCCTGTCCACTACTACATCTGTGCCATGTTAAGTGTGACTATGTGATACTGGATCCAATAGAATCAGATGTCTGGAGATCCTGGTTGACAATATAATGTTAAAGGACAAACTGGCCTCTGCTGCCCAGAAAAGCAAAGATTAGACCTGATTAATGCTTACATCTATATAGATGTATAGCATCCTGTATATCACACACAGATGCCCAACATCCAACTGCAGCAGAAATTTAAACTGTTAACCGTCACAGACTCCCAATCAGAATATTTACTTATTTTTATTTTGAATAATTCGTAAAAGTTGTAGGATGGTGCAAAAGAGTTGTAGTTATCACAGCAACAATCACATTCGGATGTCTATAGAAGAAGCATTTTATTCTTAGTATAGGCAGCATAACAGTAAATTGTGAAGTGGCAAGACGACTCGCTCAACCTAAGAAGCACCGAACCTTAGCTTAATATTTTAACCTGCTAAGTCTTGCATTCATATTTTTGTGAATAATATTTTGACAGGTAGTGAGCTTTTCCTTCCTGATTTTCCCTTTATCATCTCAAGTCGAATAAGTGGGAGGTAACTGAAAATAGATTTGGAAATGAAAAGAAAAAAACGTGAATTTTGATCAGTTAGTATTATTCACAGTTGAATATTAGACTATATTACTCACTGTATTTTGAAACCTTCAGTTGTAACACTGGATATATAACAATGCCTCATCTCCAGAGCATCTGCGGTTCTTGACGCCTACCTGTGGAGGTGATGGCGGTGGCAACCGCACATGTCAGTGTGCATTATTCATTTATTAAGAAAATGGTGACATGGTATATCTATTCCCCAGTGTTATTACGAGCTTTCTATTCCAGCACTTCATTGGCTGCGGGAACACGTTACATAAATTCATATGTATTTTCTTACATTTATATTTATTTTTATTGCCCCCTTGAGCATTTTACCTAATATGTTCCATGCCCTATTAAACATATTGCTACGACATATTAACATGCTTTCCTGCATATGTCATCATAAAATATGTGCAGGTGCCTTGCACGTGCATACAGATTGGGCAAGGGAAGTCCTTAATGGGATACTGTCACTACCATAAACGGGGAGAACAGTCCCAATTTGTGGGGCAGGACAATGAGGCATGTGCTCCCCCCCCGGGAATATTTACAGTATTTTCAGATTGTACCCAACAGGTGTGGAAAATATCTCAATGATTATATTCCAGATTAAGAATCTCCCAAAAATTTAAGGTTTTTGGTCTCCTGCCTATATTTTCACTAATAGAGGGATAGATCAACATACCAATGCCCCCAGTGTGTTTAGGCACAAAGTGCACTTTAAAAGCACAAGATGTTAAGATATGTTTTGTTTTTCCCCATCTTAAATGGAATTTAGTACACATGCTAATTAACAGCACAGTTTATTTTTGTTCGCAACGCAGCATGGTAGTGTAACGCAGATGGCACATTCCCTGCAAACTGCAGCTTGTAGCTCTACAACACATTTTAACAACTATTTTTTTTTTTTTATTAACTCACACACTGACTAGAAATGGTGCACTATAATTAGGACATTTTTTTAGGAAGATTTAAAAAAAATCATGTAAAATGTAATGAAAAAAATATTGTGTAAACATTTTTACATTTTTTTACTTTTTGAGTGGCAACTGACAATGAGTACAGAAACAATTTAGAGTAGAATATTTTCTATTGTTGTCTATTATTGAAAAAAAATTACCATATATACTCGAGTCTAAGCCTAGTTTTTCAGCACAAACTCTGCTTATACTCGAGTAAAAAAAAAAGGTTTTACCAGGTATTTGTGGTAAAATTGGCGGCCTTGGCTTATACTTGGGTCGACTTATACTCGAGTATATATTGTAAAAAAAAATCCTTTTTTTTTTTTTAGTAACAGTCCCCAACCAGTTTTTCAAAAATTATATAAAGATATAAAATTAATTTGTTCCATTTTATCTCTGGGTTTAAAACATATAGTCAATTGTATGGCTTGGTGACTGCAAGTTAAAAATAAAATACAAAAACGAAGGTCGTGCCTTTTTAGATGTCCTTTCTAGATATTGAACACAATGCCTACTATAACCTCTTAAAAGTATATTTTATCATTTTTTTTATTAAAAAACGGAGGCACTTTGTAAATTGTATGCCTTGTGGCCTCATACAGACCTTATGTTGGCTCTATCAAAGGAAATATACTACATGTGTCTACATGTTGTGGGTTCTACATCATCTGATTTATTGAGTAAGCCATCTTGTCTGCTGCACATTTGAGACCTAGGAGAGTAAGCCATCTTGTCTGCTGCACATGTGAGGCCTAGGAGAGTAAGCCATCTTGTCCGCTGCACACGTGAGGCCTAGTAGAGTAAGCCATCTTTGTCCGCTGCACACGTGAGGCCTAGTAGAGTAAGCCATCTTGTCCGCTGCACACGTGAGGCCTAGTAGAGTAAGCCATCTTTGTCCGCTGCACACGTGAGGCCTAGTAGAGTAAGCCATCTTTGTCCGCTGCACACGTGAGGCCTAGTAGAGTAAGACATCATGTCCGCTGCACACGAGGCCTAGTAGAGTAAGCCATCTTGTCCGCTGCACACGTGAGGCCTAGTAGAGTAAGCCATCTTGTCCGCTGCACACGTGAGGCCTAGTAGAGTAAGCCATCTTGTCCGCTGTACACGTGAGGCCTAGTAGAGTAAGCCATCTTGTCTGCTGTACACGTGAGGCCTAGTAGAGTAAGCCATCTTGTCCGCTGCACACGTGAGGCCTAGTAGAGTAAGCCATCTTGTCCGCTGCACACGTGAGGCCTAGTAGAGTAAGCCATCTTGTCCGCTGCACATGTGAGGCCTAGTAGAGTAAGCCATCTTGTCCGCTGCACACGTGAAGCTTAGTAGAGTAAGGCATCTTGTCCGCTGCACACGTGAGGCCTAGTAGAGTAAGCCATCTTGTCCGCTGCACACGTGAGGCCTAGTAGAGTAAGCCATCTTGTCCGCTGCACACGTGAAGCTTAGTAGAGTAAGGCATCTTGTCCGCTGCACACGTGAAGCTTAGTAGAGTAAGGCATCTTGTCCGCTGCACACGTGAAGCTTAGTAGAGTAAGGCATCTTGTCAGCTGCACACGTGAGGCCTAGTTGTTTTGAGCTGCATGTCTTTCCTTCCCCTACCATATTGAAAGTTGGTCAGAATTTACATCTAACACCATCACCACTGATCGTATAACAGCTCTTTCTTTCACTAGGTGTTCCAGTCTCTCTTATCCAAATTAGCGGATTTCTTGCTGTGTCCCTACTTTAGTGTGTGTACTGATTGAGCTACCGAGTAAATGGTCCATTCATGTTAATCTCTCTTTTTTCTCCTTGCACCCCTTTTTCACTTTCTCTTCCAATGCTTAAAATAGAAGTGGAGCAAAAAGGTAAATAAATGATACAGCCCGAACCCCCCCAGCTCCCTGTTATGTGCCATATGGATGTTAACCTTCTCGATCCCCCTTATCCCTAAACACTGACGTTCTGTATTCAGCAGGATTGCATTTCTACACTTCATACACAAGTTGACTGCTAATAAAACAGTGTTCTGGATATGTCACATAGGTGGGACACAGTCTCTGCTTTTCTTGTGGGAAATGTTTTCTTGCTCTCTTCCTTGAACCCTAAGTGATTTTATTTTTATTTTTGTTTTTCTTTTATTTTGTTAGTCATGTACTTTTTGCCTGGCTTCCTATACTCCTTCCCCAAGCATGCCACATTTACAGGCTTTGTCCCATTCATGGCTCCAGTTTGTCTGATTTTTATGTTTGTTTGTTTGGTTTGTTCTTGGTTGATTTTTTTTATTTTTTGTATTTTTACTTTTCTCGCTCAAAATTGCTGCATAAATGTTGTTATTTTTTCATATTTTTTTGGCTTTGTTTCCTTCTCTCCGTTTATATGTCTTTAAGCACCAATGTAAAACCATCTACATGCGTTTAACATCAGAAAATTGCTTGTGGTTTTTCATTGCCTGACAGGTTTTAGCTTAGAAAATTCATTTTTTTTGATCCACAACCAGGTCATTTGATTTACTTAACTATAATGACTATAATGAAATATAAATGAGTAGTTTTCTATTTTGGCACTATGAATGTCACATTCTTCATCTACAAAATTTTTAAAATCACTTTTATGTTTTCAGTTTATTTTAATTTTTTTATTTTTTTCGAAGATATTGCTACAGTTCGTGGTTAAGTGAAAAGCAAAGTTAATATCTGTTTTGTAAAATAATCCTCTCTCTACTTTTCACTAGTTTTTGTTTGCCCTGGGGTGTTGAAAGGAGTTGTGGACTCACCATATATTTTTGAAGCTGAACAGAAGGCAGGTGCCTGGTGCAAAGACCCTCTTCAAGCTGCAGATAAAATTTATTTCATGCCCTGGACTCCGTATCGTACGGATACATTAATAGAATATGCCTCATTGCAAGATTTTCAAAATGGACGACAGACTACAACCTATAAACTTCCTAACCGAGTGGACGGCACTGGATTTGTGGTTTACGACGGGGCAGTGTTTTTTAACAAGGAACGAACACGGAATATTGTTAAATTTGACTTGAGGACTAGAATCAAAAGCGGGGAAGCAATTATAAATTATGCCAATTACCACGACACTTCTCCGTATAGATGGGGTGGGAAAACTGATATCGATTTGGCGGTTGATGAAAATGGCTTGTGGGTAATCTACGCGACCGAGCAAAACAATGGAATGATCGTGATTAGCCAACTAAATCCTTACACGCTACGGTTTGAGGCAACATTTGAAACCTCTTACGATAAGCGGGCAGCCTCAAATGCATTCATGATTTGCGGAGTCCTGTATGTGGTGCGGTCTGTCTACCAAGACAACGAGAGTGAAACCGGGAAGAACGCTATTGACTACATCTTCAACACCAAGCTGAACCGAGGAGAGTCTGTTGATATTCCATTCCCCAATCAGTATCAATACATTGCCGCTGTGGATTACAACCCTAGGGATAACCAGCTGTACGTGTGGAATAACAACTTCATTCTACGATACTCTCTGGAGTTTATCCTTCAAGACTTAGCCCAAGGTAAGATCTGTGTGTCTTCAGCTTGTACACAGGTTCATTTGCAGTATTGAATGGGTTAAGAATTTCACTTACTTTAGGATAAGGATACACGTTCAAGCTTTCTGATGCAGTGTTTGATGCAAAAACCAGATGTGTAAATGGTAGGACCTGGTAATGGTAGATTGTGCTCCTCTCGGTTTTGGCTTCAAACTGAATGTGTGTATTTACCCATAGTGGTATATTTTCCTTAACCACTCAAATCAAAATTTTTTAAGTAGTTAAAGAAAAATGTAAGTGTGAAGATACTAAACTGAAGCCACGGATGTTGTTTTTTGTGATCATATAAAATATACTGAAAAAACTAATATATATTTATTATATAAAATATATACACAGATATTTTAAAAAAAATCCCCTACAGTTACAGCTGTGCCAGACATTGTTCATTGCCTTTGTTGTGTTTTAGTCTTCTTAAACTACTTCCTTTTTATTTTCCACCTTTTTATTACTATTGAATTATTATTGTATTTTTTTCTTAAAACTGAAAACAAGATGCATACTTTTTTTTATTATAATTTTTTTTTTAGTTTTTAGAGAGTTAAATTCCTTACGGTGTTGTCTGGTTATTTAGACGAGAACAATTTATGTCTTGTGGGTTTTTTTTTTTGGTTTCGTAAGTGAACCGATTAGGGTTTCACGATCGTGAAATCATGCGTGTGATTCATGACACTTTCACATGTAAGCACAACACGAGAGATGCGTGGCTTTATGCCGTGTAAAAAGATGTAAAGACTTGACAATGTGTGCAAGTCACGCCTTGTATCTTAGGAGAAGAAATATGCCCTTGATCTTGGGTTACGCCTTCTGACAGATGTTGTGCAAGAACTTTAATGATTTTATATGACAGCTCGTGACTGATGTCATAATGGAACATAGTATATTGTCTTCTACTCTATGGACCAGGCATCTGGGCAACAGTGGTTCTGCCCCATGTGATCATTTACATATACCCCTTTAAGTGATGTGTAGGAGAATTCATCACATATATATAATCTTTGCTCCTTTACGGCTTATTCCTCTCCTATTCATTTCTTTGCTTTTCTTACGGTAGACCCCAGATGTTTTCACTCCTAGATTTCCAGATTCAGAAACGCTTTAACCACAAGCTGTTGAAGTGTCAATGGTTTGCTATCACCTCTGCCCTGTGCTGCTATCTGCGTGGAGACTCACTCCCCACTCACCAATTATACAGTGGCTGCACTTCGCTCTAATCTCACTATAATTTACGTTCCCTTGCACAGTGTCTTGTAAGGTCAGAATACATCGTCTCGGTGTAACCAAGGAAATTCTTTATTTAAAATGTTATTTATTTATTACATTATTTTCCTGTACATTGGACAATTTTTTTCTTTGATTCTTTCATGGCCTTATTTTTCATATTTGCAATGATTTATAATGATAATTATTCAGTCATTTCAATTGGCATGTTAGTATGATATATGCATAATGGATCAAGTACTCCTGTCCTAGGCCTTGTAGTCATGTCAACTTGTAGTGCAGTCGAAATGTTTTGTTTTTTTTTTGCCAGTATTCTTTTTATCGAAAGCCTGCAATCTATTTCTGAAGGTCTTTTCAATTAATGTAATTGGTACAGTGCATGTAAAGAACTTTTATGAGTTTGAACTGTATTTTTAGTACTTTAATAAGTTTTTTTTCAATTACATTTTTCAAACAATAACAAGAAATGTTACACATGATTGGGCACGCAGACCCTCAAACTCCCCTTATTTGTTTTTTAATTTTTTGTTACTCTTGGTGGTCTGTTTTTGGAGATTAGAATCTAAGTGTTTTAGAAAATCTTTGGCATAATCATAACCTTTCTTGTTTTTTAGGGGTTAAAAAAATTTGATCCTCTTAATGGGAGAGAAAATTTTAACGTATTGCTCCCCAACTCATAAAGCTGAAAAATTGCTAGTTTTATACTAGTTTTTTATACTACTATAGTTTTGAATACTTGCCGAGAAGGTGATTCTAAACCCTTGACATTGGCCAAAGTTAAAAACATGGAGCTCTTTAACAAATTTGGAAAACCTTAAAGGGCATCTACCACCAGGATGAATGACTGTATGCAAAAGAGCCTCCAGGCTCCATAGCAGTTAATGGAGCCTGAAGCCCTTCTGGCTCATTTGCATACAGTCTTTCATCCTGGTGGTAGATGCCCTTTAAGGAACTAGAAAATACTTCACAGTATGTCCATGTCTCTCTTCTTGGCTTGATTGGATATGTTTTCTCTTACCGCCTGCATTCTTTCAGTCATCTAGTTGCCCTTCATCACTGATGCTGGACGATATAGTAGAGTTGTGTCCCGTCTGTGTTTCTCTCCATGGTCTTCCTTGTTTAAAATTTTTATATTAGATTTTTTTGTTTTACGGAAATGGATTCACTTTAGCAAAAAAAATCACTATCTTCTTCCACCACATGCCACATCTCAATAATTTATGCTTGTCTAACCTCACAGAGAAGTCAGATTTACCGTCCACTTCGATATTCTACGGGGGTGTTAGTGTCACTTAAGTTGTGTCATTTGTGCACATGTAATATTTATATTAAAGCAATTTCGAGTTTTCCCACCGCACCTTTTCAAAGACTCGGGGATCACACAAGTGATGATATTTTTAGCCAAAAAAAAGCTTGGAGACCCAGTTCTGGAAAAAATGATATCACAAAATTGTGGCCGAATGCTCGGGAATCATTTAGGCAACATATGGAAGATAGATCATGGGGTGATCGCTGCCAGTTCTGGTGGCTACAGCCGTGCGTATGTGGGTTGTGTGAGTGATTCTGTGTGATATGAACTTCCTTCTGTGTGTTCTGCAGTTCTGTCCTAGGATCATTGGTTACCTCGGATTTGTCCTCACATTCCCTCATATCCCCATCTACAGTACGTTTTGTTTTTCTCTTGGAAGTTTAGTGGTCTGTGAATTCCCAAGCATGCATTAACAAGCGCTGGCGCCATTTAAATATCTTTTATGTTCTAATATTAACATGCTCCTTCCAAAATCATGGCTTTTTTTCCCCTGAATATTTATTTGTTCCACTACCTACCTCCTCCCACCTACAAATCTTCCTATCCTTTTAAATTTTGTTTAACGTTTAGAGTAAATTGAAATCATATGAAAAATATTTTAGCTTATAAAAGATATTCATATATATTTTTAAATGAAGTTATTAAGCAGCAATGTATTTTGCAATTTTTTTTTTAATTAAAGGTTGACCATTCCAAGTCCCTGAAACCCCCCCCCCCCATGGCTCACCAACTTCCCTATATAATTCACAAATATTAGGGACAGTTTCCCATGCAATGAATTTATTATTATTTTTTTATTTCGGAGAAGGGAGAAAACAGAAAGGGATCATGAAAATAAGACCCTAAATCATTCAAACCCGTTGGTGAAAGCCTACCTCAGTTCATAAATTATTGGGGAAAAAAATCTTAACACTAGTATTCTTTTAGTACGTCAAGGAAAAAATTAGGATAATTTTTGTTAAATGTTATACTCTCTCAATAACCTGCTCAACACATCTTACCACCTAATTATTGACCAATTTCTAACATAAAGATAATAAAAAATATAAATGTTAGTAAATTGATGTTTGTAAAGCTTTAGGCCATGTTCACACGCTTCACTTGAATTTAAGCATAGCAGGGAGGAGTTTCTGAAACCACATATTTGTTTACACCTAAAAACTTGTGATTGGGATGGGCACATTTGCTATTCCTTTGTGGCCAGTTTTGTACAACACTTTGTCCGTTTCTGAAATACGCTTGTCGAGAAGGGAGATTGGCGGGCAAGAAAACCGGTGAAGGCCACAGCTGATATTTAATATTTAACCGCTTTGGATTTACTAATTAGCAAGAGCCTCTAGTAAATCTCACATCCAGTATATGGTCTGGGGGCCCACAGTTCCTTTAAATGGGCGGGGCTTCAGAGTTTCTCAGATCACAGCTTGTTTATCAGGGCATAGTTTCAACTTGGCCTTAGCATCAACATTGGGAAGGAGACTGGAAACACTGCTCATCCGATACATTAGTGTTAATCTTCTTTAATATGTTCTTGAGCTGTGTGATAGATGGTATTATATGCAGGTGAATTTCCTTGTAGAGTAATTTAACGATATCACCTAGAGCTAGTGATAGGATATCAAAATAGCAATCTGATAAATAATTTTTATTATTCCAATAATCAAGTAGGAAGGTACAAGCCGGAGCGTGCCCTATTCATTTGATTGCTAGTTTGATACCTAATTATACAACCAGTGGAAGCTGTCAAAAGTCCTGTTATCAATGATGATCTCGGAGGATAAAAATAACCTACATGTTTCAAGAATTACCTAGAATCCAGGCTAATGTAACGGTGCTAATTTTAATACACATCTGAGTGATTAAATATACACTAATCAGTTCAGCGTGCTGTGGGATATATACCTAATGATGGCACTAATAGCGGTTTGCCATATTTGATCATTACTCTTCCATGCTTTGAATAAAAAATGTAATTCAAAGAATTAAAAAAAAATTAAAAAATCGTTACTGATAATTTTTATGAAATTTTAAAAAAATATTATAATAATCATATCCTATCCCAACCGTTTTATACAAAAATTGAGTAATATTTGAAGTGGTTTTATATTATTATTATTTTTATTTATTTTAGGTCTTATTTTTTTGACAGCAAACTCAGTGATTTATCTGTTAGGTCACAATTTCTGTAGTATATGTGTGTTTGGTATAACTTAATTAGTATTCTGGTCTGAAATACACCACTGTGGTTTTATGCCTGAATAACAGCTTGGATATGATGGTGGTTTAGATTTCTTTTCTTGGATACGTTACACTTTTTAGGTTTTTCAGCCATCAAATTGAAGGGCATCTACCAACAGGATGAAGGACTGTATGCAAAGGAGTTGTTAATGGAGCCTGGAGCCCCTCAAGCTCATTTGCATAGAGTCCTTCATCCTGGCCGTAGACGTGCTTTAAGGTTTTTAGCAAATTATAAAAAAAAATACTAAAAGAAAAATAAAGGTATTCATTTTAAATGTATGTGTTAAAATAGGCAAGGATATATTTTCCAAAAATTACATAAACATTATATTTTGACTTGGATGGAAAAAATTATTTATCAGCCCACTCATTAGATTTGGAAAGACAGTAGGCCTCAATGATGCAAGACAATATGACCCCATTTAATAAGTTTCCTGTCACTTAGTCTCCGGAATGAACCAAGCTTTGCATTGTAGACTCGCCCACAAAGAGAGAAAAAAAAAAACCTTGGGAATGGCAGGAGGTGAGCTTTGAAATTCCACAGGCTAAATCAAGAAGAAAGTCCTATACACAGAGCCTCTATCAATTAGTTTGCTTTCTGCGTCCTGACCTCATCGCGGCATAGCAACACAGAGAACTCGCAATTGGCGTGTTCTAGAATTTTCATCCTTCAATATTGTCACTTCTCATTCAGCGGCCTGTACTATCCCTCGACTGAGCGACTTCACTCCCTTTTTTTTTCTATTGGTTTTATCTAAAGAAAACCATGTCAGTTCATGAAATGTTCTATCTCGAAGGGAAGACATGCATGCAACGCTCGCCTCTGTTCAGGTCTAATCAGGCATATCGAAATCTCTCAAGCAAAAATCAGTGCTTGGTGGGAAGATGGGCCAGGAATTATATACATGCACGGCATTGTCTCAAACATCTAATTTTTTTTTTAGTCTCCTTTTGGGGCAGATGCATATGTCTTCATGTGCACGCAAAGCAGATGTCATGCAGTTTTGTATTGAGCAGACCCTATAATCAGGTATATATAGTCATGTAATCGAGGTATAAGAGCAAATGTTGCTTAAATCATAGTTATCTTTATGGAGACCTATAGGGTCTGGTCCTCGGCAAAGAAGCTTTGAAGGAGCGCTAATCCTTACGTGGTAAGCCTATAAAATGCAGCTTAGGAAAGAGCCTGCTAATTTCATTCACAGGTGTAGATGGAGGTTGTAGGAACCGGCAAGAGATGCAATTACATAGTGATCATCGGGTGGGGGTAGGGTAATCCCATTACTTGTCACCAGCAGATGGAGATGAGATGGGAAGGTGTACTGTAGCTATAGCGTCTTGCTTCTGTAGAAATGTAGATATCCACCAAAATTTCTTATACAAAGTGCTAGACTATCTAGGCATCTTAATTTGCCATCTGTTTCATCCAGTGCCCTCTGTAAAACAATCATTCTTGAGACAAAACCTACAGACAGGATTCTTCATCCTTTATGAGAGCTCATCAGAGCACGGTAGGGTTTTCATCAATTCGCTTTGTGAAACCATCGACTGAAAGCCTTTGAGAAGTTGTCTGGAATTATTACATGTCCCTTCTTAAAAACATTCAAAGACACAGTTGACATTATTCTTGGAATAATCCTAATCCGGAATGTAATTTGAAGCTCTTGACCCCAATTAAAACTGGGCTCTATGACCCAAGGCAGACAGCTGTTTTATACTCCATAGTCTTACACTCCTGATACTAGTGTACACCAATAAAGTGGTCATGGATTGACATAGTGTGGCTTTTTGTCCAACATAAAACCTATCACTTATGATATAAATACATATTAATAGATATTACATAGATATATACCAAAAGTGTATTGTCTAACAGAAAAAAATATCAAAAATTTCTAGACAAAGAAGATAAATAGACATTCTTATGTTTAAATTTACAGCAATCCCCTCCCTGGTTTTATATTGTTGCTGTCAGATATGTTTTTTTTAATCAAGCAATCTAGCAAATATCCTGGATATTGAAATCAATGCTTGTTTCCAACCAGCAGAGGGCAGATTTATTGTGCCTCTCTCTTTAGGGTAATACATGATGTTGTTGAGTTCTATGTATTACTATGTTTTGTGTGGAACACAATTCATGTGGGAGTAGGATTCAGAATTTTTAAAATTATTTTGGGGAGTTGCATTCTACCGTAGGTTCCTTGAATTTGTGAGAGGCTTGGCTATTTTGCGGATGAACCAAATCCCTTTATCACACTGTTCGATTTCTCAGCTGCCTTTTTGTGTTCTCTACAGTTAGTCGTACTTTGTATTTTCTAGCGATTGTATTTTTAAAAAAAAAACCCTGCAAACCTCAGGGCCATCTTTAAACAAGATTTTGTGTCTATCTTTAATTTTCATTTTTCCAATTTTCTCTCAAAAGTGCCTACAACCGTAGTGGCAGAAACACCACCAGTTCAGCTGCTCGAGACA
Organism: Engystomops pustulosus; assembly: GCF_040894005.1. Lineage (NCBI taxonomy): Eukaryota > Metazoa > Chordata > Amphibia > Anura > Leptodactylidae > Engystomops > Engystomops pustulosus. The sequence continues at coordinate 82,614,893 of NC_092420.1, forward strand.
ACCATATCAACCACTACCACAACTTCCCAGAAAGCTCTAATTAGCACTACATCAGCTGCAGGTACAAAAGAAGGAAGTAAAGGACTCAAGCCTCCAGCAGTTCTTTCTACGACAAAGAATCCTCCTCCAACCAGCGTCTTCCCTTTGCCAGAGAAGTTCTGTCCAGCTAAGGAACTGAAAGGTATCAGTTGGCCGCAGACACAGAGAGGGATGCTTGTGGAACGCCCCTGCCCTAAAGGAACACGAGGTGCGTTGTTTTTTTAGTACTTTTAGGGGGGGTTTTGTATCAAATATTCAGGTAAAGAACAGTATTTTGTTTTTCATTATATCTCAACTTTGTATGGAGTATTTTTTTCTGGAACTAGAACAATGTTATAAAATGTATCAATGTTCTTAGTATTTGAAGGTTCTTGAAAGGGTTCCGGTTTGAGTTGACTTTTTTTTTTTTTTTTTACTTTATTTTGGTAAATTATTTTTTTTTAATTACAGGAACGGCTACATACCTCTGTCTGATTACCACTGGAACCTGGAATGAACGGGGCCCAGATCTTAGCAATTGCACCTCACATTGGGTGAACCAACTAGCTTCAAAGGTTGGTAGTACAAGGTTATGACAATGGGAATTTTCTGTGATCTGACTTCTTGTAGGTCGGAAATATTAACTTTTTCCTGGTTTTGTTTTACAGATTAGGAATGGAGACAATGCTGCTAGCCTTGCTAACGATCTGGCAAAATACACTAAAGAACCAGTTTTTGCTGGAGATATCAGCTCCACGATAAGACTCATGGAACAGTTGGTGGACATCCTGGATGCTCAGTTACAGGATCTCAAACCAAGTGAGAAGGACTCTGTTGGGCGCAGTTATAACAAGGTAAGGTTTCCCTTTGATGGTATCTTTTTTTTTTTTTTATTATTAGAGATTATGGTCGGTCAGTGTTGCCGTATATGGTACCTGTGGGCACCTGGATGGCCACAGGTGGCCAACATTTGAGTTATTACGGCACATATTCTGTATAGCTCTTTCCAAATCTTAAATGTGTAGATTTTAGTTCTTGAACCTTCTTTTAGATCATAACAAAGGAAGCCATTGTGAGCAATAACGCTACAGTCATATAAAGACAATGTCCTCTTATAGAAAGTCAGGTTCAATAACGTCATTGTCTACTATCGAAGAGTTTTTGGCTTTAGTATATGAGCTCAATACGGCTGCCTAATCTTTTTAAATGATCGTTTTACATACATTTCTGTTCATTCTAATGTTCTGGTTCTCTTTCTGCAAAGCTGCAAAAGCGAGAGAAGACTTGCAGAGTTTACTTAAAGGTATTATTTCCAATTTCCACCCACCTCCGTGTCTTGTGGCTCCCTCCCTCCATACTGCGAATCTGTCTTTGATGCTTAGCAGCAGGCCTCCGTAGACTCAGCTCAGAGCTGGATGAACCTCATGATATCCTTACAATTACCTGAACGGCTGCGCTGCTTGCATCAAAATCCAGTGACTGCAGTAGATATGCATGTGATAGAGCACTGTGACTGCATCACTATGAATGCCTTTAAGATTAAGCACCGTCCTACCGGCCTGTGTCATCACAGGTGCAGACCACGTCTCATTCTTTCTCTTTTACTTCTGCGCTTCGATTGGAATCATTATTTGCAGTTTAAGGGAAAAAAAATAGTTTTTACTGCACTGGCATTTCTAATTTTCCTTATTATGTATCACCCCTGTCACCAGCAGCTGTGTATTACACTGCGGCCTGACCTTAATTTTTGACCGGTGTCATTTGTGTTGCTCTCAAATGAGTTCCTTGGTCCAGATAAGAAAAATAAACCTCTTTTTAAATTACAAATCAAACGCCTTCTTCCACTATGCAAATTAAACAATTCCCTTCCTGGTGACAGAGGACTCATTTGAACTTGAGATTAGAAGCCTCAATCTGTGTTTCTTTGTGACTAATGAAGCTGGCCTCGACAGAGCAATTTCTGCCCCACTTCAGTTAATGGCTAAAGCCGTATCAACCAGAGCTTTTGACTATTCTGCTTTTCTGTTAGAGCAGGAGAAATCGGTCGGTGGCATTTGGACTCCTCCACAACAGTACCTGCTAGGAACATTACATTGACTCGCTATGCAGGAGTAAAGGATATTAAGATGGATTAGAATAATTAATCTTTCTTTCACAGATGCTTTGGGACCACCTTTAACGTTCTTGCTCGTCTCTATAAACTGTAGAATTTCGAGGACGAATAGTAGAAAATACATTTCTTTTCAATGTTTTAAAAATTGTTTAAACAGTGTTCCACTGGAAGGGATTTCAATTTACTTATCGGCACCCTACTTCACAGTAGTAGGCGGTAATTGTCTAGATTTTAAGGTGAACTCCATTTTTAACAGTCTTCAATCAATTAGAATAGATTTGTCTCTTTTACAGCAGCGTTGACATTAATGTGACATTTGACCATGGGATGTTGCTCAACATAAGTTGGCCATGGCTTGTGAGATTTCCACCAATTGTTGGTGTTGTTGGCCCTTGAAAGGACACTTAGGCACATGGCACCATGTTCTGACTTTTTGCAGTTTGAAAAGCTTCTACATTATAGGTGAAATCACATATTTTGTTTAATGTAAACTGCTACTAAGACCATTCCATGCCCCACAAGTGCCCTCGGCCTTACTGTCTAACCTCACTTAGACTTTCTTGTCCTTGATTGATAGCACCATCCTTAAGCAACGCTACTTTAACTTACATTGCTTGTAATTTCACTAAAGTATAATTCAGAGCTGCCGAAGGTATGTGATGGGGCCGTTAAGGTCAGTGATCACAACTCTGCAACCACGGGTCCCCACTTACACCATTGATTAATATCTAGAATGGATTTCCAGTATACTTCCAATAAACATAAAAAAACTATAATTCATCAAAGTCAAAGTCATTGAACTCATTGAATGGGTATCATATGATTCTTCTTGGTTTATTTTCTGGAGCAAGAATGCATTATAACGAATGATAGTCTCAAAGATCTTTCACTTCATGTGGGCTGCAGTGTAGGTCCTTGCCCTTGATATCACCTACCTTGCCTCTGTATTTTTCATTTGGCAGTCGTTTTATGGCTAAATGCCCATCATTGGCAGGGGTACTTTCGCTTGTTGCCTCCCTTTGGCTGGGATGCCTGGCCATGATGAAGTAACTTGTGTAGATATCCATTATTTCATAGACGGTTCAACCCTATATATTTTTCATGATGGCAAGTTGCCTAGTTTGAATACAGTTGAAACACACATGAAATGCCTGATTAGACGTTCCCTGGCAAGTTAATATACGCCTTTAATACAGCATGACTAGTAATTACCAAAGTATTTCACTTTTGGCTATATTTCTTTTGTGCATTTTTTTATTTGCTTTGATATATCCTTTATAGTTACTGACAACCTTACAATTCATTTAAGTTCCTGCTCATGAATTTATTTTCTACATGTGTTTCATTTATTCCAGGTGTATGTGTATTTTATGTCCACTTCAAGCTAAATAGACTTTTGTGTTTTCTAGTGAACCAATCCGACATTTGGTGACCTTTTTGTATGTTGTGTACCGGTTGTCCATAAATTGAATGATAATACTTAACAGTGACCTCTCAATTCTCCCAGGCCATTGTAGACACAGTGGACAATCTACTGAGGTATGATGCTTTGGAGTCCTGGAGAGACATGAATTCATCGGAGCAAGCTCACGCTGCTACTATGTTACTGGATACCCTTGAAGAAGGAGCTTTTGTACTGGCGGACAACCTAGCAGACCCAACCAGAGTTACCATGCCTACAAACAATATAGGTAGGAAAATACAAAAGCATTGCAGATGGCATTTGTTAGGAGGGTGTTGCTCTTCATCTATGCAATTATTAAACTTTCTTAATTGCTAATTAACGAGGGAGGTTTCCTGTGATTCTGGTGATATTAATTGAATTTTGTTTTAGAGTTGATTGTACAGGGAGGGTAAATAGGTTCCCTCCGCAAAGTATAGTTTAGCTTGGGGAGCGTAAAATTGAGGCTTAAAAAATTCCCAGGTTTGCAGGTATATTGAGTTGTTCTAAGCCTATCTAATACCAAAGGAGCTAAAAACCAGAATATCTTGTAACGTAACATTATAACGCTATTAAACAGTGTTCTGCTGTGGGGCTGCAGATTTAAATTTCAATGTGCCTTTCATATAACTTAAGCACAGTTTTCTATTAACAAGAGACTAACAGAGCCGTTCCACTGTTTCCCCTGCACACATGTTGAGGGAACTCATAATAGCCGCATTGTAACACTACTGTCGTCTTTTTCGACTCTTGTTCACCGTAACCAGTTCTCGAAGTGGCTGTGCTCAATACAGAGGGCCAGGTGCAAGAGTTGAGATTTCCTCAGGGCAACAACGAAGATAACCTGATCCAGCTCTCTGCAAACACCGTCAAACAGAACAGCAGGAATGGTAAGTCGCTGGGCACATGTTTCGACTGCTATTGTTCCAACTTTCAGATCTGTAACTTTAGCATTGGAATTGTTTATTAGCAAATGGTGATTCCTTTAAGAGCCGAAGAAACATCTGTAGAGCAGCTCTTGTTTCTGCTGTGCTTCACTTTAATGAGGGTCTGTGGATTTGGCTTGTTAGAGTTACTGCAGTACTTATTACGGGTGATGGCAGGACACTGTTCTGTAATTACAAATGAAATCTTCTGTTCTCTGCCAGGGTTAACCAAGTTGGTCTTCATCAAGTACAAGAGCCTGGGCCAGTTCCTCAGCACAGAAAATGCCACCATTAAACTGGGCAGTGATCTAGATGGGCGGAACAGCACCCGTGTTGCCGTGAACTCGGACGTGATTGCAGCTTCCATAAACAAGGAATCCAGTCGTGTGTACCTAACGGACCCTGTCTACTTCACACTTAAGCACATAGATGTGAGTGGTCGTATGAAATTGTTTATTCAGAAAGCTTTGGCATCGGGGTTGGGGTATCGGACAAAAAAAAAAAGTAATTTCCAAGTTTCCATCAAGGTTTGAAAAGTGCCTCCGGGGTCACAAGGAGAATTTCTTTTCAGCTATCGGAACATAAAATTAAATGAAACTCGGATCAGTGATTATTAGAACTTAAGTGTATTCTTAATGAAAGCTAATTCAGTAGCAACATGAAAATGTAAATGAGTCTAATTCATTTGTGAGTGAAAATTAACTCTTACCTTAGCAGCAGGGCAGCTTAATCTAAACTCTGATTACTCTGTATAAATTAGCAGGTTTAGCCGCCTCCAAGTGTAAATCGGCTCTGGATGCCAACGATAGGGAAAGCTATGGAAGCGGCAGTTGTTGTAATTCTTTTTAGGTACTTTTTGTCCTTCATGTGTTGAAACTGTCTATGAACAGACTGAAACTGAAGCTACTGCCACGGGCATCCAATTACCTTACAAAAGATATTGAATGGTTTTGGGACACTTTCATTGACTTGGATTTTTTTTGGCATGTTGGTTTTGAACATGACCTAGGATCCATAGTTCTCATAGGCAATACATCGCTGTCATCAGTCCTCATTCATGTAGGATGGGGGCTTACATCCTGGAGCAAATTAAGCCTTTTCTGTCACCTTCTGGAAGGGAGTATATTGTTCCATGCTCTGCATAGCTTTAAACTGTATAGGCAGGTAGCTAGGTTGTGTAGGCATTTATATGGTTTAAAGTGTGTGTGGAGGAAGGGGGCATCCAGCTTCTGCCGGTTCCTTTACCCTAAAGGTCCACCCCGGATCTCTGAGGTCTCAAGCATTGGTGTGGATGGTTCGATGGCTAAATCCCCCACCAGTGGCAATAGCTTTCATGTGACTTTTATATTGATGTTTTTACTTAAAGGCACATTAGTATAGAGCATTATTTATAGCTTTTTCTGTTTTTGCTAAATTCATACATGACCCGATTAAGTGATTAAGTGATTCCCATGTTCCGTTTTATCTTTGTAACATTTGAACATGAGACCAAGCCAGTTTCCTGTGAAGACATGTATTTGCATGTAGAAATTATACTAACGAGACAAATCATTAGTTTTAATATTCTATATATCTTCATTACATGTTATATACAAAAAAAAATCCAGTTCAGATTTAATATTGAAAAATATTGCAAAATTCCTTTGCAATGTAATTGATTCTCTTGTTGTTGTTTCTCCTCTAAAGGAACTGAGCCACACTCAGTCTCGTTAAATTCAACTATACAAAAACTAAAATTAACATAACATCCAAAAATAATGTAAAAAAAATAAACCTTTATTTTTATAAATTTTTCTTTTTAACAAGAACTACACTGCGCCCCCCCCCTCCCAAAAAAAACCAAAACATTTTCTACAACCCATGTGTAAGAATAGCTTTCTGGTTATTTTTTTTTTTTTTAGTTCTTGTCCTTTATTTCATATAACCTATAGGAAGCTAACCGGTTGCTTTTTGGGTTGTTTTTTTTTTTATATATATTTTTTACTTTTCTGAGCTGGAAGTAGATGCGGTGATTATTGTGGAGTTTGTTGCTCTCCTTAGTCAGCTCCCTTACTGTGTAACACTGAGTAGATTTCTGTAGTGCTTTATCTCATTCAGCGCTAAATAATGGATTTTCTGTCCTTGAAAGAAAAGTGCTGCAGCTAAGAGCTGTTAAAAAAAGAACCTTGGAGACTTGGAATGATCCTGATAACGGGGAATAAGATCTAAAGCACGTTCTGTTCAAAAGTTTAGACAAGGCTTGTTCATTGTGTCTGGTTCATAGTAGATTGCTAGGTTCCTCTCTGGTTTTTGGTTCAGCTCATACAATGGCTGCCTACGTTACAAGCCAGGTATCACTTTAGCAGTCCTGCTACCTTCTCCACCACTAGATTGCTTAAAGGGGTTGTCTAGAATTAGATATACATGGCTAATCAAGCACAGTTCCACACCTGTCCTCGGTTGAAGCTGTTACCGCACCTCCGCTCGATGGAAGTCGGTAGGTATAACCCATAGACAGGTATGGCAATGTTCTTTGAAAGAGAGATGCCATGGTTTTATTTTGATAACCCCTAATGTTTTAATTTCGTATTGCCCCCCCCCCTTCCATGTAAAGCATGTGACCTTGAAGCTTTCTTATATTAACTACCACCTTATGGTAACTACCACCTTATGGTAACTACCATCTTATGGTAACTACCACCTACCACCTTTTTAAGGACTTTAAAAAAAAGAAGAAAAAAAAAAAAAAAGGATACGCCTATATCTAAGGCCCCCACCACATGTTTTGGGTAGCACATGGTCGAATGTTAAAAATGAACTGACATGGCTGTGGTTTCCACGGGTACCATATGTGAGTTGACTTGCCAAGCTACGTAACTCAGAGCAGGTCCTATTCTAGCCTGTCTTTTCCACTGCCATTAGCGTGCAAGCGGCAGGTAGGCCAACAAGCTGCTTTAAGAGGTGTTAAAGGGACTATTTACACAGGCAGATAATCTACCCAAAGGCCTGTTGACTTTAGCATTATATGTTTGGACAAACAGGCTTGTTCACTTACAGTTTGCATAATTCGGCCAACAATCAATCATTTTTACGTACACATAAAAGATGGACTCCACAGCAAACTAGCATGCAATGGTTTCTTGTTTGCTCAAAGAATAACTGTTAACATGATCATTTGTTTGGGTCAGTTACCAGCTCATGTAAAATGCCTTCATAGGCCTCAGCATACAATTCAGGACCCTTTAAATGTCTGTTAAACTGATTGTAATACTTTTGTTTGCTATTTTAAAATATATATATTTTTTTTTTTATCTTTTTCAGCCCCACAATTATTTCAATGCCAACTGCTCATTCTGGAACTACTCTGAGAGGACAATGATGGGGTACTGGTCCACGCAGGGTTGCCGTTTGATAGAAACAAATCTAACTCACACAACCTGTGCTTGTAGCCACTTAACCAACTTTGCAATCCTTATGGCCCATCGAGAGATTGTGGTAGGTATCGTCTTATTTGTAAAATCATTGCAAAATATAAGCAGCAATTTTTTTTACATTTTGTGTAATAGTTTTTATTGGAAATTATGAGTTTGAGCTTGTTATGGAATGTTTATATACGAACACAGTCTGGCTTGTTTTTGGACTAGTGAGTTCATTTTACGTATAGGAAACTGAGAAGAACGGGCTGGAAAGAGGAAGTATGGTCATTGCAAGAACAATGGAGTAAACTTAAGGCATCTAGGAAATTTCTTGGGAGAGGGATATTGATAGCAGATACCTTTCAATGTTTACATTCTTTCTCAGATCTCGTCATTGTAATTGTCTGACTTATTTTTGTTTCTTCCTCTTGTCCTTTAGCCCAGGACAGTTTCAGACTTGATGGCTTTTGTTTTATCTTTCCAGTACACAGACAGTAGACATGGACAGTTCTTGGATGTCATTACGCGGATGGGAATAGTCATCTCCCTGGTCTGTCTTGCCATTTGTATTTTTACCTTCTGCTTCTTCCGTGGTCTCCAGAGCGATCGAAATACAATACACAAGAATCTTTGCATCAACCTGTTCATTGCCGAATCTTTGTTTTTGATCAGCATCGACAAAACAAGCAATGTGGTGAGGATCCTTCAAATACCAGTAGACCCATATCTTATTGCTTTAAAATTAGACATAAACTTGATAAGTAACATTTTCTCATGTTCTTGAATCCCTACTTCTTTCCTTAGATTGCCTGCGCTATTCTTGCTGGTTTCCTTCACTACTTCTTCCTGGTGGCCTTCGCCTGGATGTGCCTGGAAGGAGTCCAACTTTACCTCATGCTCGTAGAAGTATTTGAAAGTGAATATTCGAGGAAAAAGTATTACTATGTTGTCGGCTACCTCTTCCCTGCCATTGTTGTTGGAGTCTCAGCAGCTATCGACTACAAAAGTTACGGAACTGAGAAGGCGTAAGTATATGTCCGTTATGTCTGTTGATCAACAATTTTTTGATATTTTTTTTTATTTTTCTTCATTTTAAAGGGGATTCGCAGATCATACAAAGCACTGATAAGTATCCTATTAGAATTTTTATACCAAGGAAGACGTACCACTAAAATTTTAGTTCTTGGGCCCTTATGACGGAATTTCACGTGTTGTAATACATAAGCATTGTATTTGTCCAACATGGTTGTATTTCTCGGTTGTCAGCTTCATTCAGCTCCTCTGCTTCATCATGTGTCCATTGATGGCACTCTTTGACACCGTTTTAAGTGTGGACAGGAAGCTGGAGACTTGGAAGGATCCCGATAATGGGGAATAAAAGTTGACACTAGACTTGTTCATAGTTTCTGTTTTTTAGTGGATTGCTCTGCCCCGTTTTTAGTCCAGCTCAATGGTTGCTTTGTTACATGGCAGGTATCACTTTAGTAATTCTGCTACCTTCTCCACTACTAGATTTTTTATAGGGGTTGTCCAGGTTCAGATATACATGGCTAATGTGTTCTAAAGCACAATTCCACTCCTGTCCATGGTTTGTAGATGTTAGTGCACCTCAGCTCCACAGAAGTGAATATTTTTGAGCCACAATACCACATATGAGCCATGGACAGCACAAGGTCCAATGCTGAAAATGGGCAGGAAACCTGTTTTCTCTTATTATTCCTATGATGTTCCTATTTCAGTTTTAATTAGTAATGAATGAGAAACTGACTCCCTTTTCCTTCTCATTTGGAAGGTCCAATTGCTGGTCACATGACAACGCTAGAGACCAGAACAATTTTACCCGCTAGTAAAAAGATTAATTACAACAATTTACAACATGTACGGGACAGAATATAATTTTTTTTTGTGGAAGTGCTTCTTTATTGTCAAGTGTAATCACAGAAACCCCCCTATTTTATTATAACCAGCTTAGGGTGCCTGGCAACACGAAAATGCTTATGAACAAGGTCTACTGCGTTCTTTGTGTATTTGCCGATCCTGGTACGCATTCATTTGAATCGGTGCTGAGCTGCAGTAACACATCTTAGCATGCCGAAATGGATAATCAGTAGGGGGTTCCATGTGTCAAACTGATAGTAATGAACTAGTCCATGGATTGATCATTACAATAAATACCGTTAAAAGCTGTGTTTTTTAACTAAATAAGTATTTCATCAGACTCCTGCTTTAAAACAGCTTCACTTTCAAACACTTTTTTATTTCGATGAGAATAATGTCAACACATGAGCTTCTTTATCAGATCAGACCCCATAGTGACAGCTGAAATGTTCTTACATTGACAGAAAATATTTTCTGTCTCTAACTTCCGAGCATGGAAATAGTGAGCCACTGCGTGAAGCCTGGCCTGATAGCTTTATGCATCATTTACCCCTAATATCAAATGTTTAATTTTTTTTATTTTTTTTATAATGCTTTTTGAGTCCCACTTGGGTTATTTTTTAATGTCCTACTGATTTTCAACAGAACATGACAGCTGAACATTTTATGTCTGTTACACTCCAGCGAGACGCCTACTTTGCATATGCCATAAAGATAAAAGGCCAGACTTGAGGATTACAAAAGAATAGCCCCGGCAAAAATAAAAAAAATAGTGTCTATTTTTTTTCTTCTTTTAAACAATTGCTCAGATCACAGATCTCCTGCGGAAATCCTAATCTATAAGTCAAATAATGTGTAAAGTAAATAAATTATACCCTTGTATAACATAGTCAGATGGCCGCGCCGTGGTTCACTGACAGCCCCTCTGTCTCATTCCCCAATACCCACATCACATTGGCACTATGTAACACGGAGATGATTGGTGCGCGGAACTTTTTGTTATGAAGTGTGATTTCCAAACTCATTTGTATTAATTTTATGCTTTTCCATTTGAAAGGTGCTGGCTGAGGGTAGACAACAATTTCATCTGGAGTTTTATTGGTCCAGTGGCTTTCATTATTCTGGTAAGATGTTGTTCTCCTTATCCTTTCATAAATTGTTACATTAATGTAATTTGCCATTTCTCTGTAAGAATCCTATTAATGGACCAAATCGAATGTCAAGCACGCATTGTATCTTTGTGTATGAATTATTCTGAGACAGGGGTTGACTGAAAAAAAAAAAAATTAGAAAAAGCTCAGAATTTGAAAATCCTTGCATATAGGCATTCCCGTATCTAATGGGTTCTTAGCAAGTTGCTACAACCCAAGGCTACATTCACATGGACATGTGCCTGCCGTACCATAGGAGGGGTGAGCTCAACCCCGCCCCTCTCCATAGAGGAACATGATGCATGGCGCCGTATGCCGAGAAAAGATACAACATGTCCTATCTTTTCATGGCTGTGGAAATGTACAGTGCCGCACCTGTGCGGCACTGTACCACTCCATATGACGCTGCGTGCCCATTACCGGCCTATGTGGGCACGCTTAGAGATTCACCATAGTCTTTGGAGAACATGATGCTGCTTTTAAGAATCAAAGATTTCCATGTACTTTTTCCTGAAGGTTCACTATAGCCTCTTGACATCCAAAATGCTGATTTTGAAGTTATCTCTTTTCTTTGGTTCAGCTTATCATAGGTTATATAAAAACCATAAGTAAAATGTATTGAACTGGGTGTAAAGCCCAAGCCCTTCATCAGAGGTTTTGACTATTTATGGGCTGTAACATAAGATTCCTTTTAACCTGGTATTGACTAAGAATTGCTCATTGACAATATATCAAGTCAGTTGTCCTTGTGTATTTATGATCCGGGGCTATGTTCACCTCGAAAGTAATCAGGAATGGGTGTGTCTTCTCCCAATGATCAAACTAGATGGAAGCCAAAACTGATAAGAACTCTTCTATAGGATCTACCCTTAAATATTAGCTGCTTCCCTTGGTTATTTGTCATCCCAACATGTTTTTTGCCAGAGTTCCTCTCAATCAGAGGGTAACACTTCTGTCTAATGTGGGAAAATTGAAGAAGATGTTGTACCTGCTCCTCGTAAGGAAATCTCAAGTGAGGACAATCCCAATTAACTTTCCCTTTTCACTTGTAAAATTGTGTCTGGCCCATTTCTTACAAATCGTTGATGTCATAATAAAATGTACGCTGCCTCATGTATCAGATGGAAACATCTGTGAGTAGTCTTCTTTTAGACTTTATGGAGGTAGCAACAAGATTTATCTGTCATTCCGAACAGGTTCCTCACCACCTGGAACTTATTATAAAGCTGATAACAAATGCTCACTCCATCTTTGTAGCTTTGGGTGGAGATGCCTTCCTGAACTATTAACTGCTTGGCTTGCTAGCTTTATAGGAGAATCCCTAGGGTGTCCTCATATATACAACTAAACAGGATCTTGGTCTAAATTACTAAAGGGAGGAACAAATGTTATACATTGCTCATCAGTCATTTAAAGATGATAATTCTTCTTAAGCCATAATTAAATTAATTCAAATAAAGTGCCATTTACCGGATATATATAAATAGATCTTGTAATTGGTTCTTTGGTGCCAATGTTTATGGATTTTGCAAATGCTATTGCCTATTTCCAGATAATTTCAGAAACAAATAATTGGATCTGCTTGAGTATAACAATGTATGAATAAAAATATCTCCGTGGCTAGTTTGGGGAGCTAGACCACACTTGATGGCAAAGCATGGATCCATAGCAGGATACCGGCACTGTACTATATGGATTTAAATACAGCTATGTATATGGGCCCTCAGGCTTCACTGAGATTGTTTACACAGCTATAGATATTTAAAGCCAAATCCAAGATATAGGCAAAAATACGGTTTTCAAAACCAACCAGAACGGCCCGTTTTGAACAAAGTCTTCCTTACATTATGCCTTGATGATTATGTATTAGCACTTCAGTAATGGAGACTTTTTTTTTCTCTTTTGATACTCTACAATTATTATTCTCATTATATAGGTATAGTAAAATTTGAACTTGGGTACAAACAGAATGGTTTGCTATGGGAAACTATTTCAATTATTTTATGATAGCCCTGGTCAGACCACTGATCCAGAACATATCTACGTGCTCCTCAAGGAGCGGGAATTAAGTTGCCCGACGGATAACAAGTGATCTGTAAAACATGGGATCAACCTTCTTGTGTAGATTTCCTTTGAATGCTTTCCCATTATTCTCTCCCAAGAAAAGTAATACAGGTAAAGGCCATCAATTGACCACTATCAGCTGGAATCCAGTGTTATTTACCACCAGCTACAGCATTATTATCCACAAGTAAATTATTTGGCCTCAAAAGCGTGGGGCCTTTGGGAGCTGTATTACCAACCTCAAAAATGAAACAGCGGGTAGCAATCATGTCAGAAAGCTGGAGAGCAATTCTTCTCCTGCAATTGCTTTGCCCTCTAGTTGTCCTAAGTTAAAGTCTCAAATCTGATCTTGCATCATGTGCAGCCAAAGACTTAGTCACCATTGCTTCCGTTGCAGGAATTTTGCACATTTCGACAGTTCAGGGATTTGCTGTGCACACAAGTTGATATTTTTTCCCAGACTTCCTGCATTTGTTTGCACCTATAGGATGTAAAGCACTCTTTGCCTTGCTGTCATAGTGCTGACTGCCATTCCTATGGTGGTAGGGTTATTATATCTATGAAGAGGGAGCATGTAAGTAATGAGCGTTGGGATACCATTAGTATGCCTGAAATGGTTTAATGAAATCTTAGATCATGACACGTCAGGATCTGTTCTTATCATTCGGACAGCTCCATCTGCGTCTTTAATAATTAATCCAGTTCACAAAGAGTTCAGTCTCGCGCACTCATTTAGAAACCTTCTTTAGAGAAACACCTCTTTGCCTGCCGGTCCCAAGGAGAAATTGTCTTCTGCCTGGCTAGATGCAAAGATATTGAGACACAAGTGCAGTTTTAGGACCATACACTCACTAGGTAACAAAAGCTCTAGGGAGGACAATTTGGGTCAGAACATGTGCAGTTCAGCTGGGTTACTTTAGAATGGTGTTTTTCTTCCACTGTCTTATCATATCCATGTCAGCACTGCAGGCTGTGTGGAATGAATTTTTAAATGCAAGGCGCAGGCAGACATGATTCAATTGAGCAGGTTATAAAACACACAGCAAAACTTGTACTGTGCCTGGGCAGAAGGAGAAGCTGTAAGTCTTGCGTAGCATAGGAATGCCATGCCGAGGACAGCGCGGTTGCCTGGTTCATCTATAAATTCACCACCCTGATATTTTATAAGGCCTAGTATTTAGATTCAAGGTCCAATAATCAAATATAAGTATTATATAAGGGCATAAACAATCTGTAAGCATCACAAAATGGGTAACCCAGATCACCTCCAAATACCCAAGGCAGCAAAACACAAGGCTCCTCTCTGCCCCCGAAAATTATTTTACCTGTAGCCATCCACTCATCCACGTTGTGCTTTATAGCTATAACCTAGCAAATAATTCATATAAGACATGTAACAGATCTATTGCATTGTAAAAAAAAATATGGTGTGCAGTAGACTTCTTTAACTTTAGTAAGGTCTACTGGGTTTCCTCTATTTTTTTTTAAAGAGGGGCTTTTTAAAGGAATCTGACAAGAGTCAAAAGAATCCTATACATATATTGAAAGTAAAGATGGATCTGGACACCATGTTAAAATGCAAAGATCCTTTAAAGAAATTATTCAAAGGTGGTAGACCATGGGCCTAAAACATTTCGTACGGCTTTCCACTCTTCGAAATTTTTGGTGTGGGTCACATTAATAGAGATCCAGGTTGGAGGAAAGTTTGTCCCTACAGTAATAATTTGATGATCAAGTCCTTTAGCTACCCTTTAGGGCTCTCTCTAAATAGACCATTTCGGTTGTTAGCAGTGAATACAAAACTATATCTGATGTCTTTGTCAGGATCTGTAAGGAAAGTTAGGTTGGAACCATTGTTGTAATCTTTAGAGATGTCCACTTCTTTTACCCCTGTTGGTGATAATCGAAAGCTTCTTAAATCTGTATGTCACGAGCTGACACAAGCTGAATTCATTAGTGTTGACTTCCTTCAGGTGTGTTTGTCAAAACTTCCCACTTTATGAGTAACTTCTGCCCATTGTGTATGGGGATGTGACCTATGCTTGTAAAAAGTTAGCCATTGTCTACGGAGGACAATAGCCACTTACTTTCAAATGAGAAACACGATTCTGCACACTCTTTGTCTGTGTTGATATTTTTCTTGTGAGTCCTTACATGACAGAGAATGGCAGATTGCCAAGCTGGAGCACACACCCTCATTGCAAATCCAACAAACACACACATTGTTTCAATTATAGTGGGTGTGGTGAGCAGAATTCGAGGCTTCCTATAGTCTGACTTTTAACATTTCTTATAAATGCTTCACATCTGGAAGTTCTGCCTGGTGGGTCGAGGAAACTGGTGGAAGTTTAAATGCCAATTTATAATGCGAAGGATCTCCCGGGGGGTTTATTATGACTTCAAAAACCTCTCTAGGTTTTTTACAGATAGTTATTTTAATGATTAAAAGACTGATCACCTATTGAAGACGTAGACATCAATCTTTGTTCTGGCTGTTCTTACGAGGATCTGTAATTGGTTTAAAACAAACGTAATTTGTCTTGAGAATACGATGACTATTTGATTTACTGAAGTTACACATTCCGAGTCTTACCTATTGTACCGGCTTCTACTCATCCCGGTGAATCAGATGTTTAGTATAAAGCATAATTGACTGAAACGAATACTACAGGAGACATTTATGTTGTTATGCTTAGCTTAGTGTAGGGGTGCAGGGGGCACCATAGAGAGCATTACTGTATCATGCACTGCCTCAGGCACTATAGATACTAATATTACAAATATTTACTTATAGGCAAAAACACATTGTGAAATGAAGCAATATCCAAATAACGTCCATTCAACATCTTGTCCTTGGTCTTTGTTTATACATTTTTTTAAGTTTTACGAGTTGCTTATAATTAAGGACTATTACAGGGCAAACCAACAAACGTGTTTGAGAAGGAAAACTAATTTGTCTTATTATGACTTAAATTAAATCCTTTTTATATAATTATAGGGGATCTGTCTTCAAACCAGTTAGGTCTGTTTGTTTATGTACTTTGTAAATTTGATGCAATTATACTATGCGTTGTGCCATCCTTCTTTTAACTGGCAACTGCTCAAAGAGGGGCGTGTAATTACACAAACACTGATTGGATAGTGTAAGAACACACTCCCAGTTGTGAACACCCCATTTTTACTAGAGTTTACTATAGATATGACTTGTCAAAGTTTAACAATTATTTTTTTGCCCTTACTGTCCCATCAGAAAAGTTTGATTATTTTCTTCATGTTTCCGGTAGAGACCGCTTTTATAAAACTAAAAACTAAGAATTTGACTTTCCGTCCTACACAGCCAATCCGATTTCAGAAAAAAAACTAAAAAAAATGACTATAGACCAAAAATAAATATTTCATTTATAGTATATTGTGCAGTTATAATGGTTGCAATGTTTAGTGAATTGTATATAAAATAAAATAAATAGGCAACATAAGGGCTGTTCCTGCCGACAAAGGTCTAGGTAGCAGATGTAGGTGACTGAAGCATCCTGTTACCATATTTACTTTTTCCCTCCGTGTTCCATTTAGGTTTATTTCTCTTGTGTCCCCAAGTCCCCACTCAAAACTCCTTTGTAAGATGGCTAAATGTTCACTCTTATTTTGCTCATTCTTTCCATTCTGTTGGCAAACTATGTTTGAACCTTATTAATAATGAACGTAACTGGTGAGAGACATAATTCAAAGTGATGGTCCTGATGTCAGTCTAATGTGCATTGTTAGATTTCCCAAATGAATTTTTTGTATGCTGCATTTTATAGTGTTTGGTCGACTGCCCTTTTTTTCCTCAAACCGTCTCACATATTATCCAATAGTTTGAACAGCGGTCACTGGGCCTCTTTAGACATGTTTTGTTATAGATCATAATAACCCTCTTTTCTTCAGCATTCAAGAGAAAACAACCCTTTAGTAGTCGGTGAAGCTATGAAGTCACATTGACTTATGGTCCTTGTAAATTAGCCTTTGGGATAAAGTATATTGTGATTGAGAAAAAAAATTGTGCTTAACCTTGGTGGACCTTCAAGCTTATATGAAGCATTAACTTATGTAGAGGTTTAGTTTTTATAGGTTTATATTTTATTGAATTATTTAATTTTTTTTATTTCAAATATTTCCTGGAAATGTTTAATGAGAGCGAATTTTAAATCAACATAAGCTACCCAAAAAAAAATCTTAAGTCTGAAGTCCATTGACGGACTAAGAATTGGCCCAAATATGTTTGATCAGTATCTCTTTTGGAAACTGTATCATAGAAATTGGAGGTTTAGCTATCACACAGTGCTGGATTTGGAAATTGGTAACCAATAAAAGGATCTTCTAGAAGAAGTTTGAGGTTGTCTAGCCCGCGGGGCGGTGGCATATTGGACTTCCTTCAGTGTAACTAGTTTTTCTTTAATTTTATCATACAAGGGTTCGAATAACTGCCTACAAATGTTCTCCTGTATTGGTAAAAGCCAAATATATTTTTGGAATTTTTTTAAATAACCTAAAACCTATATTTTATTCCTAGTGTTGATTATGTTTTGATGATTTTATGATTTTAATATTGATTGTTCTAATAGATCTTTCCTTATTTTCTCACACTGCACTTATTTTTCTAGTTTTAATATTCTGTATTTATGTTATTCTTTTTAAAGCTCAATCTCGTTTTCCTGGTGATCACGCTGTGCAAAATGGTGAAACACTCCAACACTTTAAAACCAGACTCCAGCCGCCTGGAAAACATTAAGTAAGTGACCTACGTGCTCTGATCTGAGCGGGAATTCTGCATTCGCCATTCGGCAGTTTATCAGTCAGCAATAGAGATGTCAATAGTCCATTAAGCCGGCTACCGTCACGCTTCTTCTACAGTTGTTGTATGCACTGGTCAAAGATAGATAATTTGTTCCCTGAAATGATGCTACAAAATTGCATAAATGAATTAAAGTACTCCGTAGCAATAGGGTAATTTCATTTGCATTTAAAATGCAGTTTAAAATGATGTTCTCGTCCACAAGGCTGATATGATTATGTGAGGTTTGTTTTGCTAAATGGCTTTGTGATGTAGGGATTGTAAGTACTTTCCACTCGTAATCCAGCTCTCCTCTGAGAATTGGCTCTTTAATACTAATGTTAACTTGTAGATTACCTGATATATTCAACTAATTAAGTACATGTTTGTTTTAATCCCGATGCCACTTGAATTCTTCTGAAGGACCAGTGAGTTCAGAAGTTTTTAGTTGACATCCGCAGTGTCATTGTGTGACCTTTAAAACCATTTTAGTAGTTATATTGCTTAAGGTACAGAGACTCTGAAAGAGTTAGCTGGTGGTCGGGAGATGTTATAATATATTACAATGCATTCTGTGTATCGTCTTTTGTGATTAAGGATTTGAAGAAGATATTTACTTGACTATGAAAAAAAAAATTGGATTTGTGGTAAAAGGACAAGAAAAGATTTTTTAAAGACTCCTAATTTTAGAAGGTTAATGCCCTATCGTGGGAATATAGTTAAGAACTATTAGTCCAAAGGTTAGGTTTTCTAGTTCCTGGTCTATGAGGTAGCCTATCTTTGTAGGGCAGTATGGGGAGTAGATTCTTTCTACTTCATGGGGTTGAGTTTTGTCTTCCATACCTAACTTGGTTGGGCGTTGCTTGGGAGTGTAGGCTTTTTTTGGATATCTCCAGAGTTAGTTTTTGCTGGCCATCACAAAAAGTTGGCCTTTTCCAGGTAAGATCTGAGGATTAAGCTTTACTGGCCTAACCTATGCCAACCATACCCAAAGTTTGACAGATTGGTTGCCTTAAGCTCAAGGAACTTTGGTAACTGTCCGTGGCAGTACGAGGTAGTCTTGGAGAACACAGCGTATGGGTTTTCTATCAATATTTAGAGGGTAGGCTTGTCTCTCTGTAAAAGTGTTCTAACAATATACTCTTCATTGCATGTTGCATGATGGTAGAGAGGTTTTTGTTTTAGCATCTCTCTCTTTCTTTCCTTTTCCTCCCTCTGTCTCATCCACTCCAGTAACTACCGTGTATGTGATGGCTACTATAATACGGACTTGCCTGGGTAAGGTGAATCCTTACATTAACAGTTCTAACATAATATTAATTAATATAACAATTCCCTGTTCCAACCCCATATATATATATATTTTTTTTTTCTTCTTCATAATTTGGAAACTTAGATTTCTGACCCAATCCCCTTATTTTTTTCCTTGTATATAAAATGCTCCTTTTTTTTCTCTGCTCCACTTCTGTCTCTAACAATTTGATTTCTCTCCTCTGCTTGTAATGCTCTCTAGATATGAAGATAATAAGCCTTTTATCAAGTAAGAGACCATTAGCTAGATGTGGAATGCCCTAACTGAAACCTTCCTCGTCCTCCATTCCATTTCAATTTTTTTTTTCAGTTCATTTTTAGTTGCGTTATTCATGGAAATGTCCCCCTCTTGTCTCCAGTTGTATCTGTCTCTACCATTCATATCATGTATTTTGTGCTCGTCTCATTGTGGTTGTCGGGTTGTGCTTCATTATTTCCTGGTGTATTTTTAATATTCATTTCAGCTTTTTGTGATGAGACATCATAAGCATAAAAGCAAATAGTGAAAAGTTGTAAATCAAATCTTTAGGTTTTTCCGTTAAAGGTTAAAGCTGCATTGTAAAGGTCTACAAAAAATTTATAAATTATACTGTTGGTTTACAAAAGTGCTATCAATAAATTTGAATAATACATATAAAAAATTATACCGGCGAAAGGAGGAGTTAAATATGGATTTGCTTTGATTTCCTTCTTATTGATCTTTAGCAAATTTCTTGAAGACCCTTTCAATTAAATGTATAGTCCTGCCAGATGAGCATGTCTTAGGTATTGGAATTATTGAAGTTTACTTACTTTATGAAGGCTTTACTGATGCCCCACTGGCAGCTCCGGTCTTAGGAGTTCTATAACTGCATTTGCCGTTTCACAGGTAAGAAATTCCTTTTGGTGATGTATATGAGTGGGACCTTCTGTCTACTTGTAGCTCGACCACTACATAGACATCACCAACACAGAGAGGTGGCAGGAATCTCTGACCTGTGGCAAAACCAATGCAGAAGTGGAGCATCGGGATCGGTTTTAAAAGAGGAACATTGGTAAAGATTTTATAATGGCATCATATTAGTAAGTTTTTAATTATTTCCATGTTAAACACATCTAAAGCAGTTACCATTTAGCTAAGTAGCCCCTTAAACTTTGACCGCTTTTGTTTCAAGGTCTCGCAGGTTATTCTTTTTAGGACAGCAATTTTATACAACTCTAACATTCTTGGCTTCAGTTCATTTCACTAAACCAAAACTATGTGACAGCTAAACCCTTGTGACTTCAATTTCTATCATAGCCAAATCTACATTAAGGTGGCCAACAGGGCTGTGACAATGAAGAAGGCATATTTGTCCGAGGGAGGGGGAAATAAAGCAAGAATTGTATTTTTTGAGTGTTACTCATAGCACTTTCCTAATCCCTATAAATGCACACTGCCCATTATGATAAAACATAATACGTCTATTTTCTGGAGCTGGCCATTCTCTTCTGTGCCCATATTGACTAGGACAATTTTTCATAGCTGGGTGTAGTTTTAGATGCCTTTGGTCAATGTTTGAAATCTGTAATTTTGACAAATACTGCCATTTATCCAGCTAATCCACATATTAATACTCACCTTCACTATTTTCTCTTTTTTTAGGTCATGGGTTCTTGGTGCTTTTGCTCTTATGTGTCTGCTTGGAGTTACGTGGTCCTTTGGTCTGTTCCTCATCAATGAAGAGACTGTTGTAATGACGTACCTCTTCACAGTGTTCAACGCCTTCCAAGGAGTGTTTATTTTTATATTTCATTGTGCCCTTCAGAAGAAAGTAAGTTTGTGAAAAACATCATTCAACATATGGATGTGTGTTTAAATATGTGTAACTAGTGTACTTTTTGAAGCAGTTTAATCTCGAATGTATCAGACACATTACAAACTTATAGTATGTTCCCTATGTCTGCAAAGGAAGTAATTTTTTGTTAGTCCTACAGCTAGTGGCCTAAACGTCAAGTTGAATTGCCATCAAAAACTAAATCAATATCCGTGGAACATAGTCTGATGGCTGAGGGATTTTTTGTTTTTTTTGGATTGTCAGATGGTATAACATCTAGCAGAAGACCAGAAATCTGACTTGCTACTATATAGCAGTTTCTGTATCTTATCTGAAAATATTCCCCTTAAAGGATCACATAAGATGCAAAACATCCATATATGATATGTTTTTTTCCTACATATTTTATCTTTTTATTTGGTCTTTCGTTTTTTTTTTTCCAATTTTTATTTATTTTTATATTCCATTATAACTAGCCGGTCACCAAATTGAGATAGAATTGTGAAAGTGAAAACTATTATGTTTCTGCCTTGACAAGATGATAACGTTGCGTTCCTATCTGCTCTGAGCAAGCTGTAATTTTGCCAGTAATGACAGTGGGATGTACGATCCAGACAGATAATGTGCATTCCTAGCAATATAGGTACGAAGAGAGCTGGTCCTGGCAACGGGGGTTATTTGGGCAAAATACCATTTTGATTGGTATTGTCCTAGTTCTGAGATGTTTTTGAGGCAGTTAATATCCATTACAGTTTCTACTCAAATTTTCGGATGTTCTCTCTTGAGGTAATTTTCAAACTACAAGTTCCATCATGTCTTTCTATAAGAAGAGTCTAGCGGTTTTTCTGCAAATAACTTCATCTTGAACCATATTGTGGGTCAACCATTGTGCCATTGCTTGAGCTATTTTTAACGAAACGTATACAGTACAATGAGTCATAGACGCTGTATATGGCTGTGGATATGTGGTAATTTTATTCCATAAACAAAGCTTTCTTTTTCCCCAGCTTTAAAATTGCTTAAGGATATAGCTGTATAAAAATACTCTAGGCTGAAACAGACACTGCAGGCATTCATAGACGTGTAGAGCTTTCACAATCCTATTGGGCACCGACAGTAAGATAAGGTCATGGTCTTGGAGGATAGTCATTTTCTTGTGTATAATAGTATCTCTCTGTGCAAGATTCTTCCTGAATTCTTGTAGTTTTGTGCAAAAAAATAATTTGCACCATGACACAAAGAAAATGAATTCTTAGTCTTACAACTTTTTTATGCTTTATGGCATTAATGCTTTATGGCATTCCTTTGTTTTGCAGTAATGTAGGTTCCTTTTATCTGCAATAGAGACAACCTAGGGCCAGCTTTATCTAACTGTAGCGTTGGATGCCACCAGTAGATCGGATAATAATATGTGATGTGGTCAGTGTTCTTAAATATTCTCCTATTGGTAGGGATATGGTAACACATATCCATTGTCCTTGCAACATCTTGATGTGGCTCAGGGGATACTTGTTCTTTTGATCGTTCGAGGTCCCACACTAGTCAAGAGAATTACGGGTGGGGGGGGGGGGTTAGGATCCCTAAGAACCTGGCAAGTTTTGTTCCACCACCTGAGTCTATGTGTTGGCAAGATTTACTAATCTGAACTGGACTGAACTGGGTTTGTGTCCTTTGGATTGTGTTTTGAATCCTGTCGACGAGTCTTTTGGACCCGCTCATGTGCAGTCGCCCCTGATCTAAAGACAAAAAAACACTCTCTACTTAAAAGAAAAGCAATAACCCACCCTAAAATTGCAAATTTATCATCTTCCGGTAAGGGGCTTGGATTCAGTACCGTATGCTACTAAAACATGGCTGACTATCATTTAATAGAGCATTGTAGACTGTTTACCTGTTGCCATCTTTGTATTGGCAGTTCCACAGAGGTTAATTGCATCCTAGTCCTTATTTTCCTTGGCTTTCTATCAAATTAGTGTTCCTTTAACTTCGGCTTTCATGATCTATATTCATTTAAATTGTCATCATTTTATGATGCGGGTGCCTTTTTATGGCGGTGATGGCCATAATAATTTCAGACTTGTGCCAACTCCTTCCGAAAGTAGCTTTGCTGTGATCCTTTGAATTCCAGTTCAGTCAAAAGTTTAGCTAATGAAAGAAACTTTTATATTTCATTCTGACCCTAGAGAGCCGCTACACAAGACAGATGCTAATTAAGTTCTCTAAGAATGTCAGCTGCTACTTTTGTTGACTCTACCGCAGTAAATCAATGGGCGAATAAACAAACCCATTAAAAATCGCTAGATGAAAGGGCCTACGGTCCCGCTTTTATATTCCTACCTCGGTTTTAAAAGTGTATTCCTTTTCACAGGTACGTAAGGAGTATAGCAAGTGTTTCAGGCACACTTACTGCTGTGGTGGCCTTCCAACCGAAAGCCCTCACAGCGTGGTGAAAGCTTCAACGGCAAGAACCAGCGCTCGATATTCCTCTGGCACCCAGGTAACAAAGAAGTTGACAGCGTTTTTAATTAACCTTATTTATAGCAACCCTTTAGAGACTCACAGTTCAGATACACTAATTGTCTCCTCATTACAGTGATCTAGACGGCAAATACAGTTTTCTTTTTCTCGTCTTTTCACCCAGTGGTGTCCCTTTTTAAAGACTCGCTTCAGGTCTTTTTGATTTATGTAATATTCTGCCCCCTTCCTACCATCCTAAACCTATTTCATATTAATCAATTAGCATAGACCAAGACTTTACACCAAATATAATTATTATTAGGTTAGCATTTTTGGGTTGCCTAATTGTGTGCTAAGGAAAACGCAAAATTGGAATACATTTCCCAAAAATTATATTTTCTAATTTTTTTTAATTTTTTTTTTTTTTTAACAACCAACAGAGCCGGATCAGAAGAATGTGGAATGACACAGTGAGAAAGCAATCCGAATCTTCCTTTATCTCAGGTGATATTAACAGCACATCCACACTTAACCAAGGTAATTACCCACACTGCTTTGCGGTTTTGGTTACTCTGTTAGATTAAATTAATAAAGAATTTAATTACAATTTAATTGATGTACTTTGGTCAAATTATGTTTGATAAAAATGGATTTTGAGGCTGCTTTGCCAGGATTGCTACTTGACTCTTACTAACAAAGGATGAACGTTAAAACTAATAGAAATTTTGTAAATATAATCCTCAATGTGGATTTCCAAAAAACTTATACCCAACTTTGAACTATGAATTTGTAATAGTAGCCGAAAGGCCTTAAAAGGATTGTCCCATGATCAAGACGATCACCTGCCTACAGAATAAGTGTCTGATTGTTGGGGGTTCCCATAGCAGAGACCCCTCCCCCACTATTCACTAGAACAAGAGTCATGTGTCCATTTATGAATAAGCATATAACTCACTGTCTATGAAACAGAACGAGATTCCGAAAGCCATAGCTCCATGTATTCATAACGGATTTTATTCTAAAACAAACAACCACCCCCAACCCGTTGTGTGATCAATGAAAGACCCATTGATCAAACACAAGTAATTTATCCTCTGGATAGGTGGTGCACATTAATCATGGAACAACCCCTTTAACACCTCACTTCAGTTACAAGCCGGCTGGAAAAAGTATATAGCTAAAGAGGTTGTCTTGGTTTGAAATAAAATTATATCCAGCCAAGGGGGGTATAAAAAAAAACCCCCAAAAAACTGAATGCTAACCTTCTCTGGTTATCATGTTGTCCTGTGCTGCCACACATCGGCGTCGTGCCTCTGTTTATAGTCATGCATGCCCACCCATCCACTGCTGCGATAAGGATATATAATTAGATTCAACGTTGTATTCGGCGACCGGAAAAAGCCACCTTTGCAAAAAAAAAACCAAAAAACAGAGGCACACAACGGGCGTTGGCGGGGGACAACGGGAGCGCTGGAGAATGTAAGCATAAGGGTTTTTTTTACAGCCCCCTTGGCTATTTATATATAATTATTATTATTTTTTAATGGGTGATTTTGTGATACAAAGACTAATTCTTTGTTTCTGTATTAAGAACATTTTTGTATGACATTTGTTTAACTTTATTTCTTCCAATGGCCAAGTTTTTAAATATATTTTAATTTAAAAAGTATAACTTTTCATATACCTTGCTAATAAAAATTGCGTTGTTTTAAAACAATATATTAGAAAATCTGGAGCATTGTCTCCTAAAAATTTCTCTTAAAAGTAAATTACTCTCCTCAAGGTGACATATTAACAGACGTTCTAGCCATTGACATTTTTAGAATTTTTCTAACATTTTTAGCCTCTTTATAGAATTATCAAATAGATTTGTAATAGCAGGATATGTGTTGGAATTTGTTTTCTATGTATGCTGTTTTTTTTTTGTTGTTGTGTTTAAACATGTGCTTGGAAAATTGTCGGCCTTTCGCAGCATGTCTCTTTTGCACAGGCAATGCCCTTTTTGGCAAATTTTTATCTTGCTTTCTCCATATTTGTTTTTCTTTTCTTTTTTTTTTTTTTAATCATCTTTTTATTAACACAGATGTTTCCATTAGGGAGCGCCCTGATAGTAAAATATTAATTAAACCTTAAATTCCCTCATCACTGTGCAAAAAAAAAAAAAAAAAAATTAAGGGATTTTTTTTTCCTTTTCTTTGCAGCATCTTGAAACATTACGTCAATTTCCATGCCTTTAATTACCCTTCTTGTCTGACAGTAATTCTGTGTAAATTATTAAATGTCACTCTTGAATGGTGTTTACTTTAGGGATTCGTGAAAGCACCTGTGAATTAGTAAAACTTTGCCACAATGCTCCTTTTTTTTTTTTTTTTTACAAATTAGCTGTTCAAATATAATCCCTTATTTTTTACCGTGTTAAATTTAACAAGTACAGCACCTTTTTCGAATTTTTTTTTCCCATTTTTAATTTATTTTTCGAATTTTTTTGAGGGGGGGGGGTGAGGGGGCAGAAGGCTATTTGTGATTCTTGACGTCACTTGGAAACTGATGTCTCTATTTTTTTTTCTTTACCTTAGGAATGACTGGCAATTATCTACTAACAAACCCTCTTCTTCGACCCCACGGCACTAACAACCCCTATAACACACTGCTCGCCGAAACTGTTGTATGTAATACCCCTACTGCTCCTGTGTTTAACCCACCAGGTGTGCTTCTACTTAATTCATTCATTCTGTCGCTCACACCCATTCCTTAGGATAAACTTATAGACCTGCAGTTCTTTCTCTTTCCTAAGTGTTAACAGACGTGCACCACTGTCTATGCCGGCCTATTAAAACTGCACTATATTATAGTGTTGTTACCGGTATTTACCTATAATTATCCATGTTTTTAACACAGGTGGCATAAATCTTAATATACTATTTCAGGACTGACACTGAAGGTCCAAGAGTCCACCATCAAGATATTTTTCCCGTAGAGGTACAGCTCTCTATCATACTAGGCGCAGTAACAGCTTTTGTTAATGGAATATTTTTTATGATTGCGCCCTTGTGCAACTTTTGACATCCTACCGGCGCAGACTATAGTATAGTGCAGCTTTCTGCTGGTCTATAAACCAGTATTCCCATAGTACTTCCGTAATACTAGTACACTTTTTGTAGTTGTGTTAGTGTTTAAGTGTGTGTTATATATTTATCTATAGAAGGCAATTTTTCATCCGTTCTGCTAAATGTAAAGCGTGTAACACTTATTTCGATTTTAACGTTAGTCTGTCCTTTCTGTTCTCTCGTTTTTTTGTTTTTCTTTTTTTGTTTTGTTTTTCTTTTTTTTTTTTTTTTATTCTTACTTATGCTTCCCTCTAGCGAACTACAGAGAGACAAGTATGGGAGTAAAACTTAACTTTGCCTATCAAATGTAAATTTTTTCAGCATGGTTTTTAAACAGGCACCTTAAAACATAATTCTCAATCATGAAATAAACTCAGCGGGCAAGTGGTTCACAATCTATACTCAAAGTCTTAGTAATATTAATTTCAAATTGAATCTGGACTTTTTGTCTACATTTGGATAACAGCAATGGATATACTGCAATCTCAGTTGGTAATATATTTGCAATGCTGAAATAATTTGCTGTTTTTAAAGGAGTGCTGTCAAGCAGAAATGTTTTATTTGCTTATCATTCCAACATTCCCACAGAAATCTTGCTACAGGCTAAGAAAAGTGAATTACTTGATCACAAGTGAAAAATTAAAAAAAAAAAATCTACAAATAAGATAAACTGGATTTCTTATGTACTTGTCATAGAACATCAAAGAAAGAGATATCACCCCAATACTATGAAATTATTGGGGTATAAAAATAATTTGTAATGACCCCCAGATAAAGAAATTTAATTTAAATAATTAAACAAAAAAATAATTCAATTGGAATATTTAATCAAAAATAAGAATTGCTTATGTTTTTTTAACATGTAACGGAGCCTGTTTAGCAACACTCATTAATTCGTCATTGATTTTGCACACCTTGAAATCTGCACGGTGCAGAATGATATTTAAATTTTTTTTATTACTGGTTTGCTTTGGCTGTGATCAATTATATCCTTGAATGATCAAGTTTCTCATATCACAGGCAAAAAAAAAAAATAGAGAGAAATGCATCGATAGGCCAAAAACATCCAAAATGCAATTTGGCTCAAAGTCTGAAAATATTTATGTGGCATTCTTAAATGTTCTTAGAAAATATAGTAAGAGAGAACCTTTTTTTTATTATATTTTTGTTATATTTATTTTTTTGTTAGATCAGTAAATTTAAGAAAATATAAACTGGGTTTTTTTTGTTTTTTTTTTTAGAAATTACTCTTAGGATACTAAAATATATATGTCTGTTGATTTGACACTCCAGTATTGTCTTCTGCTGACCCATAAAAAAAATAAATAACTACATAGGACAGCCATCTTAGAAATCTAAAAATCTTAAAAAAGATATAAAAATAAAGAAATAGAAAATAGTTTGACAATTTAAAAAATATAAAAATAAAATATATATTTTGGAATGCTACAACCCTTTCTCACTGCTGCCAACTTGCATTTTAGATTCTGGGCCTCGTCTATGGGCTGCAGCCTTAAAGGACATCTACCATCAGTTTACCTGATGGTAGATGTGTATCGGTTACCTCCCCATCCCGGTACCGTCTTTAGACAGTACTTTAGCAGTTTTTCTAATTTCTTACAACTGCCGATTTTCCTAAAAAAAAAATTTACTTTATTACTTATGCTAATGAGCTCGGGTTGTTCTATAGGCAGCCGGTGATGTCACCATCTCTCGCTTGAAATCTCATGCATGCACAATGTCAACTCCTTGTACAGATGTAGAACTCATCTGTCGGCAATGCAAGCGAGTCTCGGTGACGTCACTGGCTCTCATAGCAGCCCATATACGGTGCCACGAGCACGGGAACGTGAATAAATTATTTTGCGGCAGAGCTCATTAGCATATGTAATAAAGTAAATTTTTTAGGAAAAACGTCCGCTGTCCGCGGTAAGTGGAACGGGGAGATGAGTAATACACATCTACCATTAGGTAAACTGATGGTAGATGTCCTTTAAGCATGATCATTGTGGCAGCCACGTCTCCCATTGTTCCATTCTCCTCTAAGATTTGCATAGAATGCAGTAGCTTCACAGTGGGCAGGCTGTTTGCAAAATTAAAAAAAATCTTTTTTAAAAAAAAAAAAAATCTTTTTTTCTTCATATTCTTCTTAGTCAAGTGATTTCATTAATTCCAAACTGTAGTTTTTTTTCCAATTTTTTTTTCTTTTCTTTGTATCCATAAAATTAATGTGTACCATACTTCATTATTGTCTACAACCCAGAGCATGTTTCCTTCCATAAGAAGACCATTCCGTCCACATGCCCGGTAGACTTTTTGCCAGTTTCGTACACGAGAGCATGGCAGAGACGTCTTCTCATTATTACATCCAGTATTTATTTGGTTAATTTCTGTCAACTGTGCTTACAGAAATTCCTGGCATTTCTGCATTTTGACCTTGGTGCCCAATGCTCACCGTGGGCTTTTAACCCTTTAATTAGCCTGTGTGGGTTCATTCCACAGCATCACTGTGACCGATGCAGATAACGGGGCTGCTGGCAAACTCTTGACTTCTAAAAGCCCGGGGGCCGTTGCTGGCAGATAGAATATTAGCAAACTCTAGAACATTAACCAGAAACCAAAAGCTGTTTATTGCTAGTAATCTTATTTGCTGAACCCTTGCTCTGAATACGTTGCTGAGAAACCTAGTAATCCATCTTGTTGCAATAAATCGTTTTACTTTCTTTTATACATCAGCTACACTTAGCCCAGATAGCCTGAGCAGACAGACATAATGTGAGTGTGCACAGTGAGTCATTTCCACCTGCTCCGTCATGTCGTGGATGATGCTTGTGGGACCTCGTTGTCTCTTGTGTGAAAGGTGGCTGTCCTTGTTTCTCATAACGTCCGTGTATTGTCCATTTTCCATTCTTTATTTTTTGATTTTTTTTTCTTATTTTTTTTTTTTTATTCCTTATTTTTGCACCCAGAAAAAGGGAAACATTAGAGACATTGTTAAATTAGTTGCTTGCCAGTTTGTTGGTTTATGTTGT
Source organism: Engystomops pustulosus (assembly GCF_040894005.1). Classification (NCBI taxonomy): domain Eukaryota; kingdom Metazoa; phylum Chordata; class Amphibia; order Anura; family Leptodactylidae; genus Engystomops; species Engystomops pustulosus. The sequence continues at coordinate 82,644,392 of NC_092420.1, forward strand.
ACATTTGCCTTTTGATTTTTATGTATCTGTTTAGTTATTTTATATATTTTTAATTTAGTGTTGTTTAGGACAAATTATAGTATAACATATAATGGGGGAATATCATTAAAAAATTGGTTATAAATTATTTAACACTTCTGATTCCAACTATACTACAAAAACCACATTTACCCAATGTGGCGTTCAATCAGTTTTCAATGAGGGAACAAACAAGTCAAAAAGTTGCTCTATACAAAAGTTTTGTCCTAGATGACATTAAAGTTGTTTGTAGCTAAAATATTTTTGGCCAACCCAGCAAAATGTCCCCTAAACTGTGTATATTTTTTGTTTTGTTCTCTTTCAGGACATTCACTGAACCATGTCAGGGATTCAAGTGCCATGGATACTCTACCGCTAAATGGTAACTTTAACAACAGCTACTCTCTACGGAACGGAGACTACGGTGACGGAGTGCAAGTTGTGGACTGTGGACTAAGTCTGAATGATACTGCGTTTGAAAAAATGATAATTTCAGAACTAGTGCACAATAACCTGCGGTGCAGTAGCAAGAATCACAATTTGGAGAGAACCCTTCCTGTCAAAACTGTAATTGGGGGAAGCAGCAGCGAAGACGATGCCATAGTAGCTGATGCTTCCTCCTTAATGCACGGTGACAACCCTGGACTAGAACTTCACCACAAAGAGCTGGAAGCACCACTCATTCCTCAACGGACTCACTCTCTTCTGTATCACCCACAGAAAAAAGTGAAGACCGAAGGAACGGACAGCTATGTGTCACAGTTAACCGCCGAAGCCGACGACAATCTTCAATCCCCAAATAGAGACTCCCTCTACACTAGTATGCCCAACCTACGGGACTCTCCGTACCCAGAGAGCAGCCCCGACGTTGAAGAGGATTTATCGCCCTCTAGAAAGAGTGAGAATGAGGACGTTTATTATAAAAGCATGCCAAATCTTGGAGCTGGACACCATCTTCAAATGTACTACCAGATAAGCCGGGGCAATAGCGATGGTTATATTATCCCCATAAACAAAGAAGGCTGCGTCCCTGAAGGAGATGTCAGAGAAGGACAAATGCAGTTAGTCACAAGTCTTTAATAAAAAGAGATTATTAGGAGTGCAAACGGCTCTTGCAGGTATTAAGACTCAAATTTCTTCGACTGAGGCCACCTTATTTGTGATTGGCAACCTAGTAAGGACTCGCAGCTCTCCATTGTGTAGGAAAGTGATGGACATTTTCAGTTCTGTGAATTTTTTTTTAAATAAATTAAAAATAAAATTAAAAAAAAAAAAACGACAAAAAAAAACTTTGTATATACACAGAGTATACTAAGATTATTTGTTACAAAGCAAAGAGGTACCAACATGGTATTTAAAATATCTGCTGCTTAATAAAGACATTTTGGAGGAAAATAAATACGTCGGCGAACCAGCCGTTTGCTGCAGCAGCTCCAGAACCTAATTTGTAAATATGGTTGCCATTTTGTGAGGCCTGCATTGTATTATATACAAGATGTAGGCTCCGAAATCCTGTGGGATAGATTTACTGTACCATACTGTTTCTGAGTAGTCTGCAGGATGTTTTTTTTTTTTTATTTTTCCTCCTGCTTTGCAGGTCACTGCAGATCCTTTCCATTACGGCAAAGATTAAAAAACATGTCTAACCACTAGCAATCAAGCCACTGGCCTTATTTCATATGTTTTCTCAACTGTACAATGAGCTGTTATCATGGAAAAAAATAATGGCAAAATAAATTATATTTTGTTCTATTGCTAGGGTGAAATACATTTGTGTCCAACTTTGAAATATAATTGTCGAGGAAATCATTTTGAAATAGACAAAAATATTGTGAAAAATCTCGATTGCACAAAGCTTTTTTTTTATATACACGCTTGTTTAATGTGGTATTAAATAAGGCAATTCTAATTTCATCATGAAAACTTTTGTCCACGTTAATATTTTAATTTTTTTTTATTTCGTTTTTAATTTGATGCCAAATGCAATTTTTTTTTTTTTTTTCGAAGAGCCTTTTATTGTATATTCAGGAGCCAATGTTGCCGTTAATTGCACAAATTTGGTAAATCTGGCAAATTGTTGAACAGGGATTCTTGGCACAAGCTACTTCTATAAATTCTGAAATAAGCGGTGCCTGACCTATATAAATATATATATATATTTTTTAAATAACAGTCTGGAATATTACTCCATGAATTTTTTTTTTTCTGCCTATGTTTAGCCATTAATTTATTTTATAATTAAAGCAATGTGTACATTTTCAGTGAAAAATTTCTTCTCTTTTTATTTTCATTTGTTTTTCTTTTAAACTTCAGCTGTTAATAAGAGCCCATCACTAATAACCAATGTAAAGATTAACACCTGTTTGACAGTAAATAAATGTGAATTTTTTTTTCAAAAATGCAACTGCTGTTTTAATGGTTTGTAGGGTTGAAACAGGCTGTTCCGAAGGTCCTTTGTTGACTTACTGTAGGGATAGTGAGAAATAGCAAACTTGACAATAAAACCTCTTTACTTTTGTAATGAAAGTCTTCTATCCATTACTTTCTTTTGTCTTTTTATAAAAAATTTTTACGGTGCTTTTGCCATGTGAATATTTTTTTTTTATATAATAGTCATTCATGGATCAGTTTGAATTTTTTTGGGTGAATAAAATTATAGAATATAGAATGCTCTCATTGGTTGAGCATTAAAGGAGTAATTTGAGAATGAAAAAATGGTCAGTTTTTATAAACACCATCACTCATATCTAGAGACTGTGTCTGGGATTGCCACCCAAAGCCATTCAAGTGATTCATATGATGGACAAAAGTTTTTTTATTTTTTCCATCAAATACTACATATTGTGGGGGATTTTAGATTGATCACCTCTTCATAGGTTCAAACAAACCATTTGTCCCACTGCCTCATCAAGCCAGAGACCCTCCTTAGAGGGATGTCAAGTTCTGTAACTCTGCTCAAGTTAGTTATATGGGATAAGCATCAGTGCTAGACACTCGGTACTAGTCACAATCAAGAGGCTCCATTGGTGGACTTCCACTTTAGTCTTCCTCAAGGATCACAAGGTAATACTCCTATTCATAGATAATGAAATAAAGTATATACCATATTTTTCTGACTGTAAGATGCAACCCAGATTTGGTCCTCAAAAAAAAAAGAAAAAATATATTTTAGGCCAATTAAAAATTCCCTAAAGCACGCGCACATCTCTGCAGTAGTTCCGATACATTCACATGCACGGTTCTGCAGTCGCTCCCCCCACACGCAACTCTGCCCTCAAACCCCCCCTCCTCCGAATAGGTAACTCTGCCGTGCCCCCCCCCCTCCCCATCACCACTACACACGACTTTCACATGTTGGTGAGAGTTGGGCAGGGTCTTTTTCGCCGCTTCACTCGATCTTGATGACATTGATAATAAGGGAGAAGAAATGTCAAATACACCTGACCTTCGGCCTATAAGACCTATAAAAAGTGTCTTCAAAAGAATCTTGAATGTGGACTACAAGAGACTATATGCAAGAACTTCAAGAGACTATATGCAAGAACTCCAACATCTCCTAACTCGTGATTCGACCACCTACTACTTCTACTACGTTAGCCTACTTGGAAGCTTGACCACTATTAGCCCCATCTACAATTGTGGTGTAATTCCTCATTACATTTGCCATTGTTTACCAAAAATATTTTTCCCTAATTGAGATTATAGGTTTGTTTGTGTTCTGATTTTTCTTATTGTGACTTATTGTGCAACGCTGTATAATTTTGGCTTCCTTCACTAGAAGATCTGCACCAGCTGTGATATTTCCTGTCCCTAGAAATAATAGAAAGTAAAAAATAACTTGACTTCCTGCATTAAATGAAGAAATAAGTTAAAAAATCTAGATTTCACGTTCCCTAGCAACATACTCGGCCACCCATTGGCCTTCAAAATATTCATGGAAACTGAAGAAAACAATGGATATTTATATTCCAGTACTGGGGACATGTGCCTTTCCTGAACATTGTGTCATCAAAGCTTTTACTTTTCAACGTATCTTTTTGGTTTTATTATAGAGAAAACATTTCAAATAATAACATTTCTAAATCCATGACTTAACATTGATCCTGAGTTTTAACATGAATTGTTTTCCAGGGCTGAATCCATGGTTCTGTTCATCGCTAATGGAAACAAATGACTATATCAATTTGTTGCACTCTACAAAACGTATGGCCATGAGTCTACCTTAGTTGTCCTTTATTGCTCATTGTTTGTTTGCCTCTTTTTGTGGTGAGCTGAGCTGGAAGTCTCATAGAAGTCAATGGAGGGAAGAACGTGTTTTCTCATATGTTTCTAGTTTCTATAGTCTCATAGAAGTGAATGGAGCACAGTATGTATTTTCTCATATGTTTCTCATTTCAACAGTCATAGAAGTGAATGGTGTGATGACCATGCATGGTTCTATTTGCCTGGAGTGATAAGGAACTTCAGTACAGGTGAATCGGATGACCTCCAGCTTTGGATCTCAAGCTTCTTCTTAAACCCAGTATACATCAATGAAGTTGAAGACAAAGCAGATGTTTACAAAAAGTTGCAGTTAAGGGTCCCCATTCTGCCAATCACGGGAAGTCCTGCCATGTACGCCCTATTGTGTAGACAGGTGATAAAGGTCAACAATGGAAAAACCCAGGTTTAAAAGCAAGCTTATGCCCCAGATATATATTACTGTACAGTGTCTGGTATAAGGAGAACACTAGCCAAAAACAGTATGGTGTATTCCATGCAGGATTTTGGCTAGCAGGCAATATTTTTTATGTCTGATGATTTGACAATTCACGAAACCAACGTACCACCATCTCAAAATTTAATTAAAATGTCCACCATTTCACACCCCAGTACGGTCTGATGACTTATAGTAGTTGGGCATGCTGGGAGTCTTAAAAGGGTTCACCACTTTTCCTTATGTTTTATGTAATATGTATGTAGGTGAGGGGGCAGAATATTATGCAACTAGAATACTAGAAGTTCTGCACTGATTTATTCATATTGTGGAGGCTTAGTTGGGTAGAGGCAAGAAAATGGGCTTAAACAGATTGAGACAGGGACACAGACTTAATTAAGACTTTATTTTAAAAAAATGCAAACAAAAACAGAGCCTTTCTTTGGCACAAAACAGAACACAAAACCTGCTTATTCAAGCTCCAACTAAACAGTCAATCCTGACTATACTAGATGCCTCCGTACCAGGCACTGGGTAGGTAAGACCACAGTCTTGTTTGCATTCACAGACTTTGTGGTCTCAGCTCTCACAAGCAGTGAGCAGGGAAAGTGAGACTCACAGACTGGACCTTTTATTATGCACCTGCTACCGGTTAAGCTGATTGCATAGACATGTGGTCCAAAATCCCAAGATTGCCCAGGAATTGGGAATCCCGCCCTCTCTTTCCCCACTCCAGCTCTTAATTCCAAATTTTACTATATCATTGGAAAGGCTCGGCTTTCCATTGAACACAACGACTTCTCTGAAGTCTAAGACACATAAGACTGGACACCTAGGGGAATTATGTCTGCCCTTGATAACTTTCCCTGTCACCATTTCACAATATGTAAAATGAAGCCTCCTGTCTTTTACCTTATCAGACATAGATTTCTGTCCATAAAATGGCTGCAAATAGAGGGTCATGTGATCTCTGTCCTTCGGCCATTTTATGGACAGTAATATCTGGATGATGAGATAAAAGACAGGATTCTTCACTTTGCATCTCAAGAAAATGGAGCAGAACTGTTAATAGATGTATATTGGTAAATTACCTAATATACTTATACCCACACTTGCACACACATTCCAAAAAGTAAAGTGGTCATATCCTTTAAGGTTGAAGACAAGAGGAATATGGGAGAAATGTCTGACCTTGGGGGGTCTGACATCTGACATGTCAATCATCAGAAAGGATGTCCCTAAGCCTTCCTGCACACAAAAGTGTTTTTTCTTTGGTGATACCACCATTTTTTGTGGCTTTTTCATGGCTGTATGGACTCATGCACACAGTTGAGGACTTATCACTTAGTACCCCTAAATAAAAACTCAGAGTATGTCCTATTCTCTGCCATGTTTGCGGCTCTGCCTGCCCATAGAAGTCCATTGGGTTTTTGAAAAATATAGATGATTTATTAACGCACTTGCGCCGTAATTCTGGTGGTTTTGCACCAAAAACATTGTCTAAAATGCCTTGCACCCCACTTATCAAGGCTTTTAGACCTCTCTTTGGCACTTTTCTGACTTGTCCGACCAAGGGGGCCAAAATCGTCAGTTGGCCCAAAATTCTGGCGCACAGTTTAGACCAACTAAAAGCAGGTTTAAAGTAGCAACCAACAGTCTTCTACGGCACCAGAATTCATCATCACAAGAATAAATCTGGCACGGCAAAAGACAAGGGTTTTCAACCTAGAGACTGGCGGAACCTGAGACGCATTGTTAAATCCCCCAAGTGTGTCATAAGTGTCCATCTGTAGTTGTGGATCGGTTGGGTCACACCACTGATGTTATTTGCCAGCCCCCTAATTAATTTTTTTGCAGGTCTGAAAAACGTGACATATGACACTATTTTATGGCCATATGGAGGGAGTGGAGTTTTGCATGCATGATCATGGCTGCAATCACTTCTATGAGCATGTGAGGACTCAAAATCTAGCAAACTCGTGCAAGTTATATGACTCATAATCGAACAAATGGTGACTCTGTAATGTTATTGAAGCTTACCTCTCAAAAACTTCAAAAGGAGCTGGGATGCATAGTTAGGGGTCGGTGCACAGGGATCAATCTTCTATCTTTAGACGCGAACAAATTGCAAACCAGGAGTAAGTTGAGCTTCTTGCCTCATGCAACACAATCTGCAGTAAAATCAGGGCCGCAGTCACCTACTACAAAGCAAGACCTAACGCTTAAAAATCATGTCTTTGCACTGTTTTTGATCAATGTGGGCCACTTTACCGAGTGTAAATTGCACTAGATGCAGTTTGCCTGTGGCATGTGCAAAGAGTGGCAGATTCAGGAATTGTGACTCACATTCTTCATGAATCTGGCATTAACATAGAGCTGCAACGCCAATTGTAGGGCAGCCACGACACAAATGTGTCTTGGACACTTTATAAATACCTGTGCAAGCCGCTTGCACTGAAAAGAATGTACAAAGTCAGGCAGAAAACTGGCACAGAGGCTTTAATAAATGTGGGCCAAAGTCAGGAAGTAAGAGCCTCCTTACGGACACTTTGCCAATTAATGTGGCACTGTAGGTGTGTGGAGACTTCTAGCCATTGATGCTCCACTAAGGGATTCTGGGAAATATACAAATATGTTTTCCAGGATAGAAAAATGAAAACAATGACTCTTTTTGCTGCATTGAAAGGCAGCCCTTTTAACACCAAGCATGACTTTCAAGAAACCTAATGCCACGATGTGGGATTAAAGCCAAACCAGTATATCTATTTCAGGAACAGAATCACAACTGTGGACAGTGCTGTTTCAATGTGGTTGCGTCCTTCAGTATAGTGTAGGGAACCAGTTTAGCTGAGAGGCTTGTGACTAGGTCAGGAAGTAAAAGTTCTTCTAAAGGAAACTTTGCCAATGAAGACCCGTTGTAGGCAAGGAATTCTGGAAAATGTGCAAATATGTTTGTCATGGATTTCCCTGCAATCCACATCTTTGATCACAGGCACAACCGATTCCTGCTCCGAGCTCACTCTGAGGGTTCACACATGCTGCCACTCACAGGTTTAAAGGGCAAGCATGCTGCTGATTGGCGTTGGTCACTTCCGGGTTCCCTGAAAAGCCGGCTTCTCCCAGCAACCCCCACTGGATCTTGGACCTTCATGTCTATGAGAAAGCTTCCTATTGTGTTTCCTTCCCAAATGTGTTGACCTCCCGTTGTGACCCCAGACCTATTCCCGATTCGGCTCCTTCACTGCCAGCCCTGAACTCCTGCTCTGTCCCCGACCTTGCCACCTGCCTTGAACTTTTGCCTGTTCCTGACAACGAGACTCTCTAGTGATTCTTTACCTCAATCTTGGCTGCCAACGTTGACAAATTGCACCTGTGGAACGACGTGGCCTGCTTTGCGGTGGGCTCTGGTGAAAACCGGGTACCACTTAGATTCCAGTCTCAGGTGTCAGCTTGTGTCATCGTCTGCGGTAGTCCAGGGGGTTCACTACCCCAGAACCTTGACAATTTTTTTAAGGATGAGACAGTGGAAAACAGTGCCTCTCAAAGCCTTTTAAGGTAGCAGTGTTTTCCTTGTCCCATCCTGGAAAACATATTTGCATGTTTCCCACACCCATTTTCATCATGAATGTGAGACACTGCCCACTTACTAAAAAAAATGACCTGATAAATGATTACTGAATGGGGCGGAGTTGATGCCGTTCTATATCTTGCCTCAGGCAGCAGATTGTTTAGGTTCAGAGATAAGGTTTGGTATGGTTACCACGTTGTTTCATCTATTTCTTTGATATAAATAGAAGGGGATAATATGAGCAGAAGAAAAGTTGGCCTGTGAAATTAATAGGTCCCACATGCACATTATTACCTATAAAAAGAGTGAGATTGCTCCTATTGGCCATGATTGTGGTCATGCCTGTATTTTTGAGGGGTTTCTGATTCAAGTTACTCACCTAGTAAAAGTTCTTAATAGGTTTAAGTCTATACTAACATTGTACTATTGTAACTTACCTACAAAGATAAATAGAAATGAGGCCCTGTTAACTTAAAGCCCAAGGTTTGATGGTGTTTAAACCTTATATTACTGAGCTGCAAAGCATTGTGGTCCTGAATCAAGATGATTTTTGCTTGTTTTTCCTAATACAGGGCTCTGATTGTATCCACATATAAATTCCATATGAGTGGAACTGCTCTCTCACACTTTCAAGGGTCCCTTAATGGCACAGGCCAACCATGACTTTCCCCTTCCCTCGCAGCAAAGATTAGAAGGAAGCCTTCTGGATGTAAATTCTCCTTACAATCTTCGTGCTGAAAGATGGATGCATTTCTTGAACCTTTTCCAACCCAAATATTTAATCTTCAGTCTTTTCAAAGCAATTTAAAACCTCTTAAAATATAAAAGCATCTATTAAAAGTGCCAGCAATTGTTCCGTTTGAGTGTTTCAATCCCAATATGCTTCTAGCCTGAGCCGAGCTTGGACTAGTGTTTATACAATGATTTCTCGGTGATGTAAAGATTTTCCTTAAATGGAAGCAAAATTCACACGACTTGTCTATTCCTTCCCGATGTGTCTAAATACAGACAGACATCAGCGCATCCTATAGCCGGTCGCCTCGATGACGGTTTACCTCCGATCAGCTGGAAGGAATTCTTTTCACAGCCTGCCAACAAATCAACTCGGTTTGCTCCAGTCGTATCTTTTTACTAAGCAGCCCGTAGACCCGGCATTCCCATGGATTTGATCACATAACACTCATTTATATCTGAATATAGCACACCGAGTCCCTCGGGTAGCGATTGCCTTCAATTCCTTTTATTTGTTGAATCACTTGTAATAGGGAACCCCGGAAAATGACAGGGGGTGACCTTCTCGTCCTGGGTCTCGAAGCATAAATCTAGGTTGTGTTTACAGAAGCAGCTGAAACTATATTATGACGAGGAATAATTTTTTTTGCCTGCTACCTAACATTTCCTGCCATTTATCTGCCGTAATGTACACTGTTGACTTTCCTATGACCTGTGCTGCTGTTTTATCACGGGAAGATGGCGAGACTCCAGTGGCTGTCATATTCACCTCAACACACAGCAATAAGCCAGAGAAAATTGAAAAATGCAAAATCGGGTATTAAATAAAACAACGGGTGTTTAGAAGCCAATGAACACATTGATATGTTATCCTGGCATCTGCACCATAAAGTCAGTCCGTACACAAATCCATATTTGCATCATATCCATATTTATACACTTAACACTGTGTATTGTAGGACACTACAGCTCATATAAGGATTTCAAGGAAATTTGTAATCAAAAGCCAGATAAACCAGAGACACATACTTATAGATCCAGGCACAGAGAATTTTGTAATCTTCATATTTTTGTTATCCAAATTATGTTAATGAGCCAAATGGCTTTGGGGGGCATTGTCAGAGCCCCTATGTACTGCAACTTCACAGGCAGTTGCACTGGGTAGGGTCCTCGTATCCCCTGCTACTTCAGCACCCCCTCCCTCTGCCGTCTGTAATTTCACACACTGTAACATCTTGTAAAGCCAGTGGTCAGAGGGGCTCTTGTAATGCCCCCAGAACCCTTCTGAATAATTTGCATAATTTTAAAATGTGATTTTAGAAGAAAGGATGCTTTGATAAGAATTTATAAGAAGAGTACCACACTCACGGTGCCTGGATCTTTGAGTGAGTGCCCCTGGATTTATCATGCTTGATTTTGACGGTCGATTTCCTTAAAGAGACATTATTTAAAGGGATTTTATGCTCTATTTAGGAATTCAATGAGAGTGAAGACCTTCAATCCTTAACATTGGCTTGGAAGAGTTGAGTAGTGTTGCACTATATATTTCCACCAGGTTTCCTTCTCATCCCATGACTCCATTAGGCCCTGCAAAAAAACTTTGCATTGGCTTAGTGTTGTTAGGCTGTACCATCCTTTTTTTCATCAATAAGGACAACTAGTGATGACCTGGACCTGGACTTCAGCACGAAGGGTTATCATCCATGATCAGTGGAGTTAATGGTGTGTTTTGGTTCTAGTACCCAAACCCAACTTTTGTTCGAGGTTTGGCGGAATACTCAGAACCCAACTAAAACTTATCATCTCTGAGGACAACCCTGGGAGGTGTCTTCATCCACTTTAGAAGTGTCCTGGATCTTGAAATTAAGACATCAGTTTTTTTTTTAAACCTACTTGCTGCATTAAATTATAATAAAGGTGAAAGATTGAAGGTCCTGTCCCAACCTGTGAGCCATACATTGATGATATGACCACTTCTGAGTGCAGTATCTAAGTGGTTAGACAGAGGTTTGGGTTATGTCTCTCAAGCCAATGGAAACCCCAACTGTGAGACTCTCACTGTGGGTTGCCTTGACCTAACAGCGACCCCTGTGTCTTATATCTTAAAATAATTATAAACAGTATGCTTTGGTAATGGCACAAACTACTAAAATTGTCGTGTTTGTCTTTTTGCCTCCCATAAACTGAAAAAGTGAACGAAAAAACCCCCCAAAAAACTAGCCATCCCACAAAAATCAAGTCTTTATAAGTAAGAAGCTGGACTTCAGCCAGAAGTTTGGGGTCAACGTTCAGTGTTAACCTTTACTTTCCGGCAGTGGTGCCATTTTCCTCAGGATCATTGCTTCCCAAGACATCAGTGGCAGCATAAGGGTATTTAAAGAGTAACACCTGTGATCGGTTCGGCACTGATCCGGGGTGTTAAATAGTGACAAGGAGATCAAGCTGGCAGCATTTAAAGGGTTAACTCCAATAATCGGTGCCGGCACTGATAGTGGGTGTTACCAGGGGGTGTTTGGTTCATCACTAGCTGTAAGTAGACTTTATGTTGGCTAAAAATTGATAAGGTTTTCAAAAGCAGGAAAAAGGGGGGTAGCAATGTGGCGAATGATGCTGTAGGTCTGGCACAAGAGGCAGTGTCGATCTGGAATGAATAAGTCCATGTGAAGCTGGCACAGGACAACATATATTTACACACAATCATGTTTTATTAACAAGATAACCTACATTATAAAAAAAGCTACTTTGTGAGAGAACCTTCTTGCTGATGGTTTCTACAACCAGCATGCTAATGGTTTCTGTCTGGCAACAACTTATTTTCTGTGTCGCAGAGAGAAAGAACTTGAAGAACTCACTGTATTACATATGCAGATTTTACATCTGCTGACATATAGCCAGTGCAGCCATCTCCACAAAAATGAGGTCACATTAATCTGTAGTTATGTTGCACTGTTTACACGGCCAAAAATGAAAGCCCTTTTCTTTTTTGTGATTTGTACAGCTGGTAATTGCGTCCATATATGTTTGGCGTGGTAAACCCAGTAGTGTTCTGCTGCAGTCCACAAAGACTTGACCTATCCGAGCACGGCGATGACTGATATGAATGAAATTTTCAGAGAATTCCTGTTCTTTTATTTAACAAAAACAGATTTTTCTTCCATTATTTTTCGAGGTTTATATAGCAGTTAGAAATGTTGAGTGCAGTGGAATGGTTTATTTCAGAGAGGAGAGCGGGAGGGCCGAGGGCCATGGAAATCTGACCCTGTGGTTTTCACTGTGCTTAAGAAATTCTAAAGGCGCTATCATGTGTCATCAATGTTTAATGGGATATCCATCCGGGGCCATATATTTATATCATATTATAGAATCAGATTGGGAATGTTTTTATTCAACTCAGGGCCAAGACTGGGGGAAACCAAGATGGATGAATAAGGGAAAACTCAACTCACCTATCAAATATTTTGGAACATGAACTTACTAAGAACATGAGGGAGTTTGGTATTTACAGCTAGTTTTCCCAATAATGAAATGTATTACCAATCCCCTGTGCACTGGGGTCCAAGGAATGGAATTCCCAGAAATCATGACGGTAGACGTTTCCAGAACAATGGTGGAACCCCATTAGTCTGTTTTGTGGACTGCCCACAGCCCCAGGCTCCTCGGGGACCTATGGCTGTCCAAAGGGTTCATTTAGTTAAAAATCTGCATAACTCTGTCATATCAGAGCACTGGCAGGCAGTACCAACTGTATGGCTGTGGAACAGGAGAAGGAGGGGCTCTGATCCTTTCCCTCCTTTTCCTGTTGTTGTCTGTCCTGCTGGAGGGGTCACATCACAGGCTCCATGTGAAGAGCAGGATTAAAAAGCTGTAAGTACAACACTAAATTGTGCCCCCCCCCCTATATGTATGTGTATATAGTTAGGTGTATATGGATATTGGATGTGCTTGTGTGTTGCCCCTTACCCTTAGGCTGCAGGTATTGACAGGGGGACTAGGGGACACCACTGTGCTCGTTGAAAAGGGAGAAAGGAAACTTGTAGGGTAATGTTTGTGATGCTAGTCGGGATAATCGTTGACTTGAGCCGAGGGTGTTGTGGGCCAGCGTGATTTTATAAACCCTTCCAAACTAGGGCTGGCTCCCAGGGGATGAATGGAGGATGAGGTGTATATCACTTGCCTTGTGGTAATGGCGGCACTTAAAGAAACACTTGCACACTTAGACTTGAACTTGAACTGTAGGGATGTCGGCCACCATGGTGAGCTATCCTCCTCAATGTGCTTCTCAATATGTTCCTCAATATGCTCCTTAGTTGCACTGCACTTTGCTCTTCACAGGCACAATCTCTGCTTGCTGTGCTGCTCCACTCTGCTTCCACTTTGCTTAACTCCTCTGAGTCTTCTCTAAGACATGCTGCTTCAGACTGACTGCTGACACCTTCAGGCTACGTCTCACTGCTACTCCACACTGGCCAATACTGACTCCTCCCTTCTTCTTCCCATAATCCCTTGCTTTCTCTCACCTTGGTAGGCCGCCCCCCTTCTTTTTTAAACATAAAACAATTAAAGGTAAACACACAGTACATTGTCATTGCTGTAGTACCCAACATTTTACAGAAAGTGGAGGGTGCCACCCTATGCTTGAAGGTTGTATGTACAGTGGTTTAATAATCACGGGGAGGATATATCGAGACATTTGTCATATAGTGCGCCAATCCAGTGGGTCCTCAACTCATTCCTTCTTACACTCTGTTTTATTATCGCTAGAGGACCAGGTTGTCTTGCTTACCATTAACAATCAGAGAAAATCCAGCATGAACCCAATTAAGGAGGGCGGTAAGCCATATGATTCCTGGTCTGAACCATTAGTATCTAAGACCACAGATGAAAAGAGGGGGACATTTGTGGGTAAGGAGTCCATATACTGTCATTATACTCTTGTCTTAGCGTCTGTATAGCTAGTAACAAGAAACACTCTGACCACATTGTATTTCCATTATGTTTCAAAACATTTAAACTAAGTGCACATTTTACGCCCCCTTCCCTTTAACAGACTTTTTTCCATTGCTTCTGCTGCATTAAGTGCCCATTCCATCAACTGTTTGAAATAAACCATTTAACCAAATAAAATCTTCATTTTGGGACTTTGCTTTAAAAGCTTATATCAGCTATGAATTTGCTCACAGCGTGTAATTCCCCATTTTAATATATGCTCCCGGTAGCCTCTAGTTTTAATTAGCACTTGTTCACATTAGTACAAATGCTGCTTGTTGGTGCCGTGTGGGGCCTCACTTCATACGCTCAATGCTGCCGCTTTTTTTTTTTTCTAGGTAATTATTTCCAAATTCTGTTTTAAAAAGTGAAAAATTGGACTTACGTTTCATGTATTCAGCCAAATAACATCGAGTCGTGAGGATGTTCGGAGATTTTACAGAAGAATAGAGGTTATTTTTATGCTTGTGGCCGAACAGAATGCCTTCTTTGTGCATAAAGCAAGAAAACATATAAAAAAAAATAAGCAAAAAATAATAAAAAGTTACAATGTGTAGTGTAAAATAGCACATAAAATTTGCATTGGAGAGGACGGACCTGTTCTGTTTAGTGCGGTATGAATGTCGGGGCAGCTGGTTATTGAGATCAGCATTTACGACATAAAAGTGCCATAGAAAATTTTACCTGTTCCCAATAAAATAGAGTAAAAAAAAAAACTTAACCCAATAAGCATAAAATGATGTAATAAACATAATAGTGTTTACATGCTACAGAGGCAAAACTATTCAACAGTTGTAAGACACTTCAAAATCAGGTCCAACCTTGATGAACCTAATCCTTGCTTCACTACGACCCCACCCTAGTGAAACCTTAGCCTGAGGGTCATGGAAGGAACACAAATGGGAAAACAAAGGGGTCTTATTCAGTGGCTATTGGGAAGGTCAATTTTTGTCATCTTTTCTTCTAACTTTTTACTGTATGGGGTTTGCTAGTTTACATGACATCATTTATGAGCTGATTGGTCTGTCATGTAACCTTTAAACCAATTAACGCATTGTAATTGGTCAAAGCCATCACTAATGTTCTGGCTTTAAGGGTAACTAAGATGTTAAATAGAACTAGGTTCAAATGGTTTTCTACCCTTAGGATCATCCAAACCCAACAATGCCTCTGGCTCTGCTCAGAATCTGACCTGCCTCGACCTTGAATGACCAATCTGGAAAAGTATTGTTTTGGCAACACCGACATGCACATTTTGGGCCATCTTCATGGCTACAGTTCTTCTGACTGGCCGTACATGTTCAATGACATAGAGCAAAGAAGGGACTGTTTTCTGTTAATGTTTTTTTTCCAGAAGTTGAGGTCATCTAGAAAGTTCATTCATTGGTAACTTTCATCTGACAAATGATTGTTTTGAATAAAGGGGTTTTCCCACGAAACAAGTTAGGTCCTATACAAAGGATAGAGCATAACTTTCTGATCGGTGGGGGTCTCAATGATGAGACCACCACAGATCACGAGAAAGAGTGGTGTGATGTGGAGACCCCCACTAATCAGCAAGTTAGGGCCTAACTTGTTTTTTGGGAAAAACCCCTTTAAAATCGGTTGTTTTGATTCTTTCAGATTTGGTTTCCTTGAGTTTGGCCCCCAATCAGTGCCGGCACCAATCAAGGTTATGCCACCTGCATTTAAATACTGGTGGCAATCGTGAAGACCAGGGCCGATTCTAGCACTTTTGCTGCCTGAGGCAAAAATTTAAATGTCGCCACCACCGATGATGCTACCTCACACACTAGTAGTCAGTTAATGACACAGACATTAGTGAATTGGTGACATCTAATTCCTTACAGGTGACAATCTGCTCAATCAGATAAAGGACGTCCTTATGATTCCTTCCGGCCATGGTCTATCACTCCTGAATTCACAGTCAAATGTCTTCAGCTCCATGCACAACTCCACACAGCGCCCCTAAAAAAACCACAGTTACTTACATTATAATGAAGCATGTTCCTAAATACACAACACGACTGAACACACTATTCCCCACATAAAACATCCTTTATATATTCCCCCAAATAATTTATAGTATTTACAACACCCACAATTTATTATATATACCAGGCCCCTTGAACTACAACTACAGCAACTACTCAAAATCTTAGTTACAACTATAGTCTATATAGGTTGATCATAGGCATTCCCATCCATCTACGTTGGCTCAGATATCGGTTGCGGATGTGTTTATGTTTCTATAAATCATATTTCTGAATTTATTAAATGATTGGGACAAATATAACTTTTGTTCTGTTTTCTGTTAAATATAATCTGTATATCTGTGTTCTGTACATATAGAAATACAAGCTATACCAACTCTAGGGCACTATGCTACAAGGACGATCAGCCGAGTTCACTGAAAAGCAATTTATTATTCACTTTTAGATCCATTGATACTGGACCTTGAGAACCAAGCAGCAGTAAGAATACACGTCGTAGGTGAGGCAGTACACCCTGTAACAGATCAGGGCCTTGATCCGGTATTATCCATTACTGATGCCGGTAACATTGGTGGAAGCAGCATAAACAATGGACGAAGGATAAGTTTATTCTTCAACGTTGACCCTCTGCTTCAAAAGATAATAATATCATAGATGACACATGGAAGGCGGGGTCTGCCGTTTACACGGTGACCAAGGAGCCTCACATTTCTCCGCTCCCATACTTTTATTGTGCCCTTATTTCCTCAGAATTTCCAAGGTTTCTTTGAAATGTTCATTCAATAATAGTTTTGTTGGACTATTAACATCATTTAACATCATGGCCGATCTGTAATAAGATGAGTGAGTTTTTGGGGTCACCATTAATTTCTTAATTATATTTATTTTTGCCATTGACCACCTGTCCATCCATTATGTAGATAATACTATGGATACTATACAGCACTAGTTAAAAGATCTTCCCTGGACTATATATGTCACAGCTTTCATTTAGTAATTGCATTTCACCTGTCCATAGGTCTAGTACTGCTGTTCTGTTAAAGGGATTGGCCACTTTATCGCATGTTTTTTGTAATATGTGTGTAAGTGTGGGGGGGGCAGGATATTAGGTAATTTACCAACACACATCTATTAATAGTTTGGATTCCACTATGTAAAGTGAAGCCTCGGGTTCAGAAATATCTTTTTTTCTCATCAGCCAGACATTCCTGTCCATAAAATGGCTGCAGATGGAAGGTCATGTGATCCTGTCTTTGATCAATTGCCCTACCAGGACTTTAAAGAGGACCTGTCACCCATGGGATTAGTTGTCTGTATCTTATCATAAAATTCCTTTTAAAAGAGGGGGTTCTCAACTTCTCAAAGAATTCATTACCATGATTATACTACTATAGAGATGTCTAAAGTGATGCGCCCCCTCCAGCCTCTAAAAGTGACTCTTCTCAGCTCATTTGCATACACCTTTAGTAGTTATTTCCGTAGGTAAAAAGGTTAATTTTAACATAAAAGAGGGAATTCTAGAAAGGATATTTCATACTCTACCTGACTAATGAGCTAGCAATATGGTATCACATTACTTGGTGAAACAATCTTTATAGGTAAATTTTATTTTTTTGCACAATTTTCCCAATAAAACTCATAAATAAAATACCGTAATATAACCCACTCGGGCGACATTTTGGTCCATCTTCTACACTATCGAACACTAATTCTCACTTCTGCCCCGGGGCCGTTCCAGTGGTGCGTGTTTTGTGGATCTCCTCTCCGGAGCACCAGTGGATTAATGACCGTCTCAACAATCTGATTTATATATCTGCGCTCCTGTGAGGAAATCCATAAAACATGCACTGCTGGTTAGGACTAAATGTGCACCAGCTGAAGAAAACAAATGAATGTCACACTATTAGCTGTGGGATACAGTAAATTTTCTTTCTACGCTCAACAATAATGCAAAGTCCGGAGTGTATTAAAATTCCCATTAGCATTGGACGGCGCGTGTTGCTTGGGTCCATTCTTTATACTCCCGATCACTCATGGAAACACATAATAATGTAATAACTTTTGGCACTCACCTTACAATTCATTTTTCAGCACAATATACTCAACATGGGATCCTACTAAGGAGAACCTAGAGACACAAAAAAATTGATGGTTTATCTTAGATTACCATAATTATTGTTAAATTATTTATCAATTTTTTTCTTATTTTACATTAATATATTTGTTATTGTTTTTTTTTTTCATTTTACCTATTATTACTTTTTTCATTTTACCTTTTATTATTGTTATACTATTTATCTATTTTGTTTTCTTATTTTACATTTATATATTTGTTATTGTTTTTATTTTTTTTAAATTTTACCTATTATTATTTTTTTCATTTTACCTATTATTACTGTATTGTTATATTATTTATCTATTTTGTTTTCTTATTTTACATTTATATACAGGCAGTACCCTACTTAAGAACTCTCGACTTACATACGACCCCTAGTTACAAACGGACCTCTGGATATTAGTAATTTATTGTTCTTTAGTCCTAGGCTACAATAATCAGCTATAACAGATATCACAGGTGTCTGTAATGAAGCTTTAGTGTTAATATTGATTCTTATGACAACCCAACATTTTTAAAATCCAATTGTCACAGAGACCAAAAAAGTTCTGGCTGGAGCTACAATGATAAAATATACAGTTCCGACTTACATACAAACTCCACTTAAGAACAAACCTACAGACCCTATCTTGTATGAAACCCGGGGACTGCCTGTATTTGTTATTGTTTTTCTTTTTTTAATTTTGTATTTCACCTTCTTCAATCAAAAAATTCTAAAATATTGCAGATTTCAAAAAATTATACCTTACCAGGTGAAAGTATACCCTATCAATTTAACCCTGAGGTCTAATTGAGAGAGTAGCTAGGGATGAGCAATTCCTTAAAGGTTCTGTTCTAGTTCGTGTTCAAGTATGAAACTCAATGGTAAACCCTACTGGTTACCCCTGCAATTGGTGCTGCCACTGATTTCAGGTGTTACCCTATAAATGCGGGCAACATTGTGGGTTTGGGTCCCCTCATCACTAACTAAACACAAAATCACTACTAGATAAGAAATATAACCCATGTACACAGCTACTGCTCCAGCAGAATTGCAAATACAGTTCCGAAGTATAATAATGGCTGTTACTGAAAATCACTGAAGGATAAGTAAGTAAGGAATATACTGAAATGCATTAAGGTGGTCATCAGGGGTCAGGGCCGGCTCCAGGTTTCAGTAGGCCCCTGGGTGACCGAGCCTCAGTGGGCCCTTTCACAGTGAAATTATGTGGCAAAATTAAAAATTTAGAAACTAAAACAGGGCTGTTTGGGATGACAAACTAAGGAATATTTTATTGAACAGGAGACTGTCATGGTTATTTTATATAAGCCCCCCCCCCCTTCCCACCCTATGGATTCATTATATGCAGCCTTCCTCATCCCCAGTGATTATTTATTTACAGCCTTATGTGGGCCACCCATCAGCCCAGTGCTGGTACCGGTTGTGTCAGGGGTGAACCTAAACTCTCTTCTGCCTGAATCGAGCTATAGAACGGTATCACATCCAATAGTAATATATCAAGTTATTTTTCAGTGTGTAGGTTCTCCATGCAGTGTCCCACACCAGTTCTGCCATTGGGTGTGAAGAGACCCAATCTCAAGTGTCAAGTTCTGCTTTGTAGCAGGTGACCGCTCCCTTGACATTGCCCCCCTATCTTGCTGCAGATGGTGCTGCCTGAGGCTAGGGGTCAACTAGCCTCATGTCTAGTGCACTCCTGGTTGGCGTGTAGCATGCCTCTTAATCAATTTGGCCATCTGCATGCTATAAATATAAGTTTATATTTGCTATTGTCATTATTTGCTAAAATTTTTTAAAGAGTCTAATTTTTAAGACATCCAGTGATGAGGAGACCGAAGGATCAAAACCCCACTACATGCTCCCAGTAATGGATAGTGGGTTTGTGCCACCGGAGTTACTTTAATTTCTATGGGGCAACCAAAGATTCTAGCCCTGGGAACTCCATAGTATTCTGAAGAACTCCTGAGGTCTTCCAGGTTCCACTAACCTATGGATTGGGATTGGATATGTGGGGTTTACCACCCAATTAATTTTAGTATCCATAGAAAGGTGATTAAAAAAATAACCTCTCTGACAGCAGTCAGCTACTACTTCCTGTTTCCTGTCAACACAGGAAATGATTACTCAACCAATCACTGCTCAAGGTAAGTCACCACTCTTTGATTGGCTGTGCTGTGCTCAAAGTTCAAGTAAGTGAGCAGGATTTTTTTTCACTCTATTTTGATTCTTTGATAGAAAGGTTTTTTTTTATCAATTGACAAAACTAAGTTTCAAATATAGTGTAATTTTTTTCACTAAATAATTTTTTGTCAAATATTTTATATGAAGCCCCTTTAAAAAATATCTCAGGAATTTAATTTTCTTCTTTGTATTTTCTCCAACCTGTAAATGAATACCCGGATTTTATGGCTATGGAGAAAGTTGCACCCATGGGAAATGTTATTGAGATATGTTACATTTTGCCTTTAAATAAACGCTGAGTCCATAAAATATTGAGTCGTTGTATATGTAAGAAACTGCGATTTATTTCATCATTGTCTCGTATGACAAATACTGAAGCTGGTCGTGAATGAATTTTTTATGTTGTAAGAATGTGGAGAGTTTAGAAGCCAATACAACGTGATGATGTTGACTACCGGCGATTTACCCGAAGAGCGAGAACTAGAGGGAAGGTAAAGCCTCTCTTCTGAATGAGATTACATATATATCATCTCTCTTTAGCCAGTTCATTGAGGTAGACAGCTGTCATATACTGAAGTGTGTTCGTGGAACGTAACTCGTTTCTTGCTGCTTCCAGACACACAACGCTGCGCCTGCAAACCCTATCAGAAAAGTGCTACATGGCAAGACTCAGCTTGAAGCCTCTACCCTGACAACATCACGTGCAATATGATTAGTAATAATCACTACAGTGTGGACACAAATACAGCAAGTCAGGCTGAAGTGATAGGGAGGCCGGGTAATTACGCCTCAATTCTACTTGGAGAGCTACAAGTAGAAAAATATGAATTTCTGAGATATGCAGAAGCATATGCCTCTACTGGACTCACGAAAAATGGGATATTTTATAAGCCGATGCTCGTAGCTTCTTCAAGGTCTAGTTTCTTTACATGTTCTGTCGATAGGCTTCCATTTAATTTTTCCATCACATTTTTTTAAGTAAGTATTAGAAATGTATGACACTACATCAATATAGGGTTGTCCGGGTTGTACACTTAAAGGGGTTTTCTCGTCTGGGCATTACCATTCAGTTTGATTAATCTGCCATATATATATGTACATTTCTTCAATTAGATGTTATTAATTTTTTTTCACCTGGGTGAAGATAATTTCTCATAAATGTAGTTATTTGGTCCCTTAGAAATACGACTGTGTCCTTGGATACGACCACCTCTGCTGGAGGGATTGCCCAAAGAAACAAAAGGTTTTTGTATATGAAATGTCCAGGAGTTACTACATGTCCCGCAGCCGTCCTGTGGTAATGAACACTGAATCCAGGAGGTCAGACAGGACTGAATAGTACAAGTCTGGCCACCACTGCTAGAGTGTGGGGTGGTCGTATCCGAGGAAGCTATCTGGTTTCTAAGGGACAACATGACTACATTTATGTGATTTTTTTTTTTTTTTAAATCGCATCTAATTGAAGAAATGTTTACATGTGGCAAATACATTTAATTAAATGTGAATGCCCAGATGGGAATACCTCTTTGAAGGAACAACATTCTTATAGGAACAAGCAGAGTTTGTATGAGGCCCACCAAGACCAAGATCCTTGGACAATGTACTATCAGCAGCAAAAAATGGCTTCTCCCTTCGGTCTTCTTACTAATCATCATTAAAGTGAACCTGTCATCAGAATTTTACATTTTCACCTAATGACAGCTGCCCATAGCATTTAAATACTAACTTTGAATCTGCTTTTATCATTAAAGGGGTATACTCATCCGGGCATTCTCATTTCATTTTATTAATCTGCAATATATATTCAATTTACATGTTATTAAAAAAAATCCAGTGTGAAGATAATTTCTCATAAATATAGCAATGTTGTCCCTTAGAAACATAATAGTAGTTCTTGGATACAACCCCCCCACACACAGCGTTCATTAACACAGGATGGCTGTGGGCCATGCAGTAACTCACAGGCATTTCATATGCAATAACGATTTGTTTCTTTGCACAATCCCTTTGGCATTAGTGGTCGTATCCAAGGACAGCATTCTTGTTTCTAAGGGACCATATGATTAAATTAGTGAGAAGTTATATTCACAGGGATCCATTTTTTAAATAACATCCAACTTGTAAAATAATTGTATATGGCAGATGAACGAAGTAAAATGTCAATGCCCAGGAATACCCCCTTAACATCCCTTGTTAGACTCACTTTAAAAAGTCACCTGGATCCTTACCAGTGTCATCATCAATATCTTCTCACAGATCATCTTCCTCCTTCCTCACCCTCCCTTCTTCCAATGTGAGCTGACCCTGTGCAAGCAAATCTCTTTTATCTCACTTTGGTGGGAGGAGAGCTATGAGGAGATAATGATGATGACACAAGGACTTGGATACCCCCATGACCCAGTCTGCTAGGAAGAAGCAAGACATAACTGATTGGGAATTACTATTAAAAGGGCCATTGGAGCCTGCCATTAGGTGAAAATATAAAACCCTGATGACAGTTTTCATTGGTCCCTTTGTTCTGCCATTAAGCTATTTTTATCTGTTTGGCTGTATATTTCCTCTGGTATTTTCCATCTTTATCCTATAAAGAAATTTGAACGTTGAAAATTGCAAAATTTAAAAAACATTTTAATTTAATTTGATCATAATTCTGGGATTATTGGTATTCCAAGGGGCGCATTTGCCCATAAAGTTTCAAGGTGACTGCATCTCTTACACAGCATATGTCTAACGCCAGGGGTACAATAACTTTCCCCATGTAACTTGTCTTAGGTTTTTCATGGGTAATTAAATGACAAATGGCAGCTAACTACTTATTCGCAGCAATAAGCCTTTTCTATTAAACATTTAATTTAATAAAGAGTTGAGGAGCATAGCGTGCAAATTACAATGAAGGACAGTATCTCAGTGTATTAATTTTTAAAGCATTCAATTTTCAAGGAAGTTCTTACCAGGCATGGATTGTTGCTCTTATTGAGATGTGTAATCTTCTTAAAGTTAATAGGCCAGTTGGCATACACTTAATGTGTTGTCGGCTTTGTTTCGTATTATATTCGAGAAGTCTAAATGAGACATGATGGCAGTCGAACATTCGGCCATGCGCTGGAATATTGGAGGAACACGGAACATATGTCTCAACCCTCAAAGAATCATTCTGCAAAATATGTGAACACAGAGATGCAAAGAGAATGTTTCTACGTAACCCGAAAAACGACAGAGCTAAGTCTTGCTGCTTGAGATCAAGGTGGAGACATTTTTTGGGGATAGGAGATATAGGAGCAGACAAATTGGGTCATTGGGAAATAGTGCCATAACAAACAATGGTAAATAAATGGGTTGAGATCAAACCAAAATGGAAAGGATTGAGTCACCAAGAGTCATCAAAAAGACAAAGGGTGGGTCAAAAAGGAGACCTGAACAAGACAATGCATTATGGGAACTGTAGGTTCCTTTATACAAGACCAATCAAGTATGGATATCCACCAGCACAATGCATTACCATCATTTTGTCACTTCCGGAACCTTTTATTTATCCACTGTGGCAGTAGTTATTTATGTTGCCGCGGATATGGTAAGTAGCTGTCCATCATGACCTCAGGTCAAGCAGTCTCATTAGTCACATTGTCTGGTTGTAGCACCATGTGCCAATGAATAACCATGGATCTTGCTGACAGTTATCACGTCAAACATGTCACCTTGACGCCCTTGTCCAGGGGTGCGCCATCCATGAGGCAAGTTGAGCCTCTCACCTAAGGCAGCAGCCCCTGCGGCAAGATAGGGGGCAGCATGAAGGGTGCCGTCACCAGCTACAAAGCACGAACTGATACTTAAAAATAGTGTCTTTTCAACTTACCTGGATTATTAATACTGGATGGGACAGAGGGGGTGCCCTCTATAGCTTACCTCAGGCAGTACAATATTTAGGTCAACTCCTGCCCTTGCCCACTGATTGATGTTCACACCCAAGTTTAGGTCAACAGGTGACCCTTGATCATGTCCCCTACTATGCTATTATATTGTCCTCTGTCCTGGGACATCCTTACAGCTCTTCTATGGATGACTTGTGGCTTAGTTGCACAACTTCTGCACCTTCATTTCTTCCACCAATCCATGACTAGGACCTGAGCTTCTGGTCCATAATTTTTAAGAAAAATTTTAAGATAATTATCATTTATGAAATCCGCTCCTGTTCTTATGACAACTTATAAACCAGTGAAAACCACTTATAATGTACCACCAAAGACCACCCAACCAGACCACAATGCACATTGGATGAAGAGGCTCTGGCAACTAGGTAGTGATAGCTGTCACCGCTCCACATGCTCCAGAAAATGTAGAGATTTGAGAGGAATTATTTTATAACTCGTGGAATTCATCCCAGAGTATGAACTTTGAGTTTTTTTTGGTTGGAATTAGCTTTTCAACATAATTAATTATGACTATAAAAAAAGAAATGTATACACAAAAGCAGCCGCTCATTACTAAACTCTGCAAAAACTCTTGACTGCTCATAATTAGCTTGATTTGGAGCTTAGCAGAAAAGTTCATATTTGAACAGTTCAACATTTCATTTACAAATGGCTGAACTTCATGAATCAAATCAGGATTTCCTCAAGGATTTTCCTAAACATCCCTGATATATTGGTTACAAAATGAAAAAAAAATATGAACTTTCCAGAACTTTATCGGGAGGGATCAGGAGAATGGAGTCTTGCAGGTACCACAAGTTGGGGACACAACTCCTTTCACTTCTTCGAAATTCTTGAACGGCTTATAGCTTATATCTCAAGTAGGTTGCCAGGAAAATTGGATATGGGTCCTGGGGTATTAAACGGGTAAAGTCAAGAGGGGCCTTTAGGCTCCCCGGAAAAGTAAAAATATCACATATTATATTGTCTAGGATTGTGGGATCAGAAAGTAATTTTTTCTTTACTTTGGGACATTTGGCATCAGTCTCCTCCCTTCTCCTAAGTCTATATTTTAGGGTTCTAGATTGAATGGGATTGACATACATCGTAATTCAACCTAATCTACTATGATACCCATCCAAATTACAGTGTGCAGGATTTATCAGGTCTCATATACTAGTTCTCTGACGTAGAAGCCCTAAAACAATCTCAAGTTCTTGTGAACTTCTAGGAATTGTGAATATTTCACTTTTTCAGGTGAAAGGGGGCTTTGGTTGAAGTGGCCCGTTCCTGCACACTCACTATAGTCTGTGACCATTCAGCCCTGGTTGGATACTGCTAATAGCACAAATAAATTGTATACCAGTACAGCCCGGCTGCTGGATACATCAGGAGGCGGAATGTGGTGGGGCAGGGATTATATCATATATAGATTCCACTGACTGCACAGAGCTTGCCGGATCAGTCCCTGTCCCCAATGGGGCTCACAATCTAATCAACCTAATAGTATGTTTTTGAAATCTGGGAGGAAATCGGAGAACCCAGAGGCAACCCACCCAAACACGGAGAGAACATACAAACTCTTTGCAGATGTTGACCTGGATGGGAGTTGAACCCAGTGCTGCAAGGCTGTAGTGCTAATCACTGAGCCGCCATACTACCAAGCATATGATAAATGCCACCCAATATGTTTGTAAAAAGTAGAAATTTGCCTATTTTATCATCTTTAATCTTTACGGTCTCTATATATTTTCCTCATTAATAATATTGAACCTTTCCCCATATTTTGACTTGATTTATGGTAAGAATGGCACCCGTCATTACTTATAAAACAATAAACGTGTGCGTCGGAGACATGAGGGTCGCTCACAAAAACTCCTTTCAATAATCTTTTACCCAAAGGGAATTAAGATCAAAAGCCATCTTATCCGAGTCAAAAGCAAACATTTCATAAATAGAAGAATGCCGGTCCCCAGGAGGGATCTGCACAGCAATTGAAATATTAAATCAATAGACAAGAGATTAAGTGATGTTAATAATACACAATGCCTTTTGTGTGACTCCGCCAACAATCATCTCTCTCTCTCTTTCTCTTTTAGAGGGGTGAAAAAACATAAAACGACAACAAACCTTGAATGTATTTGTTGTTTTATTTTTGCCCGATGTTTGCGGTTTTTCGAGAGAGGAAGAAGCGCGTGACTGTATATAATTGGAATGATCATGCTTGATCAAATATTATGAATTAGAATTTTAGGGCAATGGGATTTTCTAAAAAAATGGAAGCTCTCGAATGTAATGACATGGTCAAATGGGTACATTTGCAGCACAAATGGTTTCTTAATTTCATGCAGTTTAACTTTAGTATTGCACTATGCTCACTCCCTGTAAACTGGAGTCTTAATTAGAATGGAGGGAAGAGCTATCAGCATCGGTCTTTGTTTCTAATGTTGTGTTTCTGTTTAATAGTCGCAAGGCTTCGCTTACCAAAGTTTTTCCTCTTGCTAATTACGCCTCACGTGATGATCGTCGACGGCAAAAAGGATGCAAAGAGAATGGAGATCGTTGATCACCTTAAAAAGAGGGTGGGGGAGGGGTGATCAGAATCTTGTGAGCTTTGACTTGTCATTCTCATTGATTTGCCCTAAATGCTGAGGAAGTGATCTAAGTCATCAACTCTACTTGTCTTTATGCAGCAATTTTGTATCTATAGGCAGTTTTGTATCTGCCACTAAAGAAGGAAAACCTAGGGGCTCATTTACTAAGGGGCCACGCTGCTCACTTTCGTCGGACTGGGCACCTTTTCTGGGGATTACACAGCTTGCACAGGTATTTACCAATTGTCTGAGCTGAGATTTTGGCACACACAATCCTTTTTTGGCACAAGGGCGCTGGCTTCAATGTAACACAATCTAAGGGGCGTGCTGTCAGACAATCCGACTGATTCGTACTGAGCGCGGGATTTAACTTTCAAATTGTATCGCAAGCCTAAGCACATAGATGCACCGGGAAGAAGATGGTGAACTCTGGTGGACCTGAGCGGGGAAGCGACACATGCAGGATATTGGGCACATTGGGGCAGATTTACTTACCCGGTCCGTTCGCGATCCAGCGGCGCGTTCTCTGCGGTGGATTCGGGTCCGGCCGGGATTCACTAAGGTAGTTCCTCCGCCGTCCACCAGGTGGCGCTGCTGCGCTGAAGTTCCCCGGAGGCGCGCTGGAATGCCCTGAAATTCACCTGCCTATACCTGGTGAAGGTAAGTGTAATTTTCGCAACACATTTTTTTTTCTTAAATGCGGCGGTTTTTCCGAATCCGTCGGGTTTTTGTTCGGCCACGCCCCCCGATTTCCGTCGCGTGCATGCCAGTGCCGATGCGCCACAATCCGATCGCGTGCGCCAAAATCCCGGGGCAATTCAGGTACAATCGGCGCAAATTGGAAATATTCGGGTAACACGTCGGGAAAACGCGAATTGGGCCCTTAGTAAATGACCCCCATTATATTATTGAATTGGGGCACAGTGCATTATCGTCGGACAACGCACTTTCGGTGAATTATAGCGGAAATGTTAGTAAATGTGCCCCATAGTGCTCTGAAACATGATGTTCTGCCATAAAGTTTAGCATTTTTACATATACTGTAACTGATTGAAGCTGAAGAAGGGAACCATGAGTTCCAAAACGTGTAGTATTGCATCCCACATTTTGACACAAATCTGTCTTCTATATTCTTATGTGTGTGTGCCCCCTCTGACAGAATCTGCTCTTCTTTTAGCTTCTTATGCCCTTGGTTTTATAAACAAAAGGCTTTGAAAATTATGCAAATGAGCCAGAGGGGCTCCGGGATTAATTAACATCCATGTGGCGATGGGGTCCTGGGTTCAAGTCCCAGGGTCAACATCTGCAAAGATTTTGTATGGTCTCTTCATGTTTGCGTGGTTTTCCTCCAGGTCCTCCGGTTTCCTCCCAAACTCCAAAACATACTGGTAGGTTGATTAGATTGTGAGCCCCTTGGGGACAGTGACTGATTTGGGAAGCTCTGTGCATACCATGCGTAATCTGTGTACTCTTTATAAATAAAGGAATTATTATTATTATTATCGAGCCCAGAGCCCCTCCGACTAATTTGCATAATTTGTAAAGTCTTTTTTGTAAAAACAAGGTCATAAGAAGCTTTAAGAAGAGCAGATCCTGCCAGAGGTGGCCCACACTAGCATATAAGTGTGCTTTTCTAAACATCTCTGGTCCTGATGGTTTAAATTTCTATTAGGTGTTTTCCTAGCTCAATGAGCATAATGGTTATTTAAGACTAGTAGCAATCATCACTGAAAGATAATGAGTGTGGGAATATGTTATTGCATATCATTTTGTGTCCCTTACAACTATGAGCATAACTATAGAAAGATTACATTTGCACATGAATCTGGGTTCCTGCACAGTTTATTGATCCTATTGTATGGTACATGGTAGATGGTGGACATTTTACAGATTTGCATTGGGACCCCACTGACCTTATGGGGACAAGGTTACAGTTCTGTGCTTAAGTGGGGTTGAATAGATTTGGTTTAATTCAAGGACAGGTAATATATCTAAAAAATATAAAAGCGGCAGTCCAGCATTCAGTCGAGCATTCACACTACCATTGTTATGGTTGTTATTGTCTCTCCCATATACTTCCATAGAACAGCATTGCAGAATTTCAGCTATATCTCCATACATCTCCATACTTCTACATTTGTTGATAGTTTATAATGTAGCTCATAATATGCTCCTATAATGCAGTCAAAGGGGGACATTTATCATGCGCATCAAGCGCCTTTTGTCATATCTAGTGATGGCAGTGCTGGTGTACATTTATACACCAGCCCCATTCCATCTTAGAATTGGGCTATTACCAGCAACAGTTCTTCATTGAACTATCACAGGGTATAGCAAGTGTTCAGGTGTGGTGCAGGAACATCCCACATTGGCCAACTCCTCTTTTGGTGGCATCCCCTTCACGGCCCTCCGTGGCAAGTGGCGTAAAAGGGAAACACAATTTCAATTCCTGATGATTTGCATTATTTCAGGGCTTGATAAATGTGTCCCAGAGAGTTAATTTGTCATAAAGCTAACGATACCTTCTAATGTTTATTGTGGGTATTGAAAGATTGAGCTGGTAGATAACAATATATGGGACCCTATGCCAACCATCCTCATGTATGAGTGTGTGGGAGGATATAGCGGTTATCTATATAAATTGCATGGCTACGGTTGGGTTTTTCTACATTTGGTTGGGATTGGTATTGTAGATATTATATATATATATTTATAGAGAGAGAGAGAGAGAGAGAAAGAGTCTCTTCACTACTGTCTAGAAGCTCTATGCTTTGTTACAAATGATCAGACAAGTTTTCTATAGTGTGAGAACTACAAGAATTTGGCTTTTGTTAATATAGACGCCAGGTTCCAGAATTTGCACATGACTTGCCGGTCAGAGGTCTGTGACCTTCCCCTCTCCTACACATGTTGAACTTGGACAGTCTCAGCAGCCTTGGGCTGTGGCTGGCATGCATTAACATTTTTTCTGTAGTCTCAGTAACGTTATAGAAATATTTTGTGGAAAAAGTTGCCGTCCATAGGTTTCACTTTTCACAAGGGTCGACTTGATTTGACTCATTATTTTCCAGAATTTGGATACGTGATACACCTAGAAAAATAGCTCTGAGGAGAGTGTATCCATGGGCTGGTGTGATTGAGTTTGACACTAAGAAGTTATCTACGATAGATTAAACAAACTCACAAACCCTCAGTGATTTTTATGAACATATGGGATATTTACATTGGTTTGAGGCTGATTAAGGTAAATTGGGGGAGGGCTTGGTATTCCGCCATGTTATTAAAAAACAAGGGCCTTTTAGATAAACGTCTTTAAGAGTAGAGGTAAAGATCTTGAAGAACATGTTGACTTGAACGGGAGGCATTGATTATTTAGATATTCCTTAATATTTTCCAAGGGATCATAGTCTGATTTCTATGTTAGATGAAAGATGAAAAAATATGATAATATCTCACCAAGATTTAAACATGGGTGCAAGCAACAGCCAATCGCACAAAAATAAATGCCCTCCTTTCAGTAACTCACTCTACACTACAGTCCCCATCAGATGCCTCATTGTTTAACCGGCCTCAATGGTCAGATGTAAATGAATGGTACATGGTCAGTGGCCATAGGCTGCCAAATTTTAATCAGTAGGGGAATCTGTTGAGATGCAGCGCCATCACAGGGGAAATTGAGCATTGCACAGTGACTATTTGAAGCAATGCAGGACTGGACAGATCCCCCATATTAAGCATCTGCTCTGGCCAAGAGATATGATTCCTGGACAGGGGACAACAAATTCCCAATGAACCTTAATATGGTATATGAAAGAGTTGTCTCTAAACTCAGCAATCCCTTTAAAAAAAAGCAAAATGAGTGATTATGGGGACCTTCCCTTTACATTATGATTTATAATATGTTACTATTAGCAATATTAGCACAGCTTGCAATAAAGAGTCCTCAAACACATACATTAAGATGAAACCCCCTGCTAGTGTGATAGTTCTTTTGATGTAGAACACAATTAATTTGTCTTTGTCCCCCCCACCCTCATGTTGTGGAGTCCTTCATAACCCTTTTAAAGCGATTTATCCGTATTTGTTAAAACTGTAGCTCCTCTGCAATGGGGGGTCTCACTGAAGCTATCACAACCCAGTAGGGAATAAGATGGAACCGTGGTACCTTGAAGCTGGTAGATGCCAAATCTGTACCAGATCCAAATCATATTTATACCAGTCTCCTTTATTGAGATGATCATTTACTGCAGATCAGACTTGGAAAAATTTCCTTATAAGGTGCTCCCCCGTTAAAAGTTTAAAATCCATTTTTTTATTAAAAAAAAAAAAAATTTGAGCTAAAACAATCTCTTTTTATGGAGAAGAAGTAG
Source organism: Engystomops pustulosus (assembly GCF_040894005.1). NCBI lineage: Eukaryota > Metazoa > Chordata > Amphibia > Anura > Leptodactylidae > Engystomops > Engystomops pustulosus. Next base: position 82,675,553 of record NC_092420.1, read on the forward strand.
TATGTGGACCACTGAAGACTAATGGGCACCCTACGCACCCTCTTAAGTTACTCCTCTGACCATAAAGTCTACCTATAAAACATAAATACATAAATGCCCCCATTACAAATCATTGAGCCTATCTGCGTTCTACCGCTTTCACGCCTACAATAGCTTCCCAGTAAGTATCTCCGAGAATACCTGGAACGCATCATACGACTTAACGAAGAAGAGGTAATGTATGGACCACTGAAGACTAATAAGGCACCCTACACACCCTTGTAAGTTACTCCTCTGACCATAAAGTCTGCCTATGAAACATAAATACATAAAAGCCCCCATTACAAATCATTGAGCCTATCTGCGTTCTACCACTTTCACGCCTACAGTAGCTTCCCAGTAAGTATCTCCGAGAATACCTGGAACGCACCATACGACTTAATGGAGAAGAGGTTACGTATGGACCACTGAAGACTAATGGGCACCCTACGCACCCTCTTAAGTTACTCCTCTGACCATTAAGTCTACCTATAAAACATAAATACATAAATGTCCTCATTACAAAACATTGAGCCTATCTGCGTTCTACTGCTTTCACGCCTACAGTAGCTTCCCAGAAAGTATCTCCGAGAATACCTGGAACGCACCATACGACTTAACGGAAAAGAGTCTTCCCTTCAATAGAATCGTAAGAAAGTGTGAGATGATTAAGAAGAGGAATTTTGATCTGAGTTGGTTGAGAACCATCTGTTTTCATCCTCTGATATATCCATAAACAGAATGATTTAGCTTGAAATTGAGCCGGAGGAACGAAACAGTGAAGTATTAGCCAAACAAACGCTATAATAAGAAAACGAAGACGACAAGGAGGAAAGCACTCGCGGAAATAGATCCTGAAGCTTCACCTTAAACCTGACTATTTTCATTCTTTCAGATGACAAGTATGCTATTGCTGAAACAGATTTGTCACCAGCAACACAATCTGCTGGGGCTGGTAGTATAATGCGATCGCAGCGTTACTGCATCTAATTGTCAGACTGGGAGCGCCTGCCAGCTCTTGTGTCATCTGTCTGTCATGTCTTAATTAATTAGGATTATTTTGCACAATGTTCCGGCAATGTACCTGCTGTTGTGCAGTTTGGAGGCTCAATATGTGACTTCTAGCTGTTCCACATCAAGCTGAGGGAGCCTTTAAATGGACTATTTTATGGAATGCGTATTTCACGGATATGATCTCCATGCATAGGCTGTATATTAAAGATAATTTATATACACCACATATCATGCGCTCATGAAAAATTGAACAAAACCGTGAATATTCAGCCATTGCGACTCATCTAGAATGCAAAGGGCAAGGGATCTTGGGCCCTGGTCCAAAGCGATATATAGTGGATGTGATTGTAAATTTGTAACTGTAGGATGTCATTGATTTTTCAATGTAACATTTCTAGAAAGTTCTAAGCGTTTTTTGTCCTCAGAGCAATCACTTTTGGTGGACCTACCCAACCACTGGATGTGTGGGATCCTCTCAGCTCTCTCCTGATGGTAAATGTTGGTAAATGTGGCTCATTCACTAGGGGCTCCGTGGACCGCACTTTCGTCGAACATCTCAGCGATCTCTTGCGCCGCCGGGACAGCGATATAAAAGGGTTTTTTGGCGCATGTGATCAGATTTTGGTGCAATTGCGCTGGCTTTTATGTGACACAAATCGGGGTGGGGGGGTCGGTTAAGTAGATGTGCCCCTTTGTCTCCTCTCTGCCAAACCAGTTGCCCATAATTTAGTTTGGACCAATAAAAACTGTCATGCTGAGTGCATGGAGCATTTTGCTGGGACTTAATGCTCTCTTGTGCATTCCACCTATTCCAATGTTTTTTACTGGATCAGTGGCCGAGGTCGTTATTTTAGTAGACCATGCAACCGATCAATTAAAAAACAGAGCATGTCCTAGTCAGAACTGTTTTTCAGTTTCGGAAAATGTGTAAAACACAGATGATAGACTGATGCAAATCATCAGTGAACGAGAGAAAGTAAAATGCATTTCTTACAGCTGATTTTCAGCTCATGAGCACATCATGTCATGTGACCAGAGCGATGTCATCTATGGTCCTTTACCCACTAACATTTGCAAAATCTACCCCATGAATGTAGAATCCTCTGTAGTTTAATGGCTCAAAAAACTGCAGGAGAACTGCACAAAAAATGTAACAAGACTAGCTAAGATCACATGAAATCACAGAATGGCTGCATGGAGGATGGGGAGGAGTAAAAGTCCATAGAGGAATGCAGTGACTTCATGTGATCAGATACATACGTGGGGTAGATTTTGCAAAACTTACTGGGTAAAAGACCTTAGATGACATCACAATGGTCACATGGCTTGAAGGACTGAATGGTGAGAATGATGCATAGGGCATGGGGGGGAGGGGATTAGAAGTGAGTAAGGACGGGAGGACACGTCCCCTCTGACTTGCTCAGGATCTCACTGTATGTCTGGTAAGATAACAAAGTTGATATTATGGGGATGTGAGGGAAACAATTTTTAGCTAAAAGTAGCGTGGCATTTAAATTATAGGGATGTATTTGTAAAAAAAAAAAATACGGGAACACATTCCCTTTAACGAATGGGTGTTTTTCATTTTAAGATGTGTCACCCCACAATTTGACTTCACCCAATCAGGGCTGACAACCACACTTTGACAAGGGGAATGGTAACACCCACTTGTCCATTTATTTAAAATTTCATTAGATTCAATAAAAATGCAATGCAGTTATGAGAATATATATATTTTATATTATGAAAACATCTTTGCTGGAACAGACATGTCAGGAGAGGTGACAGATTCTCTTCTCTTGTGGTTGTACACACATATGGCTCTATTTAGTCTTGGATTGCCGTCGGAAGGTATTGTGTTGCTTTGTATTTTGCTTTCAGCCGCTGACCCAAACATATTCTACACAATAAAATTGCGCGAGGAGATGATTCTGGTGTCAGCGGGGACGGCGTCTTACTGCACCATTCACATTTAACTTTGTTTATTAAACAGGAGGTTTTCGGGGCCATTAGAGCAGGCCCGAGTCTCGCGCGATATAATTGCTAGATGCAATGAAGAATAGCCGTAAAAGAGTTCAGATTCCGAGCACATCCATGCAGCGATGATTACACTGGCGAGAGTCACATTTTAATAAGCTGCTCTCTATATTTTTTTTGTTTTGTTGCTTTGCTGCAGCAAAATCGAGAGAATTCTGCCAGAGATAGAAACCGATCTGCAAAACGAAATCTGTCAGCATTACATATCCCCGGGAAAAAAAAAAAATCCCTAATGAAATACATAGCAAATAAGATGAGATCTAAGTGACCCAGGGCTGTGTAGGTCAGCCTTTGTTTTGCATCTACTGTGTTGCTAAGGGGCTTTGAATAGAATGTAAAGATCCAGAGTCAATGAGTTTCTGTATGACAGAGCCTCATTTGATAAAAGTGCAGTTCAATGATTTAACCCCGTGCTAGGGGTTATGTAGAATGGAACATACAAGGTTATTTACTATACATCATATCATTATGGTGACATTTAGTGTCAGCCTGAAGGGGGTGCTAACGTGCTCCCACCATCTGACCCCTGTCCCTGTCCTCCAGCTTCTTCCAATTTCCTTAAATACATACAATTTTTTTGTTATACATCTAAACATGTCATGTATAAGCACTATATCGGTAATTTAATGCATGGGGAGAGGTATCTTAACTCATGCATTGAGGAAAATCAAAGGAGGTTTCTCTCCCCCACTTGAGTGACAAATCGTGTAGCCATCTCAAAAGGAGATGGGAACCTTTTCTATTGCAAATAACCATAAGACCCCTCAAGGATAAGGGACAATTGGTATCACCTCTCCATGACTTAGGGAACTGTCTGTGCCCTGGCATCTGCCTCCATCTGAGGTTGTCATCTTGGTTTGTGTTATAGTTATGGATGATGGGTGCCGAAAGAGGGTTGAATGTGCCACAACAAAACTTCTCAAAGGAGTTGACAGGTTGTGCTATTAGCCTCAGGATTGTCCGCCAGCTATAAAATATTGCTATAAATAGCTGATGTTTTTACAGGGATATAGCTTGAAGGCAGTAACCAAGGGATCTTAATGTTGGGGAACATCAACAAGCTACTTTGCCCTCCTTAGATACATGATGATCTAGCACAGCAATCTGAACATTTGCCCTAGATTACTACTGTATCTCAGTGATACAATTTGAATAGTGGGAGTCATGGAGCTATAATCCTATGTAACAAGAAAACTCAGGGGACTCCTATTAAATTGGGAGGAAATTTGTTCTTTTTAACATTTCATCTGGTACCACACAACTTGCCAAAGGTCTCTTACTACACAGGCGTTCATGGGATAATTGGAAGGTCTAGTGGAGGCCACATGATCAAAAATGCTAACCGACAATTTTTTGGAATTTCTTTTACCTTGATATAAATAATTTTCTCACATACATAAATATATTGGAGGTTATTTATCATTAAATGGTCTCATTGGGACAGTTTTATGTCATTAAAGGGGCTTTGGCCCTTTAATAAATGTTTTATGTTCTATTTTTGTCTGGGATTTTTTTTTCAAAAAGTCCCAAAAAGTCTTTACTCTAGACCAGTGGTGGCGATCCTATGGCACTGGTGCCAGAGGTGGCACTCGGAGCCCTCTCTGTGGGCACCCAGGCCATCACCCCAGAAGGAAGTTCACCAGACAGAACTCAAAGAATCTGCCTGCAGAATCTTCCTACAATGATAGGTGAATTTGTCCTCCTCCTTTCAACTGCGTTGGTGTCCTTGGGAGGCTGAACGATTGAAAGTTGTCAATGAACAAGGAGAAATACATTACTACTTAATTTGCTGCGCTGGCACTTTGCAATAAATAAGTGGCTTTTGGTTGAAGTTTGGGCACTGAGGCTCTAAAAGGTTCGCCATCACTGCTCTAGACCAACAGGGGACTAGAGTAACTATGTGACTGTTTATGAGACTTTCTGCAAAAGTCTCAAGTCATGACTCTGGCTTTGCACGGTGTTGCACTAGCAGAAGTTCTATGTTTAGGCCAGATTAATGCAGGGGTGGAAATAGTCCTGTGAGACTTTTAAGAAATGTAAAGTCTAAAAAAAAAACATGCGACTACTCCAAAACTTTTTTATGCCCAGGAACTGGGCAGGGGACTGGAGTTACTATGAGGCTTTTTATGAGACTTTTTGCTAAAGTCTCAAGTCATGACTCTGGCTTTACACAGTGTTGCACTAGCAGTAGTTCTATGTTTAGACCAGATTAATGAAGAGTTGAAAATAGTCCTGTGAGACTTTTTAGAGGTGAAAAGTCTCAAATAAAACCCATGCGACTACTCTGAGACTTTTTTTATGCCCCGAAACTGGGCAGGGGACTAGATTAACTATGAGACTTTTTATGAGACTTTTTTCTAAAGTCTCAAGTCATGACTCTGGCTTTGCACGGTGTTGCACTAGCAGTAGTTCTATGTTTAGGCTAGATTAATGAAGAGTTGGAAATAGTCCTTTGAGACTTTTTGGAAGTGAAAAGTCTCAAAAAAAAACCCATGCGACTACTCTGAGACTTTTTTTATGCCTAGGAAAACCAATGATAACCATTGAGTTTCTATCCTATATTGAATTGGGCTGGTAACCAACGTTAAGCATCTCAGAACCTTTGAGAGTGCCCTCATTTCCAAAAAGATGGGTCCTATGTAGAGATGAGCGAACACTAAAATGCTCGGGTACTCGTTATTCGAGACGAACTTTTCCCGATGCTCGAGTGCTCGTCTCGAATAACGAACCCCATTGAAGTCAATGGGAGACTCGAGCATTTTTCAAGGGGACCAAGGCTCTGCACAGGGAAGCTTGGCCAAACACCTGGGAACCTCAGAAAAGGATGGAAACACCACGGAAATGGACAGGAAACAGCAGGGGCAGCATGCATGGATGCCTCTGAGGCTGCTTAAACGCACCATTATGCCAAAATTATGGGCAACAGCATGGCCATGACAGAGTGACAGAATGAAGCTAGATAGCATCTAAAACATGCAATAATTGACCCTGACACTATAGGGGACGGCATGCAGAGGCAGCGGCAGCAGGCTAGAGAGTGTCATGGCGACATACCCTAAATGGACTCAGGCTTCAAACCAATGGGTGGCAGAGAGGAACCAAAGGAGGTGAGCAAGAAGTGCTCAAATAATATCGGTACATGATAAAAGTTTGCCAGTATATTTTGTGGATTACACAGCAGGGTGGCGACAAAGTTAACATGGAAGCCATGAAAACAACCCAAAATTCTGCCTGACACAGCTCGTTTGATAAGGGGACCATGTATGGAGGCAGTGAACTAGTAGTAGATTAAAGGTGCTGCAGTTAAAACTATGTTAGTTGGATCTTGGCATGGAGCTGGAGCTCCGCTGCCAGGCGAGCTTTCGCCAATCCAAGCCCCTGTCTCTAGGCTACTCCCCAAACAGCACTTTTGTATAAGATCAAGTGTAGTAGCGTTCTTATAAGTTTAGGATATGCCGGGTGAGGGGAATGTAAACAGATACGCAAGAAGCGCATGATGCGCATGGAGCTGGCGCTCCGCTGCCAGGCGAGCTTTCGCCAATCCAAGCCCCTGTCTCTAGGCTACTCCCCAAACAGCACTTTTGTATAAGATCAAGTGTAGTAGCGTTCTTATAAGTTTAGGATATGCCGGGTGAGGGGAATGTAAACAGATGCGCAAGAAGCGCATGATGCGCATGGAGCTGGCGCTCCGCTGCCAGGCGAGCTTTCGCAAATCCAAGCCCCTGTCTCTAGGCTACTCCCCAAACAGCACTTTTGTATAAGATCAAGTGTAGTAGCGTTCTTATAAGTTTAGGATATGGCGGGTGAGGGGAATGTAAACAGATGCGCAAGAAGCGCTGAAATAATATCCCTAAATGGTAAAAGTTTGCAAGTATATTTTGTGGATTACACAGCAGGGTGGCGACAAAGTTAACAACTTTGATGTGGAATGCCCTGTAATAGCTCTTGGGCGGTGTGCCTTTTATCGCCTAGGCTCAGCAGTTTCAGCACCGCCTGCTGTCGCTTAGCGACGGCACTGCTGCTGTGCCTAGAGCTACCGACTGATGGCGCCATGCCCACGGATGGTAATTCGGAGGAGGAGGAGGTGGAGGAGGGGTGGGAGGAGGTATAGTAGGCCTTTGAGACCTGGACCGAGGTAGGCCCCGCAATTCTCTGCGTCGGCAGTATATGACCAGCCCCAGGGTCAGACTCGGTCCCAGCCTGCACCAAGTTAAGTGTAGTAGCGTTCTTATAAGTTTGGGATATGGCGGGTTAGGGGAATGTAAACAGATGCGCAAGAAGCGCATGATGCGCATGGAGCTGGCGTTCCGCTGCCAGGCGAGCTTTCGCCAATCCAAGCCCCTGTCTCTAGGCTACTCCCCAAACAGCACTTCTAAGAACCTTTTGTATAAGATCAAGTGTAGTAGCGTTCTTATAAGTTTAGGATATGCCGGGTGAGGGGAATGTAAACAGATGCGCAAGAAGCGCTGAAATAATATCCCTAAATGGTAAAAGTTTGCCAGTATATTTTGTGGATAACACAGCAGGGTGGCGACAAAGTTAACAACTTTGATGTGGAATCCATGAAAACAACCCAAATTTCTGCCTGACACACCTCGTTTGATAAAGGGACGATGTATGGAGGCAGCTATATGGACGACTTTTGGAGGTAGCAATGGAGACAACGTGTGGAGGCTGCTATGGAGACAATTTAATTTGGATAGTGCCTGTATGTGGCAGTCCCAAACATTTTTCAAACCAGAGGAGCAGGTAGGTGGCCCTCCAGTAAAATGGGATAGATTGAGTGCCTGTATGTGGCAGTCCCAAAAATTCTTCAAACCAGAGGAGCAGGTAGGTGGCCCTCCAGTAAAATGGAATAGATTGAGTGCCTGTATGTGGCAGTCCCAAAAATTGTTCAAACCAGAGGAGCAGGTAGGTGGCCCTGCAGTAAAATGGAATAGATTGAGTGCCTGTATGTGGCAGTCCCAAAAATGTTTCAAACCAGAGGAGCAGGTAGGTGGCCCTCCAGTAAAATGGAATAGATTGAGTGCCTGTATGTGGCAGTCCCAAAAATTGTTCAAACCAGAGGAGCAGGTAGGTGGCCCTCCAGTAAAATGGAATAGATTGAGTGCCTGTATGTGGCAGTCCCAAAAATTGTTCAAACCAGAGGAGCAGGTAGGTGGCCCTCCAGTAAAATGGAATAGATTGAGTGCCTGTATGTGGCAGTCCCAAAAATTCTTCAAACCAGAGGAGCAGGTAGGTGGCCCTCCAGTAAAATGGAATAGATTGAGTGCCTGTATGTGGCAGTCCCAAAAATTGTTCAAACCAGAGGACCGGGTAGGTGGCCCTCCAGAAAAATGGAATAGATTGAGTGCCTGTATGTGGCACTCACAAAAATTGTTTCAAACAGAGGACCGGGTAGGTGGCCCTCCAGAAAAATTAAATGCATGAAGTACTATAGCAAGAGCCAGTGGGCCCTGTCAAAAAATAGCCATTTTCCTCTGCTTTACTGTACAAAGAGGAGGAGAAGGAGGAAAATGAGGAGGAGGAGGAGGAGTGGATCAATTATTCAGGTTGAGCTTCCTTCACCTGGTGGAGATTGGAAATTCTGAGAAATCCAGCCTTTATTCATTTTAATAAGCGTCAGCCTGTCAGCGCTGTCAGTCGACAGGCGTGTACGCTTATCGGTGATGATGCCACCAGCTGCACTGAAAACCCGCTCGGACAAGACGCTAGCGGCAGGGCAGGCAAGAACCTCCAAGGCGTACAGCGCCAGTTCGTGCCACATGTCCAGCTTTGAAACCCAGTAGTTGTAGGGAGCTGTGTGATCATTTAGGATGATGGTATGGTCAGCTACGTACTCCCTCACCATCTTTCTGTAAAGATCAGCCCTACTCTGCCGAGACTGGGGACAGGTGACAGTGTCTTGCTGGGGTGACATAAAGCTGGCAAAAGCCTTGTAAAGCGTACCCTTGCCAGTGCTGGACAAGCTGCCTGCTCGCCTACTCTCCCTCGCTACTTGTCCCGCAGAACTACGCACTCTGCCGCTAGCGCTGTCAGAAGGGAAATACTGTTTCAGCTTGTGCACCAGGGCCTGCTGGTATTCATGCATTCTCACACTCCTTTCCTCTGCAGGGATGAGAGTGGCAAGATTTTGCTTGTACCGTGGGTCCAGGAGAGTGAACACCCAGTAATCGGTGCTGGAATAAATTCTTTGAACGCGAGGGTCACGGGATAGGCAGCCTAGCATGAAATCTGCCATATGCGCCAGAGTACCAACGCGTAAGAATTCACTCCCCTCACTGGCCTGACTGTCCATTTCCTCCTCCTCCAACTCCTCCAACTCCTCTTCTTCTGCCCATACACGCTGAACAGTGAAGGACTCAACAATGGTCCCCTCTTGTGTCTCGCCAACATTCTCCTCCTCTTCCTCCTCATCCTCCTCCACCTCCACCTCCTCCGATATGCGCTGAGAAACAGACCTCAGGGTGCTTTGGCTATCAACAAGGGAATATTCTTCCCCCGTCTCTTGTGACGAGCGCAAAGCTTCCGACTTCATGCTGACCAGAGAGTTTTTCAACAGGCCAAGCAGCGGGATGGTGAGGCTGATGATGGCGGCATCGCCACTGACCATCTGTGTTGACTCCTCAAAGTTACTCAGCACCTGACAGATATCAGACATCCACGTCCACTCCTCATTGTAGACTTGAGGAAGCTGACTGACCTGACTACCAGTTCTGGTGGAAGTTGACATCTGGCAGTCTACAATCGCTCTGCGCTGCTGGTAAACTCTGGATAACATGGTCAGTGTTGAATTCCACCTCGTGGGCACGTCGCACAACAGTCGGTGAGCGGGCAGTTGGAGGCGGCGCTGCGCTGCCCTGAGAGTGGCAGCATCTGGGCTGGACTTCCTGAAATGCGCACAGATGCGGCGCACCTTCGTGAGCAAATCAGACAGATTGGGGTATGTCTTGAGGAAACGCTGCACTATCAGATTTAACACATGGGCCAGGCATGGCACATGTGTCAGTCTGCCGAGTTGCAGAGCCGCCACCAGGTTACGGCCGTTGTCACACACAACCATTCCCGGATTGAGGTTCAGCGGTGCCAGCCACAGATCAGTCTGCGCCGTGATGCCCTGTAATAGCTCTTGGGCGGTGTGCCTTTTGTCGCCTAGGCTCAGCAGTTTGAGCACCGCCTGCTGTCGCTTAGCGACGGCACTGCTGCTGTGCCTAGAGCTACCGACTGATGGCGCCGTGCCCACGGATGGTAGTTCGGAGGAGGAGGTGGAGGAGGGGTGGGAGGAGGAGGAGGCATAGTAGGCCTGAAACACCTGGACCGAGGTAGGCCCCGCAATCCTCGGCGTCGGCAGTATATGAGCAGCCCCAGGGTCAGACTCGGTCCCAGCCTCCACCAAGTTAACCCAATGTGCCGTCAGCGATATATAGTGGCCCTGCCCGGCAGCACTCGTCCACGTGTCCGTGGTCAGGTGGACCTTGTCAGAAACGGCGTTGGTCAGGGCACGGATGATGTTGTCTGACACGTGCTGGTGCAGGGCTGGGACGGCACATCGGGAAAAGTAGTGGCGGCTGGGGACCGAATACCGAGGGGCGGCCGCCGCCATGAGGTTGCGAAAGGCCTCGGTCTCTACTAGCCTATAGGGCAGCATCTCCAGGCTAAGCAATCTGGAGATGTGCACATTAAGGGCTTGGGCGTGCGGGTGGGTTGCACTATATTTGTGTTTCCGCTCCAGCGTCTGGGGTATGGAGAGCTGAACGCTGGTGGATGCTGTGGAGGATCGTGGAGGCGACGATGGGGTTTTTGTGGCAGGGTCCTGGGCAGGGGGCTGACTAGCAGCTGACACAGGGGAAGGAGCAGTGGTGTGCACGGCCGGAGGTGAACGGGCTTGTTGCCACTGAGTGGGGTGCTTAGCATTCATATGCCTGCGCATACTGGTGGTAGTTAAGCTAGTAGTGGTGGAACCCCTGCTGAGCCTGGTTTGGCAAATGTTGCACACCACAGTCCGTCGGTCATCCGGTGTTTCCTTAAAGAACCTCCACACTTCTGAAGATCTAGCCCTCGCCGCAAGAGCCCTCACCACGGGAGCTTCACTAGTTGACAGTGGCGCTGATGCACCAGCTCTGGCCCTGCCTCTCCGTCTGGCCCCACCACTGCCTCTTCCAACCTGTTCAGGTCGAGGACTCTCCTCCGTCTCAGAAGCACTGTGTTCACCCGGCCTCTCAACCCAGCTTGGGTCTGTCACCTCATCATCCTCCGATCCCTCAGTCTGCTCCCCCCTCGGACTTCCTGCCCTGACAACAACTTCCCCACTGTCTGACAACCGTGTCTCCTCATCGTCGGACACCTCTTTACACACTTCCACTACGTCAAGAAGGTCATCATCACCCACAGACTGTGACTGGTGGAAAACCTGGGCATCGGAAAATTGCTCAGCAGCAACCGGACAAGTGGTTTGTGACTGTGGGAAGGGTCCAGAAAACAGTTCCTCAGAGTATGCCGGTTCAAATGGCAAATTTTCCTGGGAGGGGGCAGACTGGGGGGGAGGAGGCTGAGGTGCAGGAGCTGGAGGAGTGGGGATTTCGGTGACATGGGTGGACTGCGTGGAAGACTGACTGGTGGTGGACAAATTGCTCGAAGCATTGTCAGCAATCCACGACATCACCTGTTCGCACTGTTCTGGCCTCAACAGTGCTCTACCACGAGTCCCAGTAACTTCAGACATGAACCTAGGGAGTGTAGCTCTGCGGCGTTCCCCTGCTCCCTCATCAGCAGGTGGTGTCTCACCCCGCCCAGGACCACGGCCTCTGACCCCTGCAGTAGTTGGACGCCCACGTCCCCGCCCTCGTCCTCTACCCCTAGCCCTGGGGTTAAACATTTTTAAAATGAGAGTTATAACTTTTTTTTTTTTTTTACTTTTTTTTGTTTTTTTTTGTGTTTTTTTGTGTTTTTTGTTTTTTTTTGTGTTTTTTGTTTTTTTTTTGAGTTTTTAGAACCAAACAATCCTATCCTATTGCTATGGCTATTTTCTAGCCAAGTATCAAAAGAAGCACACTACTATGCCAGATGAGATGACACTGAGTTAGTGCCTAATAGAAATCCAACCCCTACTGAATTTTCCCACTTCAGCCTTTGCTATGGATATGTGCGCCACTAAGCGCAGAACACAGCGGTCGCAAGTCTCACTACAAATTGCTCAGAATTGGCAAGTACATGCACTGCAGAAACTACAGCCACCAGCAGATCAACCAGAAATCAAATATATAGAACGCTACTGTAGGCTTCAAGAAGCTATTTGTATTCTCCTATGGCTATTTTCTAGCCAAGTATCAAAGGAAGCACACTACTATGCCAGATGAGATGACACTGAGTTAGTGCCTAATAGAAATCCAACCCCTACTGAATTTTCCCACTTCAGCCTTTGCTATGGATATGTGCGCCACTAAGCGCAGAACACAGCGGTCGCAAGTCTCACTACAAATTGCTCAGAATTGGCAAGTACATGCACTGCAGAAACTACAGCCACCAGCAGATCAACCAGAAATCAAATATATAGAACGCTACTGTAGGCTTCAAGAAGCTATTTGTATTCTCCTATGGCTATTTTCTAGCCAAGTATCAAAGGAAGCACACTACTATGCCAGATGAGATGACACTGAGTTAGTGCCTAATAGAAATCCAACCCCTACTGAATTTTCCCACTTCAGCCTTTGCTATGGATATGTGCGCCACTAAGCGCAGAACACAGCGGTCGCAAGTCTCACTACAAATTGCTCAGAATTGGCAAGTACATGCACTGCAGAAACTACAGCCACCAGCAGATCAACCAGAAATCAAATATATAGAACGCTACTGTAGGCTTCAAGAAGCTATTTGTATTCTCCTATGGCTATTTTCTAGCCAAGTATCAAAGGAAGCACACTACTATGCCAGATGAGATGACACTGAGTTAGTGCCTAATAGAAATCCAACCCCTACTGAATTTTCCCACTTCAGCCTTTGCTATGGATATGTGCGCCACTAAGCGCAGAACACAGCGGTCGCAAGTCTCACTACAAATTGCTCAGAATTGGCAAGTACATGCACTGCAGAAACTACAGCCACCAGCAGATCAACCAGAAATCAAATATATAGAACGCTACTGTAGGCTTCAAGAAGCTATTTGTATTCTCCTATGGCTATTTTCTAGCCAAGTATCAAAGGAAGCACACTACTATGCCAGATGAGATGACACTGAGTTAGTGCCTAATAGAAATCCAACCCCTACTGAATTTTCCCACTTCAGCCTTTGCTATGGATATGTGCGCCACTAAGCGCAGAACACAGCGGTCGCAAGTCTCACTACAAATTGCTCAGAATTGGCAAGTACATGCACTGCAGAAACTACAGCCACCAGCAGATCAACCAGAAATCAAATATATAGAACGCTACTGTAGGCTTCAAGAAGCTATTTGTATTCTCCTATGGCTATTTTCTAGCCAAGTATCAAAGGAAGCACACTACTATGCCAGATGAGATGACACTGAGTTAGTGCCTAATAGAAATCCAACCCCTACTGAATTTTCCCACTTCAGCCTTTGCTATGGATATGTGCGCCACTAAGCGCAGAACACAGCGGTCGCAAGTCTCACTACAAATTGCTCAGAATTGGCAAGTACATGCACTGCAGAAACTACAGCCACCAGCAGATCAACCAGAAATCAAATATATAGAACGCTACTGTAGGCTTCAAGAAGCTATTTGTATTCTCCTATGGCTATTTTCTAGCCAAGTATCAAAGGAAGCACACTACTATGCCAGATGAGATGACACTGAGTTAGTGCCTAATAGAAATCCAACCCCTACTGAATTTTCCCACTTCAGCCTTTGCTATGGATATGTGCGCCACTAAGCGCAGAACACAGCGGTCGCAAGTCTCACTACAAATTGCTCAGAATTGGCAAGTACATGCACTGCAGAAACTACAGCCACCAGCAGATCAACCAGAAATCAAATATATAGAACGCTACTGTAGGCTTCAAGAAGCTATTTGTATTCTCCTATGGCTATTTTCTAGCCAAGTATCAAAGGAAGCACACTACTATGCCAGATGAGATGACACTGAGTTAGTGCCTAATAGAAATCCAACCCCTACTGAATTTTCCCACTTCAGCCTTTGCTATGGATATGTGCGCCACTAAGCGCAGAACACAGCGGTCGCAAGTCTCACTACAAATTGCTCAGAATTGGCAAGTACATGCACTGCAGAAACTAAAGCCACCAGCAGATCAACCAGAAATCAAATATATAGAACGCTACTGTAGGCTTCAAGAAGCTGTTTGTATTCTCCTATGGCTATTTTCTAGCCAAGTATCAAAGGAAGCACACTACTATGCCAGATGAGATGACACTGAGTTATTGCCTAATAGAAATCCAACCCCTACTGAATTTTGCCACTTCGGTCTTTGCTATGGATATGTGCGCCACTAAGAGCTAAACACAACGGTAGCAAGTCCCCCTGCTAATTCCTCACAAAATGGTAAAAGATGCAAATTAAAATAAAAAAAGTAGAACGTTATTGTAGCCCTAAGAAGGGCTGTTGGGTTCTTTGAGAATCACTCCTGCCTAACAGTAAGCTAATAGAACACCCTAACGCTTTCCCTGACCAGCAGCAGCTCTCTCCCTAGCGGCATCCAGAGACAGAATGATCCGAGCAGCGCGGCCAGCGGCTAGTCTATCCCAGGGTCACCTGATCTGGCCAGCCAACCACTGCTATCGACGTGTAAGGGTACCACGTCATGCTGGGTGGAGTGCAGAGTCTCCTGGCTTGTGATTGGCTCTGTTTCTGGCCGCCAAAAAGCAAAACGGCGGGAGCTGCCATTTTCTCGAGCGGGCGAAGTATTCGTCCGAGCAACGAGCAGTTTCGAGTACCCTAATGCTCGACCGAGCATCAAGCTCGGACGAGCATGTTCGCTCATCTCTAGTCCTATGATCTAAGTGATCATAACATAAGGGATCAGCTTTGATATACAATGATATACTCTACTCGGTAAGACAACAGCGAGGATCCAAAGAAACCACACAAGTCTTTACAATACATGTGTCTTTTGTGCAAGGGGCAGGGCCCAGATTCCCATTGATCAAAACTTTAGTTGGTCAACCAATATATCAATGTATTTCTAATGTTGTGGTGCAATATTTGAACAGTGCTCCTAGGCTCTCGTGTAGATTTCAGTGCCTAGTCCCTTTACGAATTCAGTGCAATACATAATTTACATTAGTTTCCACTACCTATTCTATATTTTAAGGCATCCGCATTCATACAGAGTTGGATATTACATTGAAGAGTAATTGGATAGTGATTTCATGACTCAAGTGTTTACTTCTAAACCAACTGACTGATGTAAGGACACATAAATTAGATGACGTACTGGGCCAACAGGACTCTTTAGACTCGTAGAGAAGCTGCTGTGGGCCGGAGAGGCTGCAATCTTCTTCCTTGAGGTGATGTAATTTACAGTCAGAAATATTTTATAAGTCATGCTGGAATTAAGAAATATAACTTTCTGCTTCTCATTATCTAAACTGTGACTCCATCTGGATCTCTATAAAGATCTCTGCCGGGACTGCTTGGTTCTTACAAACTTCTCAGTAAAAGCCCCTGAGCCTCACAGAAGAGACAAATCCATAAAAGAGAAAGGCCCGAAAAAACAAACGGATACAATAAACAAAAAATATATCGTCTTTAAACAAGGTTTTCTAAGATAATTTTTTATAATACTGCAATCATAATGCTTTGATGTCATTATAATTATTATTATATTTAAATATGAAGAAGTCCTTTTTTTAAATCAGATTTTTATTAACCACTCAACCAATTTTCCATTTTCGTTACACAGATCCAGTACAAACATTACATCGCACAAACATCAGTGATACATTAGGAAAATTATAACAATTCCTAACACACAAACCTATAAACATAGAATCCACCCCTTCACCTCCCTCCCCAGCCCAGAACAAAATGGACAGTAAACCAGTGTGCTGTAGTAGTCACCTGTCCGGTTATGAGGACTTGGCTCCTAAACGCAAACCTTATCCAGTATCAGTTGGTTCCCTAGAGTAGCATTTTGTCTATTTGATATTTCTAAATCTGTATCAAGGCATCTCTTAGTAGAGCACCAGACGGCAGTCCAGGATTGGCCATCCATTTTCCCCAATATCAAATTTCTTTAATGTGCCTCTTTTTTTGTACACTGCTCCCTCCAATCGGATATAGTTATTAAATCTTCTACGCAGTTCCGCAGAAGATGGGATAGTGGGCTGGATCCAATATGCCTATGAAGGGGTCTGTCACAAATTTGCTCATTTTTGACCTCTACTGAACAGAGGGTAAGACGCACGGAACAAGGGAAGGTGCCCTCTACGTATCTGGCCTCCTAGTTTGAAACTAAAAACTAATACATATCACTATCACTCCATTACACTATGGATTATACTGATTAGGTGTTAATGCACATTGGATGAACGTTGGTTCAAATCACTCATTTGAATTGGACCAACCACATCGAGGTGTCCTTGAATTTCCCATTATGGATGATGCAGGGGGAAAGAAGGGCTGAGCTTGCTGGATTTCATATAAATAAGATTATTTGGTCCTCAAGTGTGAAGAGCAGCGCACAATGTGCCTGAAACAGCTTAAAGGACATCTACCACCAGGATGAGGGATTGTAAACCAAGCATACTGACATACTGGTGTGTACTCCCTCTGAGAGGATCTGCTCTTCTTTTATCTTCTTATACCCTTGTTTTTAAGAAAAAAAGGCTTTAAAAATTATGCAAATGAGCCTTAGGGGCTACAGGCTTCATTTACACTTTTTTTCGTAAAAACGGGGCATAAGAAGTTAAAAGAAGAGCAGATCCTGACAGAGGGGGCACACACCAGTATGTCAGTGTCCTTGTTTTACAATCCTTCATCCTGGTGGTAGGTGTCCTTTAACTTATGGTTGTCTCCAGCTGACCAAGCCTCTAGTTATGGTCCATGTCAAATTTTTCAATATTATCTCTGTTTGTCTGAGAATAACACTCACATAAACCAATACTTTATAGTTGGTGAGTTTGGTAAAGATGTTACAATTGGGCCCAAGAGCATCAGGTTTTGTCCCTAGTGTCAAAAACATTATATGGAAGATAACAGAGACCAATAGTTTAGGCCGAACTGCTGTGACATGTAAGAGAAATCTTCTGCTTTTAACACATTGTTTATGATATTTATTTCTCCTATCTTGAACCTTTTTCATACCTTGCTGTACCTTTTCTCTATGTTGTACCCGATATGTGCATGAAGATTGAAGATACGAATATGAGAATTATTCCACTTGACTGGAAAGCCAAGAGATTAACCGAGGACCAGGAGATTTAGAGGTCAAGAAATGATACAGAACTATGAATTACTGATTTTTTTCATAAGCTTCCAATTCAATGTGTCTGCACCATTCAATCCATAACGTCTACCTTATCAGAAGTGAGACAGAGCTTAACAGCTACCTGCACTTCACCTGTGGCCCAACCTTTCACCTCCAAGAAATAAAACATGGATGTCATCTCATACAGAGCTACAGTTATTGATCAGAGCCCTTCTCAATGGTCGGGTGAGGTACAGGCCAGGTCAAGTTCACATCAGTCTTGGGAAATACACTGTTCCTCTATTGTTGTATACATTTTTTATCAATGATGGAGGTAAACTGCATGTTATATAATGTATTATAGTGAATATATTTAGGAGCATGATATTAAAGGTTCTCGCTGCTTTGCAGCTTGTGATAGCTTCGTGTACACAGCTTATATAAAGGGACGGCAGGCCAACACATCTGCTACAACAGGTTACAGTATGTGTTTTCCTTTGTTTTATGCTAATCTAGTCTTGTAGAGGCATAAGAGAACAGATCATTAAGGATTCTCATAAGCTGCATGTTCTCAAAGGAATGGAGCTTTTACCTTGTAGTCATCAATGGAAGGGGTCAAAAATGAGACAAAGCTATAGGTTAAGGGGTAAATATAGGGGAGGAGTGGCATCTTTTCAAGGACTTCCCTCTGAGCCCTGAACTTGATGATCCACAAGCAAGCATGTTAAGCAAAAGCAAATATTGACAATACAATTATTAAAACCTTTCCAGGTACACTAATCCATTATAATCCATCTTCAATACTGAAAACATGCCCTTAACAATTTTTAAAGGGGGCATCACATCAAGGTAACATCGTTGTTCGCAAAGAAGCAGGCTCGAAGGTCAGATGTTCTCAGTCATCCAAGGATCAAATTCTACAATCCCTAAACAGAAACTTGTATCACTTGGAAAAGTTGTACCTGGTCAGGCATGTCCAGCAGTCCATGTCCATGTTTAGCTAAGCCAGTTTATTGGTAAAGTCTTCGTAAGGAGTCTTCTTACTTACCCAGAGATAGAACCTGTCACTAGCTTTGAGCTGACCTAAACCACCGCGCCCAGGTAGAGCTCAACTTCCACCCATGGTTAACGTTGACGACATCGCTGGCACTGAAAGTTGGATCTAACATACATATGACTGGACCTGATGTTAGGAGTCAAAATGTCTCAAAATGCCAGTTCCTTTTTTCAAAAGCAAATATTTTCTATTTTTAAATCTATTTATTATTTATTCCCAATGAAATAACAATTAAGGATAATTTCTTCATTCAACACTGTTTGGTGCTGTTTGTGTTATTCCTCCTAGAAGTCTAAGCATAAAAACTGGGTGTTACTAGTTGGGGGTATGCCCCTAAACAGTCTCAAACTGTCTAATAAGAGCTAGCAAAATCAGACTGTGCAGGATCCATCCCTTTGAAAAGTGGAAATGGTGCCACCATTTTTGGGGAGGATCTTCGCTTCATCGGGACCGATGACCCTTTACAAAGTGCCGACACACATAACTGCTGGCAAGCTAGTGCTGGAGCTCGCACACTTGCATTAGTATCTAAACAGTTTACACCTATGATCAATGCCAGAACTGATGTACTGTGTTACTGGTTGGGGTTTGGTACTTGAACCCAAACAGGATTTTAAAGTACATGTTCAGCCATGTCTGGGCCATCTACAGGTCTGGATCTATGTGTCTGCTCACCTGTCACTTTTAGTTGTTGTCTGTACTTTTATAGAGATTTAGACAGGGGTCAAATGGGGGAAGGTTCCTAATTTATGAATAAACCTATTACTGGATATTTCCATTCCTCTTGTGAAAGGGATCAATACTGCACAGTTCTGATTGGACAGTTGGAGACTGTCTAAGGACATGCCCCTAACTGGTACCCGCCAGTTATGATTTTATACATAGACATCTAAGAAAAATCCTTGAAAGACACAGAACAGAGCTGTAAAAATTGTAATTTCATATGGAATAAATAATGGATACATTTAAAAAATATTTTAAATAGAAACACAATTAAAAATATTTGTATTTGAAAAGGGACCAAACATTTTGAGACACTTTATTTCCTTACATCAGGTCCAGTCATGAGAATGTTAGACTTTCAGGGGATGAGACAGGACTTCTTCAGGGGTCTCTTGTATTTGACAAATACAAGAGACCAGGCCACTTTGGTATGCCATACACAAAACCTCCTTTGAAGCCCCCTGCCATAATGAGCATATAAAGTGGGGGAACAATCTCCTCTTAGACATTATGGAAGTAATGCAGAAACAGGAAACAATCTTCTGGGGTAATTGATCTCCGGCTGCTGTTCCATATGGGAGACCCTCGGAGCTAGAGACCCGCCATGGGTTTACACAGGAATAAAAAAGATTGAGCAACATTTTAAAATATTAATAAAATGTCTGAAGTTCTCCCAGATCGGCCTGACTAATGAATGTTCCTCGCAACCTGCAAATAGTTAATGGTATATAAAGTGTCTCGAAAGCTCATTAGTGGACAGCAAGCCTTGTTTTCGGGATACACTATATGTTTAATAGAGACCCTCCTCGGGCATAAACAGGCCCGTTGTCTCTTTATTACATTGCAAAGAGAAACATATTAAATGTGTAGACTGTATATCATGTAATTAAGAGAAAACCCTTGGGCTTGATCTCTCGCTGTACTCATAATGAAAAGAACAATCTGCAACATACTAGTTAAGATCTAGAACTATTAAAATTCACTAGCCTCCCCGACTCCTTCCATGATTGGAATATTTCGTTTTAGATGGAGAAAGGGCACATTCCGACAGAGCCCAATAGTCATCTATCAGGAAATAATAACCTCCAAATGAGAAAAGTAACAATGAATTTTCTATTTAGCCCCACCCTGCTGTTCGCCTGCCGCGTCTCATTGTCCTGAATGGTGTGAAATTACATGCATTACAAATTTGCTATTTTATTTTCCATGATGCTGCAGTGAAGATTCTATGTGTCTTATTATAGGACGGCAAATCTGCAAAGAAGATAAAGAAAAAATGAATTTGCAACAGAAGAAAGATCTGTCTCTGGTATCACAATTCAATTGCGTAACATTAAGCTTCTGGTTTGAAATAAAGAACCTGTAAGAGGGTCACCCATCGACAGTGTGCCGCTTATTATACTTGTGTCTTCTTGTTTGGAAGAAGGACCTTTAGGCCCATGAGCATCAGGGCTTGGGTGCAATATTACCTCTGTATTCCATAACTACACTAATTTAGGAGTTGCGAACAAAACAAGTCAATCAGGAATTCATTTTCAGGACATGTGATACAGTAGGACCTGGTCATATTTATAGTTATACTGTGACCTGATTTTATGTGGCATGGATACGGCTCAGGCGATATGCAATAACACGTCCCCCTGCACTGGGTCAAAGGTGCATCAGCTTACGATGCGCTGCAGCAGGCTGACGTGCAATGCCATCATACAACCCCTGTGCTGCAATTCTAGTATGGAGGAAGAAAAGACACAACTAGAGGAACAACGTAAGGTTTTTTTAAAAAAATCATTGGCTGGTTTGGGGCATCCCTGTGACTACTGGGGGAATTATTATGGCTTCTGTGGGCATCCTGTCACAGTGATTATTGAGGGCAGGCACTATGACTACCGGTTGCTGGGGTCATCATGGTGACTTTTCAGGGCAGGCACTGTGACCACTGGCTACAGGGGGCAGTCACTAGCACTACTGGGCATTATTATTGTGTGGAGTCCTGCTACAGTGTGGAGTCCTGGAGTTCTGCGCTTCATCAGAGAATCTACTGCTTGTTACAATGAATAGTTTTAAAAGAAAGAATGTTGCATTCATATGTAGACCAAGATAAAGCTGTAAAGCGAAACACGTAGGTCTTGCCTACCTGGAATATTGCCCAATGTCCATCACAACAAGATATTCTTTCATTTCAATAAAGAATTAAAGTGGATGCTCTCTCGAGAGTTCTGGATTGTCTCCCTTCTAAATTTTAAGATGGGTTTTCTCTTTTTATCTTTTGTGAAAGTGTAAATTTTAGGGCTAAATGAACATATTACTGACAAAATTAGAGCTTTTTAAATTTCCCCTCCAGTTTGTTTTAATTATTATTAACATCTGAAAGGGTTGACAATCTTTCTAAAACCTGTTTCTGATAGTTTGAGGGGAGCAGATTTGAAAATGGAGCAATATATAGAGGGTTTCCAATAATGTATATTTCAAACGTCACTAAAAACAGTACTGGTTCCCCCAAGAAGTCAATTCTTAAAATCTCTCCTGAAAATACGGAAAACCAATGTTCGATTTGTAAGTCACCTGACATCAAAATAAAATATCCAGATATTTAAAAAATTCTGAAATCATAAAGGAGACCAAGGGTAAATAGTATTTTGTAACTAATTTAGGTGGTAACACAATGGGGCAGATTTACTTACCCGGTCCATTCGCGATCCAGCGGCGCGTTCTCTGCAGTGGATTCGGGTCTTCTGGCGATTCACTAAGGCAGTTCCTCCGACGTCCACCAGGTGTCGCTGCTGCGCTGAAGTCCGCTGAGGTCCACCGGAGTTCACGATCCTATTCCTGGTGAAGGTAAGTGCGTGTCCGTCGGGTTTTCGTTCGGCCATGCCCCCCGATTTCCATCGTGTGCATGCCGGCACCGATGCGCCACAATCCGATCGTGTGTGCCAAAAACCTGGGGCAATTCAGGGAAAATCGGCGAAAATCTGAAATATTCGGGTAACACGTTGGGAAAACGCGAATCAGGCCCTTAGTAAATGTCTGAAAACGAAATAATTTCGAATTTTGAAAATGCTGAATTTTTCAAAAAAATTCTCAATTTTTTTCATTTTTTAAAGTAAATAAACGCAAATGTACCACTAATATGAAGTATAACACATTTTGATAAGTTAGAGTGTTCAAAAGTTCTAAAGCAAGATACAGGCAGTTAAAATCATAGTTGGGAATATGAGTCACGAGCTACGTGATAAAGATCCAGTTCCCACCTATTTATTTTGCTCTGTAGACTTTATCAGGGATTTCTGGTAATTTCTTGAAAAAACCTTGGGGTGCAGACAGGTGTGAGAAAAAACCCACCCTTATGTGGCTCTGTGTATGTTCACTGACACTTCCGGCTGGTTCATAATTGTTGATGGTCATTGGAACACTGCAACCTATCAGTTGCCTCAACAGGTCCTAATTTCTTTACTTGGGTAACTACTGATTGGCTTTAGCAGTCTCATAACTGCCATTACTTCAGATGAATAGCCAATGCAAGGAAAGTAAACTTTTTTTTTCTTACACCTGCCTTGGCCCCCAGAGATTTTTCTGAAATTTACAGAAAACCCCTTAAAATATTTGCCCGAACCTTTTCTTTTATTGGTCCTCTATTGTATGTTAGTAAAAAAAAAAAAGAAGAAAAAAAGGCATTGTTTTCCATTTAACACCTTGAGAAACGTATTTGCATACTTCCCAGAATTCCCTAGTGGAGCATCTATGGCTTTAAGTCTCCACACGCCTTTAAGGTGGCCTTTATTGGCAATCTATCCTTAAGGAGAACACCTACTGTCTGACCCTAGTCAATAGCCTCTCACACAGCCAATCCAGTTACCTACACTGTACTGAGGAGACCCAACCAGGTCGAAACAGCGCTGTCTACAGTTGAGAGTCTGTTCCTTCTAGAATAGATATACTGATTTGGCTTAATCCCACATCATGTTATTAGACTTCTTGTAGGTCATACTTGGTGTTAAAGGGGCTGCCTTTCAAGGTAGCAAGAGGAGGCATTGTTTTCCATTTAACACCTTGCAGAATGTATTTGCATACATTCCTAAAAAGAAAAAGCAACAGATAAAAGTGTGGAGGGTGGTTGGATCAGACTTCAAAGGGTTTGTTTGTAGTCTGAAACCATAGAAACACATACACCTGCATGTAAGCTGTATACATAAAATTCTTTATAATATTCTAAATAATATTTTGCTTTAGTAGATTTATTGTTGAGGTTTTGGAAGGCACAGAATTTGTACATACAAAAACATTTGTTCGGGCTGGAGACTCACATAATGACTCTGTCCCTTTTTGCTTTGTTTGTGACTGATCCTCCTGTTTGTCTACTGATTGAATATTTGTGATTCCGAGGCGAGATGAGCACAATCTCTGTGACATTTTACACTGGCCTGCCATCTGGTCATATTGTAAGACAATACTAAATAAGAGTAAATAACTGTCCCCCATGCCAGAACATAATGATATATTTTCGGGTTGCGTGATCTCTTTGTGAGGATTTAGGAGCGGTTGCTTAGTAACTAGTTCCTGTACATAAACTGTTAGTGGAACTGGACGGAGAAGTAAGAAGCAGAACATTATTTAACACCGAGCCAAATGCAGAGCACTTAGTGGACTCTTTTGGCTCTACTTAGTTGTCAAATATTAATCCTTTATTTTAGTGTGTTACATTATGTTTTTTCAAACCGTTTTCAATTATATAGATACATATATTTATTTTTTTTTTGCACATTTCAAGTGTTCAAAATATTAAAATAAGAAGTATACTAATATGCGAAGAGAGGTAAATCGGATTATCATTGTTGAGAAGGATCAGGGATACTCATACAAGAACATCTTGAGGCAAAAACATTAATTATACTTAGAAAGTGCTTAGGAATTTTAGCAAACAATGGAAAAAGACGGGACAGCAAATGTCCATTTGTAGCTTCTTTTAAAAAAACGTAAATTGCACATTTCAAACTACTAACCTACAGACAATAAGAGATAAGCAGGATTTTTTTTTAAAGGGAACCTGTCACCACATTTTTCACAAATACAGGTAGTGACAGGTTCCTGTAGAGCCCTACTAACTATCTGACACCCTGCTTTTAGCTAAAAATTGTTTCCCTCAGATTCCCATAAAATCAGATTTATAATCGTGCCTGGTATCTATGCATCTTTGAAGCGTGGCCTAATGTCATGTGACCAGGGTGACATCAACACAGTTCCTTAAGCTACTTAACATTAGCAAACTGTACCCCATGTACATATCTGACCACATAAAACAATCACAGCTGCCTCCAAGGACTTCTACTCTCAACTCTCCATGCAAGCTGCTGTGATTTCATGTGATACAATATGCTGTGTTTTCAGTGTTTTCATGAGATATATGCTTGGTGTACAGTCCTCTAATTCTAAAAAGCTGAAAGACCTGCCATTATGATGTCACCCTGGTCACATGACATAACAGCTGCATACAGCTGCATACAGAGATTGAATGGGGAGGAGCTGCTGGATTCAGCCCAAGGAGGCCACTCCCACCTCTACTCGCTGTAGCCATACTTAGATACCAGATAAAACTATAAAGTTGAAAATATGGGGATCTCAGTGGAACAATTTTTAGCTAAAGGAAAGCTGGCAGTTAGTTATTAGGGCTTTATGGGAACCCGACACTACCTTTAAGCTCAGGTCCAGGGTTCAGGTGTTTCCTGGGGTGGTGTCCCCCCTGGCCAATCACAGCCATGTCCCAAGTACTTATTTTTACCATGATGAAATAAATGTGAAATTTTACTGCACGATTGAAGTGCTGGACACAACTTTTTCTTATTTTCCATATTTTCCTACAATTTTTTATTTTAATAGGGAAATGGATGAGGTTTCATATAATAGAGGGAATTCTAAAAAAGACATTTTATATCCTACCCAAGAGGGCTAGTAGTTTAGTGGAGTAAAAACTGGCGAAATTTATTTATAAGTTATTTTCACGTGGAAGAAATTGACACAAATTTTTTAGCATAAAATCTGAGAATAATTCTTAAAAAAATTGTGTGGCACTGAAAAAAACAGAGAATCCAATTATAGTCTGTTATAAAATTGCTACAAAAATATGCAACTGACCCTTAGGACAGCCTATAAATTGGTAATGAATCGTTTCTGGATAATGGAACATTTTTGATAATTCTTCAAATGATCATGTCTCGGATCGTGGGCACACCCATGCCCCTCTCCGTGGTGCTGCCCCCTCGGTTCCTCAGCACCAAACTCACCTCTCCACACTCCTGCTCCTGTCCGGTCTGGCCTGCTTCCCTGCGTTCCTTTACCTGCCTGCATTGATCTCCCGTTGCCGTTCCTGGACCTGTCCTCTGACCTCTGCATCTCTGCCACCTGCCCTGACTCCGTGACTGTTCCTAATTTCGAGCCTGCACTCCGTTTCTGTACCACGACCTCGGCTGCCACCGCAGGCTGGTCACACTTGTGGAACGACCTGGTGGCTCCCTGCCGCAGCAAGACCATGCCACTTTGCACTAGGTGCCACTTAGTAGACAGGTGTTGGCTAGAACCATCTTCTGCAGTGGCCCAGGGGGTCCACAGATCCCGAAACCTGACATATTATTATTGAATTATGGAACATATATATTTTTTTATTGTCTATTTTTTTTCTTACATCCTAAAAATTATAAAATGACCAAAATGAATGTATACAGTTCTGCGCATTGTAACAAACGTCAGAGCTGAAGCAATATTGGGTGAGTGACAAAATGACAAGATGGAGCCAATAATAAATTATCCAGTCACAGGTCGGGAACCCAGGATTATAAATCACCCAAACACCAAAATTTTATGGGAAAGGTGAGCTCACGGGATAATATTTTGATCTTGTGATATTCGAAGGTATAACATGACAGCTGTGACAAAGCTCATATCTGAAGCTTAAGCATCTATCAGATTCCGGAGCTCATATTTGATTGCGAGGAGTTCATTAGTTCATAATCCTTATTGGATTTCTGTGGATATAAGTAATCAATCTCTCCAGCTCAGCTCATCCCTCTTTGTCTGAACGTTGCTCGTGTCTCCACCTCTACATATAGAGGTTCCTCTGGTCAGTTTATCATCTCTAGGAGAACACGTTGACAATTTGAGACACCTTGGTTCAATACGAGAAAGAGACTTATTTTGCTGTGTGGGTCATTTTAACTGAATGAATACCTACAGCTAACAAGATAGAAAACATGTATAAGTATTAAGGGTGAGTCAAAAGTCCACTTTTTATTTAGGAACCAAAGTGAAAATAACAGAATGAAATGGATGGGGGTCTATGTTTAAAGGGAACCTTTCATCAGAAATTGGTCTAATAAATCACTACCAGTTTGTTGTGAAGTAGCTCAATACCTTCCAGATCATGTTACTTTCATGTCCCAATGCGGTGGCATCATCCAGAAAATAATGTTTGAAGTGAGATGTAAATTGGTTGCATAAAGTCATGGAGGCGGAGCGTTTAGTACTGAACTGAAGATCTTTCTACCTCAGAACACCTCCCTCTGCTGTGATGGATATCATGCACCCGACTTCAGGAGATCTGGTTAGTGATGTCTCTGGATGAATGACGATCAATTACATTGAAGGGTGTGTTGTGAGGCATGGAGAACTTGACTACAGTGTTAAATTCTCTGCCTCCTTGATTTTATAGAACCATTTTACATCTCAATTCACAATCGATTTTCTGGATGATGCCACCATGCCAGATCTTGATCTGAAAAGTGTTCAGCTGCTTGGCAACATACTGTAGTGGTTTATGAGGTCAATTTCTGCTGACAGGTTCTCATTGAGCCCTAGTAACTAACTATCACTAGAGATGAGCGAACATACTCGTCCGAGCTTGATGCTCGTTCGAGCATTAGCGTACTCGAAACTGCTCGTTGCTCGGACGAATACTTCGCCCGCTCGAGAAAATGGCATCTCCCGCCGTTTTGCTTTTTGGCGGCCAGAAACAGAGCCAATCACAAGCCAGGAGACTCTGCACTCCACCCAGCATGACGTGGTACCCTTACACGTCGATAGCAGTGGTTGGCTGGCCAGATCAGGTGACCCTGGAATAGACTAGCCCCTGCCTGCGCTGCTCGGATCATTCTGTGTCTGGATGCCGCTAGGGAGAGAGCTGCTGCTGGTCAGGGAAAGCGTTAGGGTGTTCTATTAGCTTACTGTTAGGCAGGAGTGATTCTCCAAAAACCCAACAGCCCTTCTTAGGGCTACAATAACGTTATACATTTTTTTTTTTTTATTTGCAGCTAGTACCATATTGTGAGGAATTTGCAGGGGGACTTGCTACCGTTGTGTTTAGCTCTTAGTGACACACATATCCACCTCAAACACCAAAGTGGGACAATTTATTAGGGGTTTGATTTCAATTAGGCACAGTCTGCCAGTTTCTTTTTATTTTACGTTTATTTTTTGATAACTCAGCGTCATCTCATCTGGCATAGCAGTGTGCTTTCATAGTTGGCTAGAAAATAGCCATAGGAGAATCCAAACGGCTTACTTAGGCCTACAATAGCGTTATATATTTTATTTCTGGTTGATCTGCTGGTGGCTGGCCTTGCTGTAGTGCATCTACTACCATATTGTGAGGAATTTGCAGTGAGACTTGCGACCGTTGTGTTTAGCGCTTAGTGACACACATATCCATCGCAAAGACTGAAGTGGGACAATTTATTAGGGGTTGGATTTCAATTAGGCACAGTCTGCCATTTACTTTTTATTTTACGTTTATTTTTTCATAACTCAGCGTCATCTCATCTGGCATAGCAGTGTGCTTTCATAGTTGGCTAGAAAATAGCCATAGCAATAGGATAGCATCGTTTGGTTTTAAAAACTAAAAAACACAAAAAAAAAAACACAAAAAAAAGTAAAAAAAAAATTAAAGTTATAACTTTCATTTTCAAAATGTTTAACCCAAGGGCTAGGGGTAGAGGGCGGGGACGTGGGCGTCCAACTACTGCAGGGGTCAGAGGCCGTGGTCCTAGGCGGGGTGAGACACGGCCTGCTGATGAGGGAGCAAGGGAACGCCGCAGAGCTACACTCCCTAGGTTCATGTCTGAAGTTACTGGGACTCGTGGTAGAGCACTGTTGAGGCCAGAACAGTGCGAACAGGTGATGTCGTGGATTGCCGACAATGCTTCGAGCAATTTGTCCACCAGTCAGTCTTCCACGCAGTCCACCCATGTCACCGAAATCGGCACTCCTCCAGCTCCTGCACCTCAGCCTCCTCCCCCCCAGTCTGCCCCCTCCCAGGAAAATTTGGCATTTGAACCGGCATACTCTGAGGAACTGTTTTCTGGACCCTTCCCACAGTCACAAACCACTTGTCCGGTTGCTGCTGAGCAATTTTCCGATGCCCAGGTTTTCCACCAGTCGCAGTCTGTGGGTGATGATGACCTTCTTGACCTAGTGGAAGAAGTGTGTAAAGAGGTGTCCGACGATGAGGAGACACGGTTGTCAGACAGTGGTGAAGTTGTTGTCAGGGCAGGAAGTCCGAGGGGGGAGCAGACTGAGGGATCGGAGGATGATGAGGTGACAGACCCAAGCTGGGTTGAGAGGCCGAGTGAACACAGTGCTTCTGAGACGGAGGAGAGTCCTCGACCAGAACAGGTTGGAAGAGGCAGTGGTGGGGCCAGACGGAGAGGCAGGGCCAGAGCTGGTACATCAGCGCCAAATGTGTCACGTAGTGAAGCTCCCGTGGCGAGGGCTCCCGCGGCGAGGGCTAGATTTTCAGAAGTCTGGAGGTTCTTTAAGGAAACACCGGATGACTGACGGACTGTGGTGTGCAACCTTTGCCAAACCAGGATCAGCAGGGGTTCCACCACTACTAGCTTAACTACCACCAGTATGCGCAGGCATATGAATGCTAAACACCCCACTCAGTGGCACCAAGCCCGTTCACCTCCGGCCGTGCACAACACTGCTCCTTCCCCTGTGTCAGCTGATAGTCAGCCCCCGGCCCAGGACCCTGGCCCAAAAACCCCACCGTCGCCTCCACGATCCTCCACAGCATCCACCAGCGTTCAGCTCTCCATACCCCAGACGCTGGAGCGGAAAAGGAAATATAGTGCAACCCACCCGCACGCCCAAGCCCTCAATGTCCACATCTCCAGATTGCTTAGCCTGGAGATGCTGCCCTATAGGCTGGTAGAGACCGAGGCCTTTCGCAACCTCATGGCGGCGGCCGCCCCTCGGTATTCGGTCCCCAGCCGCCACTACTTTTCCCGATGTGCCGTCCCAGCCCTGCACCAGCACGTGTCAGACAACATCATCCGTGCCCTGACCAACGCCGTTTGTGACAAGGTCCACCTGACCACGGGCACGTGGACGAGTGCTGCCGGGCAGGGCCACTATATATCGCTGACGGCACATTGGGTTAACTTGGTGGAGGCTGGGACCGAGTCTGACCCTGCGGCTGGTCATATACTGCCGACGCCGAGGATTGCGGGGCCTACCTCGGTCCAGGTCTTTCAGGCCTACTATGCCTCCTCCCACCCCTCCTCCACCTCCTCCTCCTCCGAACTACCATCCGTGGGCATGGCGCCATCAGTCGCTAGCTCTAGGCACAGCAGCAGTGCCGTCGCTAAGCGACAGCAGGCGGTGCTCAAACTGCTGAGCCTAGGCGATAAAAGGCACACCGCCCAAGAACTATTACAGGGCATCACGGCGCAGACTGATCTGTGGCTGGCACCGCTGAACCTGAAGCCAGGCATGGTTGTGTGTGACAACGGCCGTAACCTGGTGGTGGCTCTGCATCTCGGCAGACTGACACATGTGCCATGCCTGGCCCATGTGTTAAATCTGATAGTTCAGCGTTTCCTCAAGACATACCCCAATCTGTCTGATTTGCTCACGAAGGTGCGCCGCATCTGTGCGCATTTCAGGAAGTCCAGCACAGATGCTGCCACTCTCAGGGCAGCGCAGCGCCGCCTCCAACTGCCCGCTCACCGACTGTTGTGCGACGTGCCCACGAGGTGGAATTCAACATTAACCATGTTATCCAGAGTTTACCAGCAGCGCAGAGCGATTGTAGACTGCCAGATGTCAACTTCCACCAGAAGTGGTAGTCAGGTCAGTCAGCTTCCTCAAGTCTACAATGAGGAGTGGACGTGGATGTCTGATATCTGTCAGGTGCTGAGTAACTTTGAGGAGTCAACACAGATGGTCAGTGGCGATGCCGCCATCATCAGCCTCACCATCCCGCTGCTTGGCCTGTTGAAAAACTCTCTGATCAGCATGAAGTCGGAAGCTTTGCGCTCGTCACAAGAGACGGGGGAAGAAGATTCCCTTGTTGATAGCCAAAGCACCCTCAGGTCTGTTTCTCAGCGCATATCGGAGGAGGTGGAGGAGGATGAGGAGGAAGAGGAGGAGAATGTTGGCGAGACACAAGAGGGGACCATTGTTCAGTCCTTCACTGTTCAGCGTGTATGGGCAGAAGAAGAGGAGTTGGAGGAGTTGGAGGAGGAGGAAATGGACAGTCAGGCCAGTGAGGGGAGTGAATTCTTGCATATTGGTACTCTGGCGCATATGGCAGATTTCATGCTAGGCTGCCTATCCCGTGACCCTCGCGTTCAAAGAATTTATTCCAGCACCGATTACTGGGTATTCACTCTCCTGGACCCACGGTACAAGCAAAATCTTTCCACTCTCATCCCTGGAGAGGAAAGGAGTGTGAGAATGCATGAATACCAGCAGGCCCTGGTGCACAAGCTGAAACAGTATTTCCATTCTGACAGCGCTAGCGGCAGAGTGCGTAGTTCTGCGGGACAAGTAGCGAGGGAGAGTAGGCGAGCAGGCAGCTTGTCCAGCACTGGCAAGGGTACGCTTTACAAGGCTTTTGCCAGCTTTATGTCACCCCAGCAAGACACTGTCACCTGTCCCCAGTCTCGGCAGAGTAGGGCTGATCTTTACAGAAAGATGGTGAGGGAGTACGTAGCTGACCATACCATAGTCCTAAATGATCACACAGCTCCCTACAACTACTGGGTTTCAAAGCTGGACATGTGGCACGAACTGGCGCTGTACGCCTTGGAGGTTATTGCCTGCCCTGCCGCTAGCGTGTTGTCCGAGCGGGTTTTCAGTGCAGCTGGTGGCATCATTACCGATAAGCGTACACGCCTGTCGACTGACAGCGCTGACAGGCTGACGCTTATTAAGATGAATAAAGCCTGGATTTCTCATAATTTCCAATCTCCACCAGGTGAAGGAAGCTCAACCTGAATAATTTATGCACTCCTCCTCCTCATTTTCCTCCTTCTCCTCCTCTTTGTACACTAAAGCAGAGGAAACTGGCTATTTTTTGACAGGGCCCACTGGCTCTAGCTATAGTACTCTATGCATTTAATTTTTCTGGAGGGCCACCTACCCGGTCCTCTGTTTTAAACAATTTTTGGCACTGCCACATACAGGCACTCAATCTATTCAATTTTTCTGGAGGGCCACCTACCTGCTCCTCTGGTTTGAAAACTTTTTTGGACTGCCACATACAGGCACTCAATCTATTTCATTTTTCTGGAGGGCCACCTACCTGCTCCTCTGGTTTGAAAACTTTTTTGGACTGCCACATACAGGCACTATCCAAATTAAATTGTCTCCATAGCAGCCTCCACACGTTGTCTCCATTGCTACCTCCAAAAGTCGTCCATATAGCTGCCTCCATACATCGTCCCCTTATCAAACGAGGTGTGTCAGGCAGAAATTTGGGTTGATTTCATGGATTCCACATCAAAGTTGTTAACTTTGTCGCCACCCTGCTGTGTTATCCACAAAATATACTGGCAAACTTTTATGATTAACCGATATTATTTCAGCGCTTCTTGCGCATCTGTTTACATTCCCCTCACCCGCCATATCCCAAACTTATAAGAACGCTACTACACTTAACTTGGTGGAGGCTGGGACCGAGTCTGACCCTGGGGCTGGTCATATACTGCCGACGCCGAGGATTGCGGGGCCTACCTCGGTCCAGGTCTCAAAGGCCTACTATACCTCCTCCTCCTCCCACCCCTCCTCCCCCTCCTCCTCCTCCGAATTACCATCCGTGGGCATGGCGCCATCAGTCGGTAGCTCTAGGCACAGCAGCAGTGCCGTCGCTAAGCGACAGCAGGCGGTGCTCAAACTGCTGAGCCTAGGCGATAAAAGGCACACCGCCCAAGAGCTATTACAGGGCATTCCACATCAAACTTGTTAACTTTGTCGCCACCCTGCTGTGTAATCCACAAAATATGCTGGCAAACTTTTATCATTTACCTATATTATTTCAGCGCTTCTTGCGCATCTGTTTACATTCCCCTCACCCGCCATATCCCAAACTTATAAGAACGCTACTACACTTGATCTTATACAAAAGGTTCTTAGAAGTGCTGTTTGGGGAGTAGCCTAGAGACAGGGGCTTGGATTGGCGAAAGCTCGCCTGGCAGCGGAGCGCCAGCTCCATACCAAGATCCAACTAACATAGTTTTAACTGCAGCACCTTTAATCTACTACTAGTTCACTGCCTCCATACATGGTCCCCTTATCAAACGAGCTGTGTCAGGCAGAATTTTCAGGTGTTTCACCACATACATAGTGGAACTCGGCGCGTCTGTCGCCGCCATGCTGGAGACCTGCAGTTGCAATCATAGAAGCGCAATATGGATGCCCCATACTGTCGCTCTTAATCATGGAAGTCCTCTCCATGGCTGCCTCCAAATGTCGTCCCCTTATCAAACGAGCTGTGTCAGGCTCATTTTTCGGGTGTTTCACCAGATACGTTATGGAACTTGGTCACTATGTCGCCACCATGCTGTGTTATCGATTAAATATACCGTCAACCTTTTGTTCACAGAGGAAATAATTTCAGCGCTTCTTGCTCACCTCCTTTGGTTCCTCTCTGCCACCCATTGGTTTGAAGCCTGAGTCCATTTAGGGTATGTCGCCATGACACTCTCTAGCCTGCTGCCGCTGCCTCTGCATGCCGTCCCCTATAGTGTCAGGGTCAATTATTGGATGTTTTAGATGCTATCTAGCTTCATTCTGTCACTCTGTCATGGCCATGCTGTTGCCCATAATTTTGGCATAATGGTGCGTTTAAGCAGCCTCAGAGGCATCCATGCATGCTGCCCCTGCTGTTTCCTGTCCATTTCCGTGGTGTTTCCATCCTTTTCTGAGGTTTCCAGGTGTTTGGCCAAGCTTCCCTGTGCAGAGCCTTGGTCCCCTTGAAAAATGCTCGAGTCTCCCATTGACTTCAATGGGGCTCGTTATTCGAGACGAGCACTCGAGCATCGGGAAAAGTTCGTCTTGAATAACGAGTACCCGAGCATTTTAGTTCTCGCTCATCTCTAACTATCACCCTTCTTTTAGCTAAAACTTGTTACCCTCAGATCTTCATATAGTCAACTTTATAATTTTACCTGGCATCCAGGGATATCTGTAGCGAGTCAAGGTGGACGTGGTCTTCTTTGGCTGACTTCATTACAGGTCCTTTAGCCTTCTCAGGCTGAATCTAGCAGCTGATCCCTTTCTCAGCAAAAAGAGGGAGGCATAAGAAGCTTAAAGTACAACTATAAAGTATAAAAAAAACTTTTGCCTAACTGTGCTCTAAGCAAAAAATTCTTTAATGTGCTATAATTAGCTATCTTCAGCCGTTTAGCAGCTAGCGGAGGTTTTACCTTGTCCCTCAGGCTAATCTCCATTTGCCATGCTTTCTGGATACAATGGGAAACCTTATAGTACAATTATATATGACAGGAGGCTGCTTCAGGTCGGCCAATTACAAACAAGTTGTCCTACATCATTTCAAAGTACTTAGTTTGATGCAAAGGACCTGTAGGGATATTGCAAGCATGTGACTCATCACATGCTTCAGATCGGCCAATTACAAACATGTTCTCCACTTCTGGCTTCAGTGGGTAATGTCACAACCAGGAAGTGCCCACCCACATCAGGTATAGCTAAATCTGAATTTAATGTTATATATACCAGATATATCTCAGGCTAGCAGTATGATACCGGTATCATTGAACTTGTTATCAAAGTCTCTCTCCAGCTTTGCTAAAACTTTTTTTTGTCAGTACCTTTACAGTTACACTTTAAAAGAGAGTGGGTCCTGCCAGAGGGGGCACACACCAGTATGTAAGTGTGCTTGGTTTACAATCCTAGATTTCCTTTAATATACTAATAAAAATATATTAATTCTACAGTGCTATCTTTTCATCATTTTTTGATGTGAACAAAAATCTTTATAAGTTTGTGTGGATGTTTTTCTACTCTAGTCTTGAGTGATGATGCTGACTTTTGTAGTATCACTTCTGCTCATGTAAGGGTTCTAAATTTTTATGATTAGCTCAAGTTTTTGTAAGTGGCTTATCAGAGGAAGTTCTCAGTGGTCGACCATTGAGAATGTATTCTCCACTACCAATGTGTAATGCATTCCTCCATCAGAGGAGGCACTGTAGGGAAATGAGGAACTTCTGCTTCAGGTTACAAGTTATTCCTGAAGACCCTATGGTTATAGCTAACAATGGGAGGGATACAAAACAGTATCCAAATTATACAAAACCCTAAAAACATACTGTTCATAATGGTGTATTTTAACCACTAATATTTTCTTTGTGATGCCTCTGTAGGAAAAACTTAAAACTCTTCCTTATTAACCGACTAATTCAGCTAATTTATAATAAATTACCGTTACCATCCATTTTATATTACATTCATAATTTTATATCCTAACCCAACCTACAATTAATTCTGCCAGTGTTTTTTCCTGATCTTGTGAATTCCTTTTCATCTCCATCTCCAGCATTGACTTTAATGTCCTTTACTTGCTCTTGTCCAGTCTCGGCAGCAGTCACCCCTGGATTTAAACTACTGTTGCCTGGCCAACTGTTGTCATGGTAACCTGATGCTCCGAGACCTACAGCTGTCCAACTTCGGAGTTTGTATTAATTTGCCTGATGTACACAGGTATGTGCTCAATACAGAACCTCAGCCAGCTCCCGAGTAAACAAGATATCTTCATTCACCAGTTTTTACTTTTTTAACCCATCCAAATCTTATGTAGATTGAGCTTGAGCTTAAAAATGATCTGTCCTAGTTGTAAATCTCTGGAGATTACATCATGAAGGTCACTGTCTACTCTCTTGTCTGTAACCTCTTGATAGTCAACCACTTCAAGTGCTCTCCTTGAAGACACTGATTAGATCAGACCATATGTGACGTGATATGAAATAGGGTTGAATTGGAGTCAGTCGTCAAACCGGAGATTGGAGAAGACTCTATTGTGCCGGTAATAGGGAAGAATATCTTCTGAGCTTCATTCTATAATTATTACTTGTAGCTGATTGTGCCAGGTCTGATAAGGCTGAAACATATTGGGGCATATGTATCGTAAGTCTAGCTTTCTCTGTCAGTTTTTAGGATTTTTCAGGTCATCAGATGTATCTTAGTGTTTTTTCCTTATTGATACATATGCGTTTGGTCTTTAATGAATTTGCAACTTTTTAAAACAAAGGGGCAGATTTACTTACCCGGTCCATTCGCGATCCACCGGCAGGTTTTCTGTGGAGGATTCGGGTCTTCTGGAGATTCACTAAGGTAGTGCGCCCGATGTCCACCAGGTGTCGCTGCTGCGCTGAAGTCCGTCAGAGTTTACTGAAGCTCACCAAGCAAGCATAGGTGCAGGTAAGTGCGTGTGAAGCGACACTTTTAAAAAAAAAAAAAGATGGCGTTTTTTCCGACGGCCACGCCCCCAATTTCCATTGCGTGCATGGCATCGCTCATGCGCCACAATCCGATCGCGTGCGCCAAAAACCCGGGGCAATTCAGGGAAAATCGCAAAACGGTAAAATTCACGTACCCCGACAGAAAAGCGCGATTCGGGCCCTTAGTAAATGACTCCCAAAGTCTCAAAAAGTCCTCAAAAGTCACAATCAGCTCCAAGATCATTTCAAGAACAGGTCAGGGGCAGCTGTTGACTTACACAAAAATTTTAGACTTTTTTTAAAACAAAAATCTCAACTTCTACATTTGGATTCGGGTGATTACTCAGGGAGCACTGCAAAAAACCAGGCAATAGCGAACTCTGAAAGGGGATTGTTTTAGGTGCAAATAAAGTTGCATATGGGCACATGAACCATGAAAAGTCTCAAAAATTTAAGAAAAAGGCAAGCGAAAGATTTTGTGATAACCGCATCACAATTTCTCTATTAATGTCCATTTCAAAACAAATTATCTAAAATGTTGCTGGTCAATGTTGTTTGCAGATGGCTTCATGACCTAGTGGGAAATAACATTGTTAAAAAATATTTTAATGGTCAACAGTAGACACAAGATTCATGATCATAAGGTGGCCAAATGAGTCACCAGCAGATACTTTCATCCCTCCATTCCCATGCCAGTCCATCTGGTTAGTGGTTGACCTCTACAGGAATGTCATGTCACTGTCTGGCCTCACCAGTGGAGTACCATTTGTGTGAAGGTCAATACTAAGGCCTGTGATTGGCTACACTGATTACCTGTCCGCAATCAGCTGATCATAGGTCATCAACCCTGGAACGGTGAGTAAATCTTTTTTTATTAAATACGTTAACACATTACTGCGTTTCGGCAACTTTTCTTTATGAGTCTGACTTCTGATTAAAAATTGGTTCCAAGCACAGAAATTGTAACATTTATTCAGCTGGAGGATCCCTCAAGTTCAACACAGATTTTGTAGTTAATGGTCTGAGACTAAGACGTTAAAAAAATTACTTTTGCTTGGATTCCTACATCATTAGCTTGTCGGAAATTTTATTTGATCAATAAGTGCCTCTCCATGCAAAGAATCAGTCAGATGCGTACAAGGGACTACCAATGATAAGCAAAACAAGTTTATTGGAAAGTCAATGCAATACGCAGATAAAGTATAGGATAAGGGGAATAAAATCACTTAAAAGTACACCACATGGTGTGCAAGGCTACCAAAGACCAAGAATGGGCCCTGTACCCCCTACTACAATCTGCCTGGAGCACCTCCACTTTTTTCCATTGTGGCATAGACCTATTTTGGGTATCGTATCATGTTGCCCTGCACTTATCTGATATCTTCTTGTTCATTACTGTTTTGACCACATATACACTTTTATTAGATTGATGCTCCTGGCAGAATGTAGTAGAGGGCACAGAGCCCATTCTTGGCCCTTGGTAGCCTTGTACACCTGGTGGGTGTACTTTTAAGTGTTTTTATTCTCCTTGTCCTGTAATTTATATGTGTATTGCATTGATTTTTTTAATAAACTTGTTTTCCATATCATTTGTAGTCCCTTGTATGCATTTGACCATTTCTTTGCATGTTCATTTTTCCATTGGATGCATGGACATATCCATTTAATTTTCCTTGGAATAGGTAGTGCCTGTCTTTCCCTGCTTTGGTTGGTAAGTGCTTCTCCATGTTATGCATCAACAACCATGACATGTCCTTCACGGTCACAATGGGGCAGATTTATAAAGGCATGTAAGCCTGAAATCTGGGGCACAAGTCCTTAAATAGGTGCAATTTCTGTTGCAATAGCAGGAATTGTGCCTATTCCCCCCTTACAGTGGGTCTACAGCCTGAGCTGTTCAGTCACAGGCTATACTAGGCCAGACCTGGTGTGGTACTGCCCCACCCGGCGTAGCTCAACCGCTTGTAGGATTTATGAGATGGCTGGTACTTCCTGATAAATCAACCATGCCATTAGGGCATGGGTAAGGGGAAACCTCACTTAGAACCAGCATAAGATAAATGTGCCCCAATATCTCTATCAACTATCAACATTGGAGGAGGGTATGGATCAGTACCCATGAGGTTTCACTATAGTAAAGATCACAAAAATCTTCTTCAATACAGTAAAACTGGTTGAATCTCCTACAAAATGAGAGCTCCATGAAAAAATTCTGTATGACTCCAATCATTACAATTTATTAGCTTAGAAACAAACTACTGTGGTCGTAAAGAGACATAATTGTCCATACAGAGGATTTGGAGCTCAGTTTAAAAAAATGGAGGCATATTTTCAGAATTTACTCCCAAAACATTACAAATAAGAATGCACAAAAAACTATTTTTATTTTTACATTTCCACAAAGAAGAAATTTGTAAAAACAGTTCATGAAGAGCAATGAGCTTGTGCGTAGCAACCACATGGTTTCCAAACTTCATTCGTGGAATGAAAGAACATGATTGGTCCGTTGATCTTCTAAGTCAGTTTTGTCTTTTATTCTTTACTTTTCCAATTATCTGGCACGAATATTCATTTCAACATTCCCTAGGTGAGCTACTTAGGATTTATTACTAATACACTTTGCTAATGTTGGTATTAATAATTGTTACAAGACATCTGAGCGTCGTCTTATGTTCGGCTTGCCTTACAGCCCATTTGCATTATCTATGACTTTTGACCCAGTTTTCATCGAGAAAGAATTCTAATGTAATTTTGGAGTCCAACTGTGATTTTTAACATATTCATTAGCATTGGCTTTGAAAGTGTATTGCATGCTAGCAAGGATCACTTACTTTTCCACGGCTAACACTGTTTTACATTTTTTGCGACAATTAACACTTCTCAATCTTTTCTAAGTTACACGAATTGAAAATTTTGATGCTATTTTTAGTGTATCCTCTATGAATGGCCCAAGTGTCACCACAGTTCCAAGTCATTGACACCTATGAGAGATGATCCAAGGACAGAGCCAAGATACCAAAATAAGACCATCTTATTTGTTTTTCAATTTGTGTTTGGATTGTCAGCTCTTTAGAATAGACTCATGTTTTGTCTGCATTGGTGCTCATCAAGATGTCGTAGGTAATTTTCTAGATGCTTAAGATTTATTAACAAGCAGCTGGATATCAAGATATCAATTTGCCGTCGGCACGGATGGTAACATATTTATCACTTTGTCTCCCACATAGATACATGGCTATTAATAGAGCACATGACAACTTTTTCCACTAACTTCAAATTAATGTTTCAATATATTCTCTTAGGAGACATGGATATCCTGAATATTTGAGTCAAGTCTTTTTCTGATTGGGTCTAATGGCTGGAGCCACCGTGTACATTTAAATGTTCACATGACAAGTTGAATTTTTTAGGAATTTTATAAGAATTAAAAATCTAAAAAGTATATTCTTTAGGGTCTAC
The DNA here is from genome assembly GCF_040894005.1 of Engystomops pustulosus. Classification (NCBI taxonomy): domain Eukaryota; kingdom Metazoa; phylum Chordata; class Amphibia; order Anura; family Leptodactylidae; genus Engystomops; species Engystomops pustulosus. The sequence goes on from NC_092420.1 coordinate 82,714,966, forward strand.
CATAAAAGCATGACATGGGATATAGCAGTATAGTATTTCTAGGTCAAGGTTTGTCTCAGCGGAGACACTAATGGCACATCAGTGGATTAGGCCATCAATATCTATTTAGAGGGCATATGACCACTGTGATTCAACAAAAATATTAAACAGAGTAGGCAGTAAAGTAGGAAAACATAGTGCCTCTTATCTCTACTTACCTTGTTCCAGAACATACTATAGATGTTTGCCCATTAACTACAAAAACTCAACTTTACAGCTTCAGTAAAAAGCAAAGAAGGGTCCACCATTGACTAGGAGATCCCATCTTGTTTTGCATTTTTGATGCTTATGCTACTGTATTCGGAAAGGTGCTCTATAAAATAGCACATTTCATTGGGCATATTATGGAATTTCAAAGGGTCGATCCTTCCTCAATCAAAGAATCATACTCTTTTGTATTATTGTAATACAATTGGTGTTCCTGTCGAATGCCTAACAGCTAAAATTGACCTATGGGTTGCTCCAGATTATGCCTTATCCATAAATCTCCTCATATCCCCAGGCACATAAGTCTCCCCATCCCTTCCAGTTTCCTGGCTTCTTTGACCTGCATGCTACTTTGGTCATATCGGCAGAGAGCAGGCAGGGCGTGGTTATGGTGGGGGGCAGGCAGAATTTAATATAGTCTATAGAAAACTACAGACTATAGCAGAAATCTTTGGCAGATCAAACCTGGTCTAAACAAGTCGGAACTGGCGGAGTTTGTGCCTAATCTACTAAGGGGCCGGAATTTCTTTGTAGATATGGGCGCAAGGGCACCAGTGGGGGGACTTTTAAGGCTGTCTTACAGTAGTCTTAATGAATTCCCCCATTGTGTTTTTTAACCCTTCCTCTAATGGTATTATCTTAATGAACCCATGATAGTCACACTTTATCCCCCATATGTGAATTTTGAAATTTACTAAAAGAAACCACCAGTTTGCTACCTAATGAAGCAGTCTCTGCTATGTGACAACTCGTCCTAATGGATCGAGATTTATCATTATGAAATACTGAGAGGCCTTAACACTGTAAGACAACTTGATGTCGAAATAAACAGAGGCTAAGGAAGCAGCATAGCAGATATAAAAAAATGTAACTTGATCAACTTTATGGAGTACAATGGTCATTTTACCAAGGACAACAGAACACCCACCAGATAGAATTCTGGTGTAATTTGTAGCAAAAGGTCTAAGCTTCATGGGTCAAGTTGGCATTTACCAAATATACAACACAACGCTCAAGGTTGAACTCAGCCAACTAAGAAAAAGTTAGACAAGACAGTGTAATAATGTAACATTTATTATATTTCATCAAACATTATGATAAATCTCGAGCAGTTTAAGACTGTTTAGTCTTAATTTTTAGACAGTTTTAGTAAATCTATCCCAAATTCCAGTTTTTACTAGCAATAAGAGGAAAGTCCATGAGGGACACTGAATCGAGGCAGAACAACGCAGGAGGACATTGCATTATCCTCAATAATATCCTTTCACAAAGTCTTTAACAAAACTTTGATGTAAGACAGAGCTGAGATCTTAACAATAAAACATTTCTTAAGTTGAGCTGCATGTGATACAAATACAATAGATCTTTATGGGTTTTTCCAAAGTGCTTATTAAACGAATCATTTTAATGTAGCACTAAGCTATGCAACATTAATAGGAGGCTGTAATCTCAAATCAGCTGAAAGTCCTACATCTGAAAGACAGAGGAAAGAACACAAAGGGCGAACAGAACAAAATATTTTATTATGTTCGGAAGCAGTACAGTTCAGAATTTGCTAATTTCTTCCGGTTCTTCCTGGGACTTTGTCGTAAGACATTGTAAGGCATTGCAAAGTTTTTGGGGAGCAGAATTCTTTGACCTATTTACATAAACAATTATTTTCAGGGTTATTTTTTTTGTTCCCTAATATTTTTTAAAATAATCCCAGAAATCCACACAAATATTAACACTCAGTGTGGTCAAGTATTTTACCTTGTCGCTACTCCACAACAGCTATTACCGAACCAACTTTCTCTCACCATATTATGTTGGGTGCAGATTTATCCAAAATTTATCTAATGGGAATAACCATCATTTCTAAATGAAGAGATAAAACTCCGGATGATTATAATGTTCCTTCATCATCATATAGTGGTATCAGTTGACTGATATAGTAAGAATACATCCTGCATGATATCAAATTTTGATTGGACTACCATAGTCTAAATGACCATAACATACAATAAAGAATGGATATTCCTTTACAAGTCATCCCAATGTGCACCAAAGGGACCGAAGAGGCTCCATATATATGTATGACATATGTTATTGGAGCTATAAAGCTATTAAAGGTTTACATGTACATTTGAAAAAGAGTGACCTATTATCATGGAAAACAAACTGAGAAACACCTACAATGGCATGACATAATAATAGAAGTAATACCTACCCTACAAATACCCTACCGCTCCTGACCCTCTGCTTTTACCTCCCTTGTTGTTATTTATATCTAGGTCTATAGTGATGATGCCCTGACATGGGAAGGGAACTTAATTGGGGTTTCCAGGCTAAACATATTGATAGTAAAGGGTACTTCATGATATTCAGATTAGTGAGGGTCCCACACCCTGAAACCACACAAAACCAGCTGTTCTTAGCAGCTGATTCACAGGGAAGAACACAGTAAGCAGAATGAATGGGGACTTATCTGCAGTAACCAGGTCTGACCACTAGACAGGAAACAGAGCTATCTACTTCCTATTACATTTTCTGTTTATAATCTTCCGAGAGCCGTTTATATTTGGGGAGGGGGGGGAGTATTTGGACCCCAAACAATCTGATTTTGAGGAGCTATATATATTTTATCTCTGAAAACCCTTTTAAGTGGTGTTGACATGTCACAGCTGTAGCCAAGCAGGCTTATGGTTGCACATACATTCCCCATAGACGGCAACGGCTGCATGGAAAGATACGCTGCCACACACGTGTGATAACGTACCACTCCGTAAATGGGGAAAAGATAGAACATACCATGCACCGTGCATCTCTATGGAGAGGGGAAGGGCATACGTTTGTGTAAATTAGTCTTTAATATAGGCATCTGGGAGGGATTGGAAAGCAGAGGAAAAAAGGGAGCAGCAGTGGATTGGTGGATTGAATAATCTTTTTTTTCAAATTTTTTATAATATTTTGATTATTTTTATTTAATTTGTCATGGTTGGACAACCCTCATTTGTATATTTCTGCATGAGGTTTGTATTCTGTAAACTCATCCCATGGTGATTACTCTTGTCCCAGACACACGGTGAACTTTACTACAAGACTATTACTAAATATATGGGGAAGTCCGGTAAAAGTTAATGTCCCCAAAGCTTTAATTTTCTTACTTGTAATTTAGGATAAAACCGCACATTACATCCTTTTTAATACCCAAGACATTTCCTCCCTGGAAATAATCTGCTGTCATTGTGCTGGAATAAAGAACATTCTCTTCTTTATTAATATCCACTCTCAGCCCGTTAGTTCTGGGTAGGAACGTCGAAGGTTTCTATGAATCAGTGGTTAACTCGTATCATTATTTGATGACTCCATATGATGATATAGGATCTCGTATGCTTCCCATTGTATTTCTGTCTTCTTTCATATAGTGCCTTTAAAAGCTTCATATTATTGCCAATGCATATTTCAAAACACTTTCCTGCCAAACTGCACTTTTTTCTATAAGTCTAGCTGCAGGACGCTGATAATACATGTATAATGAGTAATAAACTTTACTGCACGGCTGTCAGATCTACTCTTGTGTGTGCCGTTTGAGATCATAGCGGGCTAAGCCTTTTGTGAAAAGTACAATCACATATCATGAGCTTCCATTTGCAGGGGAATAATAGTAAAAGTATATAAAGAAATCCAAACTTTTGAACTTGACTGAATTTTCCCAATACCGTGGAAGGTGCTATCCTGAACTAAGCTCCCCCTCACAACTTTTTTTCCTGGTAAGTCAGGATTTCATAGATGGGACTACACATTAAACCTTATCCTAATCTTTTTAACATTATTTAAGTTTGTTTGTGTGTCTAATGGTTTTATGTTGGCTTGGGTGGAATACTTTGTAAGCAATCATAGTAGTGGTCAGAGCGTCAGACGAGGTGTGTGATGTTTAATTTCATCATTTTACTACATCATTCCACATCTGCTCATTGTATAGCTATGCAAACAGGCACGTGCCGATGATTATCCCATTTGATCCTGTGGTCATGCAAGGATACATTTTGTTCATGGAGTACTTCTTTTCTATATTACACAACTAAACCCTGCTGCAGCAAAACAATGGTCAACGGATTCTGAGATTATTTCTTCAACTTCTTGTTCACTATTTATCACATCAGTTTCAAGAATAGCACAGCACAGTTCTAGATGTCTGCATATTGTTTCAGCCGTCTATCCAAAGTCTGTTTCAAGTGATTGAACCTGGTCCCCGTAGTGCCAGCTCTTGGCTATACCTGATGCTCGAGCTTCACACTTGGCTCGCCATCCATTACTATGCAAATATTTTTTCCGTAAAAATACATCTGACCCTGTCAAAGGCCTCTATGGGTTTAGCATACGGAGTCAGTATAACAAAAACATTATCTGGCTTTGCTCTATGGATCAAGGCCAGAGCTCGAGAGGTATTGTCTTGGGCTCCACAGCCATGGGCTACTTAAAACTGCCATGGACCCTGGGATGTATGAATATTATAGCCCTTACAAATCTGGAATCACTTCCTACATATTGTAGCAGAATCAGTGTTGTTGGGGAAAGGAGGATGTGCCCCTTCTGCCTACTTTCAAGCTGCAATTTCAGGACCTTTGGAAAACCTTTTAAGGTCCACAATGGCCGAATTGTGTACATGTGTGTTGAGAGAAGGAACAGATTTAGGAGGATTTAATGTGTGATGGTTTTTAAGTATTAAATTTGTGATGTGGTTTGGGAGGCCATTGGCCCTCTAGAAGGCTTGGGCCCCAGGCTAGTGCCCAAACTGCCTATATTGCAATCCACTACTGCTCAAAGTAGTGTATATATATAAAGGGGGGGCTCAGTCAGCTTCCTGATTCTGGTGCAGGTTATAGCACAATTATATGCCGAGACGAACCTGGCATAGAACTGTTTTGCCAACACGGTGCCACTGCCAGGAGATATATAGCGGGTGCTGAGGGTGGGGACAACATTATAATTTTTAGAATCACTTTGCGTCAATGTATGAAAAATGTGCTACATTGTCTTATTACTGGCAGTTCCATTGATAGAACCCCCCCCCCACTAATTATTAATGTATTGGTTGTTAAGCATAGCCATTGTTGGTCCATTCCAGGCAAACCAATGAAATTAAAGAATTAAAAGATTATCTGTTATCCTGCTTATAAAGTTTATTAAGTTATTAGTGTTGTTCTTGGGTCACCCCGACACAAAGTCAAGCGAATCGCTAGGCAACATAAGCTAAACGAGTCCCTATTTCTATAAACCTATTGCCGAGAAACTTCAAAAAGTTTTCAAATTTATATTTTTATAATGATCTCTTTGTTCGCTGCAAACAATGCTCGACGCGGCAGCAAAACGAGCGGTTCAACTTATTGTTCAAATGACTCATTTAATTGTTATTTTCATCATTTTAATTAATTCACCAAGTCATTGCTTTTGATTAATTTTTGTCAAATTGAAGTTTCTGGTAAAAAAAAATTAAAAATTAGACTGGAAGTAATCCATGTAATATCACACCATGCTGTCTCGTGAACTCCGGTGCCCTAGACTCCTGCCTACGGGGGCAACCCCCTGCCTCTAGATAAATGGAAATGCAAAATCAAAAATGTCAAAAGTATATATTACAGTCAAATACAAAAGAAGAAAGTGCATTTTAATGTAAATAAACTGATATGAAGAAAAATGAAAATTCTACTTAAAAGTCGAAAAAGTCACAATACATCACTGTACATTGAAAGATAGCAAATTCCCCCGGACTAAAATATGCAAGAAGAATTTCTTTAATAGATAAGCTGTCCAATTAACTCAGTGCTTCATTCATTCCGAAGACTGTGGAAATGTCGGATTAGGCACACTTAGAGGAAGAAAGAATATTTGTGTGTAAACATTTTCAATGGAAATCTATTTTTCTTCCCTCCAACTGTTCCATCTGGTCAGTTCGGCAGCGCGGATCAGAGCTGGGAGGAAACATATGTGCTCCGTCAAGAACGAGTTTGAAGTTAACTTGTAAAAATAATTGACATTTTATTATCTTTAATAACGTGATCTGACATTAATGGAGACAGGGAGGTGATCGTCAAAAAATTTTCATCTATGTTATCTTTAGTAGCCGAGCCGTCTCCGCGCCCGGAGTTGCTTTTGTAATTTTGCTTTTTTTTTGGGAAATTTTCATAGACGGCAGCCAAATGCGACTCAAAGCTTTGAAGGCGCTTTGCATCAAATAGAACATTTCAGGTGTCGTGACACCAAACAAATGACACAAAACCATCATTTTACATGAAGGGATGAAGGCAACAGAGCGTCATTGTTACAAATTTCAAAAACATGTTCTGAAGGTGTCTTGTCATTAGCAAGGAGTCTGCATGGCCTTCTTCTTCCTTTTAAAATCAACTTTTAAAATAATGTTAAGGCTCTGTTTCCCTGCATGCTGTAGCTTGACAGGCTGTTACACTGTTCATTGGAAATCCTCCTTGTTATGGTAACGCCCCCAAAGCCTTTCCTTCTAAAATCAGCTTTTAGCATAATTTTAAACGTTGATTTTAGAAAGAAGGAGGCCATGGATAAGAAATATAAGAGAATTGCCAAAGTCACGGTGCCGGGATCTATGAGTACGTAAGTCTCCCAGCTTTATCATGATGGATTTTGATGGTCGATTTCCTTTAAGTATCCAAAATATTTGTCAGAATGCTCTGTAACATTTATCTGGTAGCTACTCTCCAGCACTGTTCTTATACCATTGTGCTGTTTGGAATTTCTCAATGAGTACACACAAGCAGTGGTCCGAGTCCACACAAGTTACAGTAATAATTGTAATAGTACAATATCATAATGGTGCACACCTGAGCTCTGGTTACTGCTAGACAAATAGATAAAATGGGTGTCCAAGATACTACTGTAGTATTAATCCTTTACTTTTATTGTCACATCAAATTAAAAAGCGATATTTCAGTCTGATGTGATTAAAAAAATACATTCATTTTACTCCGACACTGGAGGCCTGGACTCCAAAATTCTCTATTTGATTGGCACTAACCCAAGCTCGGGTGTGTACCATTATGGTATCGTACTGTTACTATTATTACTGTAGCAAGGTGTTGGTTACCTTATTATTATTACTAGAATATCACTATAATTTTTGGTTGTTTACATTCATTTGACCAGCATCACATGTGTTTTTAGATGATTTTAGATCTTGATACTTATAAGCATTTTAAGTATTTTTTAGTTATTATTGAAATTGATTCAAGCTTGTAGAAGACCAGCGCTGGGATTGAAATGAAGAGGACATTTGGTGAGTATGTTTAGCTTAATTTTAGTGGAAATTAGTGGTAGATTTCCTTTAAAGGAACATGTCTGCTCATTACAACCCGCAATCAATGCTGGCACCTTCCATGGGTGTCACTAGGGGGATGGAGCCCAAATACTAATTGAATTTCTGGCTGTAGTCCACATTTGGGTTTGGGAAAACAATGGGGCACATTTACTTACCCAGTCCTGTCGCGATACAGCGGTGCGTTCTCAGACGAGGATTCAGGTCTTCCGGCGATTCACTAAAGTCGTGCGCCCAATGTCCACCAGGTGTCGCTGCTGCGCCGAGGTCCGTCGCAGTTCACCATCCTATTCCTGGTGCATGTAAGTGTGTGTCAACCAACACATTTTTTTAAAAAATAGCGCGATTTTTCCCGAATCCGTCGGGTTTTCCGACGGCCACGCCTCCGTTTTTTGACGCATGCAAGCCGGCGCCAATGCGACACAATACGATCCCGTGGGCAATTTGCCTCAAAACTATAAAAGTTTGGAAAACCCGTTGGAAAAACGCGATTCGGACCCTTAGTAAATGTGCCCCATTGTTTGGAGAAAACCTGAACATTGCGGTTCAGGTCTGCCCAACCCTTCTTAACTGTCCTTCACTGTAAACCAAACATCAGGGGGCAACATTGAGCACAAGAGAGAACTTTAAGTGTTGACATTTAGTAAAAACTAATTGTCATCAATTTTTGTTGCGTTTAGTTTTAGTTTAGTATTAGTTGAAGCTTCTACTTCAACTAATATTTTGAACCTTACAGTACAATTCGGTGAAAACTTGGATAAAAAGTTTTCTTCCTTAAGTTTCAAGTGCATGTAGCGAATCCTTTTTTTCTGATCCCTGTATGCTTTCAGCACTTTGATGAGGCGATTTTCGAGCAAGGTGTTTGTGGTAAATATAGTGCTTGAACTGAACACCAAAATAACACCGTGACCTTGAAAGAAAAACACTAGACTGGATGCTCAAATTGTTCTTCATCTGCTGTCATACTCCATGTTCCTATATTTCTCCGCGCAGAGATCACTTCCTCCGTTGACTGTATGTCATTGTAAATTGGAATGTTTGTATCAGTAGAAACAGAATCTGAGCTACATATCCAACTATTACTTGAAGCAAAAGAAAATTACTGTGTGTGCTCATATCAGAAAATAAAAGGGCAGTAAAAGGAGACTTTTTGAAGTTCAATTAAAATTAATGCTCTTGTATAGTCAGACACAGCATGAAGCCATCTCTCAGCCATTGACGTCATCTTCCTACACAAACAAGTTTATCGAAGTAATGTGCTTCAGTTAAAGTGTTTCAATCCATAGCAATGAAGTGTGCTTTAATATCAGAGGTAGCTTGAAAAATTGCCTTTAAGTGTTGTTGCTGCTTGTTTTTTAATGTACATAATTCTCTTTGGAAGTCTTTCTCAACTTTCCTAATGTTGCATCCCTTTTATACAGGTACTCATGTTGTGATGACCCCCAACCTTAAAATTATTTTCGTTGCTACTTCATAACTATAACTGTTATGAATCACAATCATATCCACAGCAGGAATGCCCCCAGTAGCCACAGCAATGATGCCTTCAGTAGCCACAGCAGGGAGGCCCCCAGTAGCCACAGCAGGGAGGCCCCCAGTAGCCATAGCAGGGAGGCCCCCAGTAGCCACAGCAGGGATGCCCCCAGTAGCCACAGCAGGAATGCCCCCAGTAGACACAGCAGGGATGCCCCCAGTAGCCACAGCAGGAATGCCCCCAGTAGACACAGCAGGAATGTCCCCAGTAACCACAGCAGGGATTCCCCCAGTAGCCATAGCAGGGATGCCCCCAGTAGCCACAGCAGGGATGCCCCCAGTAGCCACAGCAGGGATGTCCCCAGTAGTCACAGCAGTGATGTCCCCAGTAGCCACAGCAGGGATGCCCCCAGTAGCCATAGCAGGGATGCCCTCAGTAGCCACAGCCGGGATGCCACCAGTAGTCACAGCAGGGATGCCCCCTGTAGCCAAAGCATGGATGCCCTCAGTAGTCATAGCAGGGATGCCCCCAGTAGTTACAGCAGGGATTCCCCCAGTAGTTACAGCAGGGATTCCCCCAGTAGTTACAGCAGGGTTGCCCCAAATAGTCACAGCAGGGATGCCCCCAGTAGTCACAGCAGGGATTCCCCCAGTAGTTACAGCAGGGTTGCCCTAAATAGTCACAGCAGGGATGCCACCAGTAGCCACAGCAGAGATGCCCCCAGTAGTCATAAGTCACAGTAATGACCTACAGCAGCCAGCATTCAAAAGTACTTACCTGTCTACACTCCCTTAGCCTCTCCAATCTCCTGTGGATGCACTTAATTACACTGCTGGCGTCTGGATGATAGCATGCACTGGTGTAACTGTGCAGCACCGCTTTCCCGATGAAATGTATGTGCATCTTAAAGACTCATGTATTTGATTATTCAGTAGGTGAGTGTTGTCGGTCCTTAAGACCATCAGAAAACATATTTTCACAAAGGTCTAAGATGACTCCTGTGAAGCGGTTGTTCGACGCCCAAAGGGTTGAGAACCGCTGCTCTGCAGCATCTGAAGCATTCTTCCATTTCATGGCCATTCTTCATTTTTATTGAACCTCCTTCATGTTCGCTCTGGTGCTCATTCGGACCATGTGCCAGATTTAACATGCAAAGTCCGACAGAATTATGTCACACGTCCCATGTTATAGGTGCACTAAAAAAGTGGTGCCCTCTGTCGGAGCAGTGCAGGGGGCACCAGATTTATGCAGAACGGGGGTAGTTTGCACTGTTTTTGATAAATATGGGCCATACTGTGGTATTTTCGGGAAAATGTGGGCAATATTGTAGTATTTTTCTAAACACTGCTCAAGGCAGGAGAGAAATGGACAGAGAATATTTATTTATTGATAGGAGTCCTGGGTTGTGGCACTCGGTGGCAGATATACAGTATGTTCTTATTGAGCAACGTACCAGAGGACAGAGATAATTTTGGTGGACAAGGGGTCAGGATTAGAGATGAGCGAGCATACTCGTCCGAGCTTGATGCTCGTTCGAGTATTAAGGTACTCGAAACGGCTCGTTGCTCGGATGAGTATTTCCCCTGCTCGAGATCGAGCATTTAATTAAAAAAACACAGTGAAGAACAGTGAAGAATAGAATAAAAACAGTGAACACAGGATCATTTAAGTGAAAAAGACAGTGAAGAACACAGTGAAGAATAGAATAAAAACAGTGAACACAGTGAACACAGGATCATTTAAGTGAAAAACACAGTGAAGAATAGATTACAGATGTTAGGCACATCTGCTTACTTGTCGGAAGATACGCGCGGAACGGTGCGAACAACATAGTATGTGAAGAACAATATATATGTGTGAAGAACACATTGAAGAACACAGGGAGTAGCACAGAGACATTGGGGAACAGGACAGAGACACCGGGGAGCAGCACGGAGACACCGGGGAGCAGCACAGAGACACCGGGGAGCAGCACAGAGACACCAGGGAGCAGCAGCATGGAGATACCGGGGAGCAGCAGCATGGAGACACCGGGGAGCAGCAGCACAGAGACATCGGGGCGGCAGCACGGAGAGACAGCGGGGCGGCAGCGCGGAGAGACATCGGGGCGGCAGCGCGGAGAGACATCGGGGCGGCAGCGCGGAGAGACATCGGGGCGGCAGCGCGGAGAGACATCGGGGCGGCAGCACGGAGTGACATCGGGGCGGCAGCACGGAGTGACATCGGGACGGCAGCACGGAGTGACATCGGGGCGGCAGCACGCAGAGACATCGGGGCGGCAGCACGCAGAGACATCGGGGCGGCAGCACGGAGAGACATCGGGGCGGCAGTACGGAGAGACATCGGGGCGGCAGCACGGAGAGACATCGGGGAGCAGCACAGAGAGATTGGGGACACTTCAGTGGAAGAAGAGGAGCGGATCCCCGACAAGTAAGCAGATGTGCCGAACATCTGTAATCTATTCTTCACTGTGTTTTTCACTGCGTTTTTCATTTAAATGATCCTGTGTTCACTGTTTTTATTCTATTCTTCACTGTTCTTCACATCTGCTAACTTGTCGGGAGATAATATACGCGCGGAACAGTGAAGAATAGATTGCAGATGTTTGCATACATCTGCTAACTTATCAGAAGACATTCTTTTTCAATTAAATAACACATTTTATTCCCGAACCATGGTCCCTTTGAAAAATGCTCGAGTCTCCCATTGACTTCAATGGGGCTCGTTATTCGAGACGAGCACTCGAGCATCAGGAAAAGTTCGTCTCGAATAATGAGCACTCGAGCATTTTAGTGCTCGCTCATCTCTAGTCAGGATGTAGTAAACTTTATAACCATCCAGAGAACCAAGACTACTACTAACAGTTATAGAAAGACTGGGCTTCGGGAAAAATGTAAAGGGGCAAATGAACCATAAAGAAGCAACTAATGGTGACATCATTAGATCATGATAGTTACTATAGCAACTTGAGAGAGCCAAAAACACGGAGCAGTTAGCCGTGTAATGGAGTAGGAGAGCTGGGAAAGTAACAAGTATTATATGTATTATACATGGCCAGATTTCTTTGGTTTTATACAATATTTTATGCCTTGCCCATCATGAAGACGCTCGATAATTTAGAATTTTATCTGATATCACCGACTACACGGATTTATAGAATAGAAATGAATTGTGGAAGGGACCATCTGTCAGGACACTATCATATACATCCATATAGACCTGTTGTGTACATCCTAGCAGCATCTGGATGGTGGCTGAGCTTAGCGGTGCGGAGGTCCTTCTGTCCCGTGAGGACCCCGCACCTGCCGATCCTCCACCACGTCGCTGACTTACTGCAGGTGGCACTTTGTGACAAGCTGTCTTTGTTTCCGCTGGTTATATTACGGGGTTTGTGCTTTTCCATTCCCTCAGGGATATTTTTCATGTGAAAAAAATGAAAAAAGTTTTCATTTACTATTTCCGAGTGATTGAGGACACGTCAGAAATAATCATCTCAATCCTTCTTTAAGGCTTTGCAATATCTTAGCTGCTGCCCTGTCCTGCAGAAGACGTTCATATAGATAACATAAGCCCTCGGTATTATTTTACAGTCTGATAAGAAATCTTATATGAAACAAGTTGGGTATTAACTTTATTAGGTGCCATTTACTGTGGACTTGGTGGCAGGACTGAACTGAAAAGTTAAAAGCTGGATTAAATTATTGATGAAAAAGATAGTGGGGCTCATTTACTAAGGTTCCAAACGGCGCACTTTCATTGGGTTTCCCGAATATTTCCAATTTGCGCAGAATTGCCCCGGGGTTTTGGTGCACGTGATCAGATTGTGTCACATCGGCGCCGGCTTTACCGCGACAGAAATCGGGGGCTGTGGCCGTCGGACAACCCGACGGATTTGGAAAAAATGCTGAATTTAAAAAAGAATTTGTGTCACAAGATCAGCACTTACATGACAAAGAAGGTGAACTCCGGCGTACCTGTGCCTGGATATCGGGCACACGACCTTAGTGAATCCCGAATCAGCGTCGGACAACGTGCCGCGGGATTGCGACTGGACCGGGTAAGTAAATGTGCGCCAGTCTGTCCAATATAATAGCTGAACAATCTGTTCCCCTCCTCTTGCTCTATAACATGCTGCCTGCAGATAGGACACTATGGGCTAATTTACTAAGGGTCCTGCGGATCGCACTTTCGTCGGATTTTAGAAATTTTTGGGAATTGCGCTGCTGTGGCAGGTATTTAACTGAGGATTGTGTCGCACGCAATCAGATTGTGGCGCAATTGCACTGTCTTTCATGCAACAGAAATCGAAAACGATACAACTGATTCGGACTGAGCGCGGGATTTAAGATTAAAATTGTGTTGCAACCAATGAACTTACATGCACCAGGAAGAAGATGGTGAACTCCGGAGGACCTGAGTGGGGATGCGACAGATGCAGGAAATCGGGCGCACGATCTTTGTGAAACGTGTCGGAGTGCATGATCATCGGACACTCCGTATTTCGGGAACTCCATTGGTCTGGTAAGTAAATGTGCCCCATTGTACAATCTGCTCAGCTCCTCCTGCTCTATAACATGCTGCTTGCAGATAGGACACTATGTACAATCTGCTCAGCTCCTACTGCTCTATATGATGCAGGTGCAGTTTGCCTGTGTAGTGTGCAGAAGGCACTAGATACTTTATTTGTCGCAGACGTTCTTCGTGAATCTGGTGTCCTCTACACTGCTCCGACAGAGTGCACCAACTTTTTTTGGTGCACCTCTAACAGAGCATGGGATACAATTCTGTCGAGTCGCGGTAATAAATGTGGCGCACCAAAACACCCTTTTATGTGTGCGTTCACTTCTTAAATACATGTACGAGCAGTTTACACTTTCTTTTCAGTGCAAAGTCAGACAAAAAAACTGGCGCAGACACTTTAATAAATTTGAGCCATAGGGGCTCATTTACTAAGGGTCCTTTGGACGCATTTTCGTCGGGTTTCCCGCCGATTTCCGTTTTGCGCCGAATTGCCCTGGGATTTTGGCGGACGAAAAAAACGGATTTTGGAGCATCGCGCCGGCTTGCACGCCACAGAAATCGGGGGGGGGGGGGGGGGGGCGGCGGTCCGTCGGATTCGAACAACGCGCAGGAATTAACATTTAGAATTGTGTCGCAAGACACGCACTTACAAGTACCGGGAAGAAGCAGGTCAACTCCGGCGGACTTCGGCGCAGAAGCGACGGATACAGGAACTCGGGCGCACGAGCGTAGTGAATTGCGGCAGACCCGAATCCTCGTCGGCCACCGAACCACGGGATCACGACAGGACCGGGTAAGTAAATCTGCCCCATTGTGTACACTGTAAGCTCCCACTGCTCTATCACATGCTGCCTAAAACTGAGGCACTATGAATTTGTAGGAATTTCACAGCACTCCGTACAGTATTTGATGGTGCCAAGCTAAGGTACCAACCCTGGAAATATGAGAATATTGAAGATGGCACTCGATCCAATTTGTGCACTTCGCTGAGTTCAGCCGCGTTCTGGTCTCTGTCAGCTGTGGACAGAGACCAGAACACGTCTGACACTCAGCAAAGGTCCAAAGCGGTGGATACCGCTTCTAACTCCTGCACCTACGAATGCTATTCAGTACAATCTGCATCTGAAGAAGGTCAATTTGACCGAAACGTCATGTATTAAAGTGTATGTGCACAAGAATAAAAGCATTTATTATCAAATTGCATCTTTTATATTCTTATATGAAGATAAGGCACTGGCCCACATTTCTTAAAGCCCCTGCACCAGTTTTCTGTCTGACTTTTCACATTCTTTTTAGTGCATCTGTGTTGTGGGTGCACTATACCCGATGCGACACAAAAAGCAGAACTTAAAGGGGAGTTCCGCTGCACAGTCGGACCGTGTGCCACATTTATCATGTAGTGTCTGACAGCAATGTGTTACACGCCCCACGTTAAAGATGCACCAAAAAATGTTGGTGCATTCTGTCGGAGCAGTGCAGGGGGGCACCAGATTCATGCAGAACGTGCACCACTATTCATGAATTGAATTTGGCTCACCCTGCACACTTTACAGACACTGGGGGTCATTTACTAAGGGCCCGATTCGCGTTTTCCCGACGTGTTACCCGAATATTTCCGATTTGTACCGATTGTACCTGAATTGCCCCGGGATTGTGGCGCACGCGATCGGATTGTGGCGCATCGGCGCCGGCATGCGCGCGACGGAAATGGGGGGGGCGTGGCCGAACGAAAACCCGACGTATTCGGAAAAACCGCCGCATTTAAAAACCGAAAAAGTGTCGCTTGCGAAGCGCTTACCTTCACCTGGTCCGAGGTGGTGCATTCCGGCGCGTTGAGATGACTTTCAGCGCAGCAGCGCCACCTGGTGGACGGCGGAGGAACTACCTTCATAAATCCCGGCCGGACCCGAATCCAGAGCAGAGAACGCGCCGCTGGATCGCGAATGGGCGAGGTAAGTAAATCTGCCCCACTGTTTTTAATAAATGTGGGCCACTACCGAATGTACAATCTGCCCAGCTCCTCCTGCTCCATAATATACTGCCCGCAGATAAGACACTGGTCCACATTTAATAGTAGTAAGGCAAACTGCACAAAATGCCAGGCTGGCGTTTATTTTATGCCAGACAGTAACATCCGGCAACGGCCCACTCCTGGCGTGAAGGTGGTGGATTGGGGCGAATAATCGCAAGTGCTAGCAATAAGCTAACATTTGCAATTGTTTCAGGACCTCTACAGCACTGATGTGGTGCAGTATTCCTGATAAATATGCCCCAATTTTCCCATTCCATGACGTGCTGATGGGAAATTGCAATGCTCAACATAACAGTTCCTTTTAAGTAAGTACAATGATTATTGTCTTGCTCCGAGTTAACTTATCCAATATGTATTTCCTGTTTCTTGCATAACGCCATTGTGCCAATGTTCTATGAGTTGGTCAACTTTTTGTAAGTCTAGTTCTCTTACTGAAATGTCCTTGGTACATACAAAGCTACGTTTGTACTGAACATCTGCGTTATTCGGAAATGGCACTCCATGTGAGCGCTCTGCCAAGGATAGATTTAACACTTCTACCTGTGTGAACACAATATCTGTGTTTGCTTGAAAAAAAAAATACAGTAGCTAAAATATTCATTGGCAAGACTCACGACACATATGGCAACTTAAATGAACAAGTCACTAAATGCCTATTCCCTGGGCTGACTTGTGTCTGCTTGGGTATTGAGGATGTTCTGTTAATTAATTGCAATATTAAAAGATCATGTGGAAAAAATCCAAGTTGTGCTTTGTTTGATGTCTCTCTTCAACTGTCCATTAGATGATAATGTGCCTGACAGTGATAGAGGAAGCAGATATTACTGCTCGCGCCGCTTAGCTGACCGCTCGTCTCGGTTTTTAGTATCGTCTCTCGTCACAACAGTACGTCTTGGCTTTCAAGCTATCTAAATGGCATTATTGCGCAGATTTGCAAGAGTGAAGACGGCTTTGTAGTTTATCAAACAAGAGAATAAGTAAAACAGATTGCTTGTCGGTTGCCTGCATCTTAAGCCTGCCGAGTGCAGCTGGCCGTCCTGCGTGGCCTTTGAAATTATACGGAAATAAAGTTCATTATTCATTTCCAACAGATGCCAAGGAGTTTTTTTTCTCCCGTTTTGTTAATGTAATATAATTGTTTCAATCAAAAACTTTCTATCATGATTATTTGCTGTTTTTGCTTAGCTTCCAATTTTTTCGAAAAGTTGAAAAGTACTTAATAAGCGGCAAAGCTCCGGGTGACCGGAAAAAAAAATACAAACCCACAGAGGATCCGGAATGTAGAGATAAAATTGTTATCCGTAAAGGATCGGAATAGTAGAAAGATAAAAACAACGTAATTACTGTAAATCAGTCATAAGATGTGATCTTCCTGTTCCTCCTATGAACAGAACTGCTGACTAAGCAGAGTGTTGCATTACTGAATATCAAGAGGGTGGCTCTGCAACAGATTTCTGACTGTGAAGAACATTGTGGATGAGAAAATGCAGCACAGACTCTGAAGAATAATATTATACTACATGAAATACACTGTAGAATGCAGTAGACTATGAAGTCCAGTGCTTGAAGACCAGTTGGTTGTGAAGACCAGTTGGTTGTGAAGTCCACTGCTGACTATGAAAAACATTGTAGACTATGAAGAACATTGTTGACTATGAAGAATACTTTTGACCATCAGGAAACTTTGTTCAAGGTGAAGATCAGTAAATAAAGACTATTCGACTATTGTAACATCCATGCCAGCGTCTTCTTTTGTCCGCAGAATACGGCTTAGGATGACTTTGACGGAGACTTTGACAATTAAGGTCGCCTTGCAAATTTCCTTCATATATTTTGCTTGACATTCCAGTGTGAACTGTGGCTAAGGTTTCTGGCTGCATTGGGACTAATTGCACCGCACCCAGCTCCTCTGCAGCTTAGCTCTAGTCTAGCAACAGTTAACTTGTTGTAATGGACAGACCTCTGCTCCAGTCATCTGTGGCAGAGGCTCTTTGGCCACCTATATAGATTCCATTCACAGCTAGTCCCTCGCTGGTTATATTTCTAGCTAGCTTTCCAGTTTGTAATTCACTTGCTATTCTTCTGACATTTCTGTTTTTTTGTTCTTGGCTTTAGTATTTTTGACTATCCCTTTTGACTCTGATTTTGTGCCGTATTTGCTATCTCCATTGTTTGAGTCTTGTTTCGTGTCCTCACTTCACATAGGGAGGTATTGTCTTCAACTTGGCCTATATCACTTAGGATACGTAGAGACAAGCAGGCAGGTGTGAGTTTGGGGGGCTCAGTTTAGGACTCACTGTCTTGTCTGTCGTCCCAGAGTCTGCATTAGAACTATAAAGAACATTGTAGATTATGAAGAATAATTTTGACTATGAAAAGCTCTACTTTACAGTATGACCAGTACGTTAAGACCATTTTAGATTATGAAGACTAGTTTTGACTGACAAGACCATAACTAAATAAGAAGACAAGTACTTAAAGGTCACTTGACTATGAAGAACACTGTAGATCAATAAGAATAGTTTTGACTATGAAGAGCACAATTGAAGGGGAAGACGAGTGAATAAACACCAGTTTTCTCTATAGTTCTTAGTCGTAGTCGTTGACTACCACTAAGAACTGTATAGAGTTTGAAATGCATCAGAAATGTAGTTTTTTTGTGGCGTCATAAAGGTGGATTTTTAACAGAGAATTACATTGAATGTGAAGACCAGTTCTTGAACATTATTTGATTATGAAGACCACTATAAAATAAGAAGAATATTGTAGATGATGAAGAATAGGTTTGACTATGAAGAGCACTGTTGACCATGAAAATCTTTGCTGACTATGAAGAGCTTTGTAGATTATAAAGAATAGTTTTAACTATGAACTGCAGTGATGGGTTAATGTTTTGCCAATTAATTGTAAGAAATCAAGAGATCCCATATGGTTCTGCACAGTGTTCCTCAAGGGTCATAGCTCATAGATCCCTGGGCTCACCAAGATGATCTGCCGATAGGCCAAGTCCCCGAATACTGTATACATGACTTTACTGTAATCCACTATTACACATCCACTCATTCCAAAATGGTTGAATTCATTAAATGAAAATGAGTGATGTCTTATGAGCTGCGTGGGTGGTCTTGGTGGAACAAATTCAAGGACATATTCTAATTCTTGGCAGTGCTGTGTAGAATGCCCTTTCTTTGGTGTAAGAAATGATGGTAGCCCCAAATGTTTGTACACAACAGGTGCACTTTATACATAGTCTGTTAAAAACTAGTACTACATTCCAAAAGAAAGTCTGTAAAGGTTTGATTTTTAAAAGGCATTTTATTGATGTATTTGTGAAAAAAGGAATATCTAGTCTGGGCCTTCTGCCCAAGTGAGACAACAACAATCTGTTGTGTGATAGAATTGTGGGTAGTGCATCCAAATTTTGAATTCTATGTCTTACTATTGGAATTGGTCACAAGCTTCACAATTGTATACATGATTATGCCATAGTAGAAATGCTTAAAGGGATATTTTATTACTTTTAAAAAAGAGCCTATGGTCAAGTGAAGGTTGCTTTGACCTTCAAAATCTGTCAAACAGTTTGGACAACAGTGAATTGCTCTTGTATTGGTCATGGAGGTCTACCACTTCTACTGGTCATCAGGTCTACTGGTTTTCCAGACATTGAATCCGGTTTTCTAGACTTGTTTCATCAAGTTTTTCAGTTTTAGCTCCAAAATTGCAAGGATTCTAATAAATCATAAGTCATAAAGGGTCATATGTCAACAGGTGAATCCATTGGTGGTTCTCTCAGCTAGTTTGGCCTCCAGCACCTTCATGTCAGTGTTTAGTCACTGTATTTTATACAGACATTCAGTATAGTACATCTCAACTAACAAACACTCCAGCTTATGTTTTCGTCCCGAAGATACATTGGATGACTGAGATGACACCTAGATGGAGTTTCTAGCCAACCAGTTTTATTTCTCCTCAGGCTCTACCTTCTTAATAATGCATGTATTCCTGGCTTCTAGAGCTAGGAGGACCAAAGTTGAAGCCCCAGTAGACAGGTTTCTGACATGGCTCCAGGCTTTAAGGAACTTGTAAATGAGTTTCTAGCAATATTTAGATGAAGCAATGGTAGGACACAAGAATATACTTTACTAGTGCACCCTGGAAACTGGTCATATGTCTTTCAAATGCCTTGATTTGGCCATACATCTACTTGGTCCGTTTTGTGTTTTGTGGTCCCTAATGTTTTCACTCAAAGCAGAAGTTGAAAGGCTTCCAAATATTTGGCTGATTTTAACAAGTCAGAAAACACCGGAGCTGTCTTACAAAAAAAAATTATGGTTTCTAATAATATTGGGAAATGATATCTATATTCACATTGTACAGATGAATTGAACACCCAATAATTTTGACTGATCTAAAATTTTCCTAATAAGGAAATATCAAAGTGTATTGATTGCAGCCCGAGTGTTAATGGTGTTAAAGAGTAAAAGCAGCAAATCTGTCATTATTTATAAGTGAAGGCAATGTTTACAAGATTAAATAAAGCAACGTGATTAATGTTCAGCCCACGCTCATTTATCAAACTCTTTTGCAGAATAAACTGCACCAAGGATATGTCACAAGATTGGAATCAATCCATAGACCAATTAAGAATCAGTAAAAGCTTTAGAGGGAAGTTTTCATTACCTGACTAACAAGCCAAAAAAAATTAAAATAAGTCTTAGAAGTTTTTTTTTCCACCTAAAAGGACTTCCTAGAGCTTTTTGTCTGGATCCTGTAGATTTAAGTTTGTCATCCCTCCCCTTGGGGTCTTATCTGTGATATCAGAGAAAGTCATGCTTGAAGGTAGTAGTGGTCAAGAGTGTTCATCAACGCTCTACTCACTAGGGACATATATAGATCCATTAGTGGTGAGAACCCAAGTGAGTGGACACTTATAACCCATCCTAAATGAAAGAAAAAGTTTCATTATTGTGAGATAACGTGCACCACTATGATGTCATGGTGTCTTATTTATGATATCAGACATAGTCATCTCGAAAGCATAGGCAGTGGTGGTCAAGAGTGTTCATCAATGCTCTATTCACTACTGATATATATAGATCCATTAGTGGTAAGAACGCAAGTAAGTGGACACTTATAACCCATCCTTAATGAAAGGAAAGGTTTCATTATTATGAGATAACGTGCACCACTATGATGTCATGGTGTCTTATTTATGATATCAGACATAATCATCCTGGAAGCGTAGGTAGCGGTGGCCGAGAGTGTTCTTTAACACTCCATTCACTAGAGAAAAATGTAGATCACAAGTAATGGACACTTACAATCCATCCTTAATTAAAGATAACGTTTAATGTCAACCAAGCCTACAGATTTCAGGAATGACCTACCAACTAGTGTGTATTGTAGTATGTTGACTTTCCTCAATGGCAGAGTTCAAGGTGTAAAAAGACTCGGCTGTTGGTGTCTCACTCCCTTCTTCTGGCAGCAGCTTTACTATCTCTCTTTATTCAAATCATGGCACAACTGATGGTGCATGTACATGATGAGTAGGGTACATGTTGAACAGTTAAGCAACTAATGGCTACCTAAAAAGTATGACCAACTTTAAAAAGTTTCGATCCAACTTCACAAACACATCAAAGACAGGCAGAACCATTGGCTTGGTCGAGATGTAGGGTATGTGGAACTTAAAAAACCATGTCTCGCATTGAGTTTTGGATTCACTCCTTTAGTTTCCACAGTGGTTCCTATGTAGAGAGTGAATAGGGTAGAAAATGCTGGATTTCCAAATCTTGACCAGGAATGAGAGTCTCAAAATAAAGTTCTGCTTGGTAAACCAGACACAACCAAAAGACAAGATAGGAGCCATAAAGGCACACCAAAAGTTATTTTAAAAAAGATCCCAAACACAGATTTAAATATAAAAAATGATGGATGACTAGTCGAGACAGCGTAGAGGTACCAGTGTTTTTCTTTTCAATTTTTGTTAAAAACACTCTTGTCTACGATGTTCAGACTGGTCATATCTATGGTGATGCAGACAGAATGGCGCTCTGCTAATATATTCTGCTTGGACAAAGCAGAGGGTCAGGGTAGTAAATGTTGGCTACATGCTTCATCTCTCTCCAGTTGACTCTTGGCAGGGATCGGTCTGGGGTCTGCTCAATGTACTGCATGAAGTGTTTTCACAGCGTCTGACTCCGGAGTATGTGGTCCTCCGGGCAGCTGGCACTTAGGTATAAAATGAAATCTGTTAGATAATGCAATCTTTTAAATTGTTATTAAAATGTTTTATGGCTTTTATAGATTATTTTAATAGAATTTACATTGAAAATACCATCGTGAAAAGGGAACTCAGTTACTAATTTAGATTTTTCAACCACCGGCTTAAAATACTGATGTTAGTGCGGATTTACTCCTAATATATATTGTAAACATAACTTAAGGATGGTCCTGATGGGTACCATATAGTATCTTTTCAACTAATGTTTGGTTCATCTCAGCTGTTTAATATAGGGGACCTAGGTAGAAAAAACAATGCCAACTACTCCCTTTTTAAAAATTGTGTTAATGGATCTCTTGTAGCTTGACCAAGGCTACACATAAGGAAGTGTGTAAATATGGGCACTGCACAAGAGGTGCTCAATCCCCAAAATAAACAGCTATTATATTAGTATATAGAGGTGTAGAATTAGGTGGGCACTCACCAAGTAGCAGTCATAGTTTTCTTCAGGCACATTGGGGCATATTTATCAGGACCTCTGCGCAACGCCAGTGGTGCAGAGGCCCTGAAATAATCGCAAATGCTAGCTTATTGCTAGCTTTTGCGATTATTTTCCCCGATCCGCCACCTTCACACCAGTGGGCGTGAAGGGGCGTGAAGGGGGGTCGCGACTGCTCCGCTGCCGGCAGCCCCGATACATTAAGAGGCGGAAGCCTCTTGATGTATCGGGCTGTGAACTTGCAGCGGTGGGGCTATCATACGCTATCATACGCTGGCGCATATATCCCCTATTATCTTTATTGGAGGGAAAACAATATTACATACCATGGGAGAGGGAGGGATGCACGCAGTGTACAGCAAGAGCGGCTGCCTTTTCGCGCTGTTTGCGCTTCTTCCGGCTTGCTTGTTCATGTCTTAATGTAATGTTTGTGAACCCTTTATTGATTGTACAATGAAGTTAAGGATGCTCTAAATATAAATAAATAATAATAATAATCAAATCGTTCCAATGTGTACCAGAATAGAGCTTAATTTTGGGCAGCACAGAAACACCGTTTGCCAATGTCATAGTTTCCATGCTGGAAGATCACATAGGCATAGTGCATGACCTGCTGCAGGGAGAAACGTATGCCATGAGTAAGCGCCGTAAGGTGAGTACTAACTTTTTTTAAAGGAGGCACTCTGCTAGACATTTTATTAATGGGAGAACTCTGCTTGAACTTTTACTAATGGGGAACTCTGCTGGACATTACATTAATGGGGGCACTCTGCTGGACATTTTATTAATGGGGCACTCTGCTGGACTTTACATTAATGGGGGCACTCTGCTGGACATTACATTAATGGAGGCACTCTGCTGGACATTACATTAATGGGGGCACTCTGCTGGACATTTTATTAATGGGGCACTCTGCTGAACATTGCATTAATGTGGGCACTCTGCTGGACATTTTATTTATGGGGCACTCTGCTGGACATTACATTAATGGGGGCACTCTCCTGGACATTACATTAATGGGGGCACTCTGATGGACATGTTATTAATGGGGAACTCTGCTGGACATTGCATTAATGGAGGCACTCTGCTGGACATTACATTAATGGGGGAACTCTGCTGGACATTTTATTAATGGGGCACTCTGCTGAACATTGCATTAATGGGGTTCACATACATGTGCTGTCATAATTTGTTGTTACTTGTATGATAGTTTTCAATTCTCTGGCAGTGCTACCCAAGCGAAAAGAGGTTGTTCAGATATTAATATTAACATTTATCATCTCTGATATCCTCAAAGAAGTAAATGAAGGCCATAGCTGGAGTTTCGGCTTCGGACTATTACACAAAGTACAATTCCAACTGTCATTCGCTCCATGCTCTATGTTTATGGTAGGTCAAACGTGTGATTGGTGCTTTGCAATGGTGCCGTGCCCTCACTTCCTGTTTGTAGGCCGTCAATGTAATACATGGACAAAAAGGACCCTACAGTCTTTGTAGCCACTCTCTCGCTAAATAATTGGTTATGATCTGGAATTGGTTCAAAATCCCAAATAATGTATTTAATAATGAGTTTTATAACCAACACTCCTTTAAGCATTGAAACTTCTCTCTTGAATCATGGGAAATATATTCCGTTACCAAATCACTGGACAATACAACAGATCAATACAAATTCAGTCTTTTCTTATTGCATGTTATGCGTTTTATGCTTGCCTCTACCAAAATACAGCATCCTGAAAACAAACTAATTAAGCAATGATTTACACCGACTCCCTGGATTCCCAACGTTCTCTTAATTACGGTCTAAATTATTATTTAGCAATACTTGATTTTATAAGTTAACTGTTCTCAACAGACAGAGAAAGAGCAAGATGTAGATTTACATGGCTCCCAAATGGGCCGGCAGAAATCACTGGACGTATTTTTAACTAGCTGGAAAGGTTATAGGATCTTAGATGAAATCCTCGAGGGAGAAGAATGACAGTACTTACACAAATTATCTCACAGGCAAAATGGCAGAGACAGCATAGAGGATCAGTATTTTAAGATCGGAACATAAAACCAAGCGAAGATGTGATTTGCCTATAATTAATCCTGACCAAGTGGTTTGTAGAACCAACTCAAGACGATATTGCTCTGCTGTCTTCCCAACCTCATTGTTTCATCTCGACGAAAGATTTATTTCCTACTGTCCATAAAATGCTAATTAAAGCTCTTAATTCAAGAGTAAAATATGAGAAAAATCTATATTAAGGGCTCCTCTTATTGAAATGCAAATCTTACAGCAATTTGTTATTTTTTTGGGTTCTTTTAAACAGTCAAATTTTAACCTTCAGAAATCGTCCAAGTGCGAATACAATTTAGTGCTTCTGAGATCTCATCGAAAATGGATTTTATTTAATTGTTTACGTTGAAGATGTTGTATAAAGTAAGGCTACATTCACACTGCCGTTGCCTGCCCGTACCGTAGCGGGCAACGGCAGTGCACGGGTAGAGGAGGAGGAGGTGAGCGCAGCTCACCCCTGCCCCTCTCCATAGGGATACATGGCGCACGGCCGTACGGGTAAACAGGTCCTATCTTTTTCCCGGGTATGGAGCGGTACGGTGCCGTCTATGGGGGATGCATATCGGCGTATATACGTCCCCCATTCTGTAGTGTGAATGTAGCCTAAGTGTTACTTATTTTTGGACTTTGTCTTGGCTCATGGTCACTGTTTCCTAAGACAAGGGCAGGGCATGATAGAAAGTCTGCAACAAAGGAATAATTTGATGCCCTCAGAACCCAATTACAATCACATCCCCTTCACTCCATGTAGCTAAGTTACTGGGTTGAGGTTTTTTAAAACCTGAGTACATGTTGTACTTTTGGTGGCCATGCCACAATTACATAGTCATTGAAAAAGTCCATATAACCCCTGGATACATCTCCAGAGTCTGATACTGGAAATATTTCTAAAGTTCAATCTCATTGATGGCCTTCATCTAACCATTTGCAGTACTGTTACAAATGTTCATGTATAGTAAACATTCATTAATGTTAATTAGGAGTGAATGGTAATCAAGGTCAATTTTGCAGGACATTGAGCATAAACATAAAGTCCCTTACTGTATAATCTGTATAAATCTTCAGGTGAAGATTTGGGCCCATATTTGAATCTGCTGCTGAGTATAGACTTACCAAAAACATAAAAAAGGCTGAATAAAACCAACTTCAAAGGGGTTGTCTGGGCTTTAAAAAAAACTATTAAAATCCTCTACTTACCTCCTCCGGCAATAACGCTGTTCAACGGCATCACCCTTTACTGGTGTGCCATTGTTTACAGAGGCAGGTGATCCTGTCTTACCAATGCGATGCACTTCATACAACATCACATTCAATGTGTATCAGGCACATGGCAGTGTTTGGTAAGGAAGCTCCGGCCTCTTTACACAAATAGAGGCAAACATTGATGAACAGAGCTGCAGGACAAGGGAAGCACCAGAGGAGGTGATTCCAAGATTTTTCTTGTTTTTATAAAACCCCAGGCCCTCTTTAAGGTTTTCTCAAGTAGCAACTAATGGATATGGTTTAGCTAGTGATGTACAGTATCCTACATTATTTCACACTTTTCAATATTCCCCAGTTGAAATAAGGGGAAATAAGGTATAATGGTCACACAGACAACTGAAGGTACCTGGGAGTACCCGGGAGGAAAGTATCTATGGGAGGAGTCCGGAGGGAGGAGTCTGTGGACTATTGGACACTCTGGACCACCGAGGGAGCTGGAGAGAGTACTATTCGCAACCCGGGAGCGGAGTCTAAGTTGCACTTTGGTCTTCACTAGAGTCCGCCACAAAGCGGGATGGTCTTGCTGCGGCGGTGCCACCAGGTCGTTCCACGGGTGCGACTAAACCCGCGGTGGCAGCCAGGGATGACAGGGATGTAGCGGACACAGTCTGACCCTGGGAAGACAGCAGGAAAGCGACTTGTAAGGATGAGCTGGAACTCACAGCAGGCAAGCAGGCAGTAGCTGGCACAAGAGGGGCAAGAGGAGAGTTGGTGGCTTGGAGGCATCTGGGAACGCTGGAAGATGGGAGCCACCAGGAGTGTCTGGAAATGCTGGAGACAGGAAACACGGAGGCATCTGGAAACGCTGGAGGAACACAGGGAAACACGGAGGCGTCTGGAAATGATAGCGGAACAGTAGAGTCTGGAAACACTGATGGGCTTTCTTCTTCAGCAGGAACCGCTGTGGGAAGCAAGATGTGGAAACCTTGGAAGTGCCATGACGAATGCTGATGATCCGTCCAGGAAGAAAGGGAGGTGCCGGATTATAAGGGCTGAACCGGATTAGCCAGTGCCAATCAGGAGGACGCTGGTCCTTTAAGGCTGGGAGAGACGGCTCACACGCGCCCAAGGAGTGGTAGCACACGGCCTAGTTGATCGGGAAGCAGGCTCGTGGAGAGGTAAGTCCGGGCCGGGGACCACAGTGCCACGCCGGGTGGCACAGGTGTGAACGTGATCTGCGGCAAGGATCGCGAGTGCATCTTTGATATAAGGATTGGGTTGTTGGATTTCAACTTGTCCAACTTGCTTTGGGGAAATAATCAGCAGACAGAGGAAACTGGCTGTGGTATACTCCTTTATCCCCCATTTAGAACACATTCACACTTGGCTCATTATAGCAATTTGTGGTGCAATGCCATAAATTTCAAAAAAATCCCCCTTCCTCTACTACAAGAGGACATGGAGAAGTGTGGAATACCGCAACCAGCTGGAAACATCAAGAGATTGGAGCCTCCTGATATATCCGACACGATGGAGAGGCGGGAATGTGTATGTTTATGGAGTAAGGGTTAGGAGAAATGTATGAGGAGTATACATAATTTTTTGCTGTTAATTTTGAAGGTGGTAGACAAGAACTGACCAGACCGATCCTTCTAAAGATGCAGACCACGAAGAGGCACAACTGGGCAACCATACTTTTTAAATCACTTTTTCAGACAAATTACATGAAAGAAGTCTTCAATGCAGACCCCAATGAACAACCAGGTGTACAAATAAAGAGCAAAACTGTACAGTAACTAACATATGATTTCACTTTACGCTGTTTCTACAACCTGTCGACAGATTTGCTTTCTCTGCTGCCAGCTACATAGGTGATCTTCCGCCAGAGTATTTCCAGGGGAATGTGTTGACCAAGTCTTTGCCGAGATCAGCCGAGTGGTGTGAAAATAAGCAGTTTAACTCTCACTTGTCGCTCCGGCATCCAATCATTAGATAAGTGTATATCGCACCTCTTTTCGTGCTTGGATACACTCAGCAAAATTGTCTCTCTTAGAAGCAGGAAATATTTGCTCAGGGCCCGTGCACACGAGTGATAATTAATTCCATATTCCCTCTCAGCTGTCAGTAATCAATGTGCTTCTTGTGAGTTTCCGTCTATCCCCAGCTATTAAGTACAGATTATAGGGGAGTTCTAGATTATTAATACCATTTGCACATAGTTTATCGATAACAGGATTACGTGGCTAGGCTGACGTATTTGTCTTGACTTCCCGGTGAAGGTTTGCACCTCATATCACAACACAATTAAAGGGGTTTCCAGGCTCTTTTACTACTCATCACCGATACATATGAAAGCTTGTTGGAAGAATATTGGTGGAGATGTGAAACCCGGTACTCCTGCCGATCAGCTTTTATACACTACAGTCGGAGCTGGAAAACTTAAGACTGTAGAAAGGGTATCAGCCACAATTCTAACGTGATTGAGTGTAATACAGAAATTGCTAATCTACACTTAAAGGGTTTGTCCATTGGTTGATAAACTTTTTCTTCCAGGTGCGAAACCTGACCATGGTTGGTGCTGGTTTTGCAGCTCAACTGTATAGAAATGAATGGCTCTTTGTTACAAGACCAGTCAGTACATATCATAAGGACAAAAAACAGCTGCCATGTATCCAACCTCTTTAAAGTGTAACCGTCATTTCAGATGATTTTTGATATTGTGTGAGTTACGTAAAAGACCGGTGCCATAAGTTTGTTCTTAAGTTGAATTTGTATGTAAGTAGAAACCGTATATTTTAGAATTGTAGCTCCAGACAATTTTTTTTTTTTTTTGCCCCAGTGACAATTGGAGTTCCAAAATTTTGCTGTAATGGGACCATTAAAGCCTCATTACAGACACCTTACTGCTGATCATTGCAGTCTGGGACTAAAGTAAAGCATTCAGAGACTTCACTAGAGGTCACAGTGGCCAGAGAAGCCTGTCTTTAACTGGGGGTCGTCTGTAAGTTGGTTGTTCTTAAGTAGGGGACCGCCTGTACTTCATTAAGAAATTCTGCTTAGTTTGTAAAGAAACAGACTGCAATGTTCCCCTTAGTAACAATGTAACGTCTACGTTGCTATGGCAAATCTGTCTACAGGATTGAAGAGGGGTCGCTCTCTCCTCTCTTGTTTGTTACACAGCTGTGAGTGTTAACCCTCTCTGTTCTGAAGTATGCTAAGAGCAGTATCTTCTAAGACCAAGCTGAAAGTAAAGGGGTTAATCCTTACTGCCAGACCTCTTTAACCAAACACAGGGTGGAATTTGCATCTCTGTGTTTTTTTTACAAACGACGCAGAATTTGTTAATAAAGGATATTAGAAAATTGTTGCCCACACACAATATAAACAATTATCTCAAATGATGGTGACACTTTAAGTTTCCAATCTTCAGGGACAATTTCTTAAAAAGCTAATTTACCATCAAGATGTATTTTGAAGGTTGTAAGGGAATCAGAAATCTAGCAGAAACCCACATTT
The DNA here is from genome assembly GCF_040894005.1 of Engystomops pustulosus. Lineage (NCBI taxonomy): Eukaryota > Metazoa > Chordata > Amphibia > Anura > Leptodactylidae > Engystomops > Engystomops pustulosus. The sequence goes on from NC_092420.1 coordinate 82,744,072, forward strand.
ACATATGGTAATATTTAAACACTATAAGGAGCATGTATGAAACTTTTTGTTTGCTTTTTTAAAATTTTTCAGACTTTGCAAATGTGCTCATTCGTGACTGTTTTGCGCATAACACAATCTCCCTTCAAAGTTCACCATAGTCTAGTTTGCTGTAGTCTCCCCTGTGTTATCACCTGAATCCACATGGGAAAGTTGCAACTTTTTTGAAAAGTCGCTAAAAAGTCGCAGATTTGGCTGCAAATCTAAGGTTGCCCCTGACCAGACGTAGAAACGAGCTCAGAGCAGATTGCAACTTTTGCTTTAAATAGTCTCAAATTCACCAAGGACCAAACGCCACATGTATCAATAAGGAAAATGTGCTAAGATACATCTGATCAGCAGAAAAGCCAAGAAAAAAAATCTTAAGATACATGTACCCCTATGTGCTGCTCCTTGGTTGCCTCATGCTTACACGGCTAATTTTTGGCTCTTCAATTGACTGTAATGGAGACTGTAAGCCCCAACAACATCACCCCATTCAACTGTCCAAAGTATTAAAGATGGGGACACCTTCAAGAATATCAATGTATCTTTACTAATTCATCAAAAATCAGTAGTACATAAAAATTTTTAATATTTAGAATTAGGGCAAAGTGGCACAGTGAATGGAGAGAGAGAGGAGGGAGATGCAGCTGCAGTTTGAGGAAAAACATTTGAAAAGTTGAGGATAAATGGAGCGATGAAAATACTGTACACCCTCAGCTGCCTGAGGCGAGCTAGAGAACAACGCCCCCCCCCCCCCCACTGCCCCATCCAGTAGCACACATCAATTATTTTTTAGTAAGTGGATTCTCCATGCTGTAACATACAGCAAGCATATATGTCTCTTTTAGAAATGAGAACATGTGACAGGAAGTTAGGGGGTGTGGTTTGCTGGAAGCTAGGGGAAGAAATGATGGATGTCTTACTGCACATGTTATAATAAAAGACGTTTCTGATGGAATTCATCTGTGCCTGCTGCTATCACATGGAGACTAGAGATGAGCGAACTTTTCCCCTGCGAGTATTTCCCCTGCTCGAGATCGAGCATTTAATTAAAAAAAACACAGTGAAGAACAATGAAGAATAGAATAAAAACAGTGAACACAGGATCATTTAAGATAAAAACACAGTGCAGAACACAGTGCAGAATAGATTACAGATGTTCGGCACATCTGCTTACTTGTCGGGAGATACACGCGGAACGGCGCGAACAAAATAGCATGTGAAGAACAATATATATGTGTGAAGAACACATTGCAGATGTATTTAAACATCTGCAATGTGTTCTTCACACACATATATATTGTTCTTCACATGCTATTTTGTTCGCGCCGTTCCGCGCGTATCTCCCGACAAGTAAGCAGATGTGCCGAACATCTGTAATCTATTCTGCACTGTGTTCTGCACTGTGTTTTTATCTTAAATGATCCTGTGTTCACTGTGTTCACTGTGTTCACTGTTTTTATTCTATTCTTCACTGTTCTTTACATCTGCTAACTTGTCGGGAGATAATATACGCGCGGAACAGTGAAGAATAGATCGCAGATGTTTGCAAATTATCAGAAGACATTATTTTTCAATTAAATAACACATTTTATTCCTGAACCATGGTCCCTTTGAAAAATGCTCAGGTCTCCCATTGACTTCAATGGGGCTCGTTACTCGAAACGAGCACTCGAGCATCTGGAAATGTTCGGCTCGAGTAACGAGCACCCGAGCATTTTAGTGCTCGCTCATCTCTAATGGAGACATTACACATGTGGTATACAATGAATCAATATCTAAAGAGAATTCTTTATCGAAATGTATGAAAATACACATACCAAAACATAACAGTAGTTGTAATTATACCAATCTCAGTATATAGGATCCCAAATGAATAAGATCAAAGTATCAAAAGTACAAAAGTCTTTATTAATAAATACCAAGGTAATCAATAATCAATAAAAGTACACATCTAAAAACCACAAGAACAAAACATGTAGTGGTGGTCAATCATATCAAGTATGCACTACTTGATGTCAGTACAAAAATCCAAAGGTAAATCATATGATACAAATAGTTTTACCCACCCGGGTGTTGCATATTATTCATCGGTACCAGAGATATGTAAGCAAAGAAGGACCACCACCAAAGCACCCCAAAGCACGTTTCGCCATCGCTTCCTCAAGGGGCTGTTTCTTCTGTAGTAGTAGTCCACTCCAAACTTGTACAATATTCAAAGATATAGCCACATGGAGCAGAACGGCGCGGGTTCACGCTAGCAATTCGTTGTGTGGCCTTGAATGAAGAGGAAGGACCTCTGTATCCGATGTTATCTACTCCAAAGCGGTTGGTGTTTACTGCTCACTATTGACTTCTCCATGCAAAATGTCACACCCATGCTGAGAATAGGTGTGAAGAGACACTATTTTAAGTGCTTTGTTGTAGATGGCTGTGCCCCTGATGCTGCCCCCCATCTTGATGTCGACATTGCTGCCTGAGGCAAGAGGCTCAACTCGTCTCTTGGCTGGTGCACTCCTCGGTAAAGGGATTGTAGTAAAAGCTATTAACTCTCAATATGGCTCTTCCATTAGGATGCCAGCTTCTATCCAGGTTTGGACACCCCATGTGCTATTTACCGGCGGTCCCCAGGTTACGTACAAGATAGATTCTTAATTTGGCATTGATCCGAGTAGTGATTGTGATCATCTCCAATAAACATGAAATATAACTGTACTAATCCTAATGAATACATTGAGGAGTTTGTGCCAGTTACGTCTTCCATTGTGCCGCTTATAGCACAGTTCACTAGTAATAACATCACTTTTTGGCACTCACATATTAAAGCAAACACCAGCCAAACAGATAGGAAGGCAACGTGCCATTCCTTTAGACTCGCATTGTAGAAAAGCAGCCGGGAACACACAGACACAAGAGGTTGTATTATTTTTTATTAACAGCCGAATTCCCATTTAGGGAAATCAAAAATTGAGTCTGGTCTAAATGTTTATATCATTTTGTAACGTAGCACCGTCAAATAAATTCTTTCGATGCCATCATGTAGATTACAGGCCGAAGGAAACTCAACCGGCTTTTATTCTGACCCATTAAGGGAGCGAGAAACCTATTATCCAGGATGTCTTGTGATGAATGAGATATTAAAAAGTTTTATATACTGTGGGAACTTTATAAAGAGTCACAATGCTCTGCCGGTTCCACTCAATTTATCTCTTATGGAAAAGTATTGTATACAGTATTTACACTGGACCTATCAGACTTGTGCACACAGTGTATACGGTGGCTGTATGTGAGATGTAAAAATGGCAGCTAACATACGGCTGCTATCGAAGTGCATTGTACACGGTATGGTCTGCGCACACGTGTGTCACCATACTTCAGTCCGTCTCCAGAGAAAAAGATGTTTTGCTGGAACTACTGCATGGCTCCCTATGGAGAGGGGTGATAAGTACTCCCCCCTCCCCTTCACAGTTATATACCTATCATGCTGTACAATGGGGAGTATAAGATATTGTATATATTGGTGCACATCCTCCATTCTTTAGTGTACTGGGCTGGTTGTCGGGGCCCCCTGACACTGCGGGCCCCATAGCAGCTGCTATGGTTAATACTGCTTAAGTAACGACCCTGGTTACTACTGTTCTAGAAAAATACTCCATAATGAACTTTATACAATTGAATTAAGTTACAAAATAAAGTGTATATTCTGTGGTTTGGAGTATACCCAATTTAAAAATGAGTAGTTTAGTCTCTTCAAAACTTTGTTAGACGATCTGATGCATATTTCAAGTATTCCCCATGCATTGAGAAGTTAATCTATGTACCCTTGCCATTTTGCTTTGAACTTCATAACCCACAAAACTTGATACACGATCCAGTACTTATTTTTAATGAATAAAGAATACTTGCCTTATGTAGTCATGTTTAATTAATAGACCTATGAGCGCCGGCTGAACCCAGCTTCATCAGTATGTACTGTACACTTGGAGGTAATTTTACATCTATGGAGGAGCCACTACTTATCTATAATTAAGCTTTGGTCAAACAAATAAAATGTCGCTAAAACCAAATTACTGGAGAAAAATAAAGGTCATTCGGTGCTCTGCGCCTTCATGATAACATGCAAATTCCATAAAATATTATCGCCCCCAAATATAAAGACAATAAAGCAAAGAATAGAGGCCAAAAGATAACAAGTCCAATTACTGCATTGCAGATACTTTGTCCTGTACATGTCACTTAAAGGCGGTTTTTGGGATTTTATTTTAATGATCAGCAATTCGTAGACTCGGTTATCGATGTCAAAACAGTTAGGGTAACACGCCTGGTAACCCCACCCATCAGCTGTTACAAGTTTACATCCCAAACTTCTACATCCAACAGTCACATGGCCTATTTTTTGGGGGTCTATTCACATGGATGGAAAAGGGGGCGTATATATGGCCACAATCTTGCATCCTTACATAGCTCCTCCATAGACAGCAATAGGCGCACGGAGCGATATGGTGCATCTCGATGGAGAGGGGAGGGATCACCCTGCTTCCTCTTCAGTACGCCGGATGTGTGCCTGCCTGGCTACGGTGAACAGGCACATGTTTGTGTGAATACAGCATTAGTTCACTTGAATACAGGTGATCTGCAATACCAAGCATCGCCACTACACAATATATAGGGGCTTATTTACTAAGGGTCGCGGATCACACTTCAGGCTTTGCACCATTTTCGGGGGTTGCACAGCTTTGTAGGGTATTTAACATCACACGCAATCGGATTGTGGCTCAGCGGCGCCGGCTTTCATGCAACAGAAATTGGGGTGCGTGCATCAGACGATCTGACTGATTTGGACTGAGCGCGGGATTTAACTTTCAAATTGTGTCATAAGACAATGCACTTACATGCACCGGGAAGAAGAAGGTGAACTCCGGCGGATCTGAGCGGGGAAGCGACACAAGCAGGATATCGGGCGCACGATCTTAGTGAATCGTGGCAGGGTGCATGATCATCGGACAATGCACTTTCGGTGAACTACGCGGATCAGGTAAGTAAATGCGTCCCATTGTGTTGTGCTGGGTAGATTGTGAGAAAACCACAGCACTCGTCCAAACATTGTAATATCTTCCTACATCATAATATCATATCTTCATAACATCAGTGGTCACCAGTAATAAGATCCCCCCCACACACATTCTGATATTAATTACTTATCCTAAAACTAGGTCCTGGAATATTCCTTTAAAAAGAACTTGTTTTACCCCACTAAACTGCTATCCATCTCAAGGAGGGGATGAAATATCCTTTTTTAGATTTCCCCCTTTTTATGTGAAATCTCACTTACTTGCCTATACGTAGGCAAATGTGACTCTTTTCTTTTTACATTAGATGAGTCAGGTTTAGAGTGTCTCTTCATCTTCCATTCTATGGTATCTAGAAGCATGCTTTTTGTGCCATTTTAAACATAAGGATTTCATCTTTTAAATCACTTCCGAGTTTGGGAGCTACAGAACCAGAGATACAGGCAGTTAAAAACATACAAATATTTTTTCCAAAAAAGCTCACCAGTATTTTGGGGGCAATTACTGTTGTAGTATCTGCTGTAGATCCTTCCTTGAACCAGAGTAAGCCGTGCAGCAAAATAACAGATTAATCCAACTCCAAAACACCCTGCACCTCTGCTGCATGTGTTCTGGTGCAGGATCGGTCAGTTTTGCTGCAGTTAAAAACATAGTTGGAAATGTGAGCTGCATATAAAGATCCTATTTTAACTGACTGTATGTCCAGTTCTGTAGCTCGCAGAACCCTATGCTGTTCTTATCTTTACTAGAACAGTAAAATCTTGTTTCTAGGAACTACAGAAAGATAGGGGCTTCTGAAGTGACCCCCCCTCCAACCTCTAAACTTGACTCATCTCATGTGAAAATAGAATGAGAAGAGTCATATTTGTCTGACTTTGGAGGAGTTTTTTTTATAGGTAAAAGTGCGATATTTCACATAAAAGAGGGAATTCTAGAAATGATCTTTTATTAGTTTATTAGTTCATTAGTTTTGCGGGGTAAAACCTGGTGACATGTTGCCTTTAAGATAAACATGGATCCTAATTAAAAGGGATGTTCAATCAATTATACTTTTTAACACTTACAGTATGGAGTCTTGCCAGGGGAATAACTTAAGGAAGTACGGTAACACATGGATCTAGATGTCGCATGGGGCTTGTCAGGTGCCGAGTTACCATATAAGGAAACCAATAGTTGGGAAAGGGAGAAATCTGCATAAGAAAATTTGTATATAGTTACATACATAGATGGGGCAGCACGGTGGCTCAGTGTTTAGCACTACAGCCTTGAAGCACTAGGTTTTAGGTTCCAGGTCAACATCTGCAAAGAGTTTGTATGTTCTCTCCATGTTTCCGTGGGTTTCCTCCGGGTCCTCCGGTTTCCTCCCAACCTCCAAAAAATATACTAGTAAATTGATTAGATTGTAAGCTCCATGAGGACAGGGAGGGATTTGGCAATCTCTCCATAATCTATGTACGCTATATAAATAAAGGAATTATTATAAATTATTATTATAGTCTGTTCGTCAAGTTCAACCTAAAGAAGAAGGGGATTGGATGAGGAAGGGATTTAAGGGAAAACTCTATATAATAAACATAACCACCAATGTTATTGTGATCTAAAAAGTCACCTAGGCTCTTCTTGAAGCTCTCTGCTGTCTCTGCTGTGCTCTGCTCCTTAGCGTGGCTATTGCACAATATTCACAGTATTTACAGTAAAGAAGCCGTGTCGCCTCTGGGGATTAAACCTTTTTTTCCCCCAGGCGGTCTCCTCTTGTCTTTTGATTTGGGATATAAGTCTTGGATAAATCCTATAGGTCACAACTTGTTACTGTCTATTGGGATATAAGTGGTTGGGTGAGAGGAGGGAGATGCAGTTGAGCTGTCAATGGCCCAACTTTGACGGTCAAGCTCTTCTATTAGAGCACAACCGCATCTCCTGGTTGCCCAAATTCTAAAACATTAATATGAAACCATCAAATTTGAAATCTGGAAATTTTGTAGGCCCTAAGGAACCCCATTTCAGCCATTTTTTACCCATTTCTAATCTATTCTTGATTTCCAAAGTCTTCTCTTCAAAACTTTATAAAATTTCTTCCAATAACTTTATACGTGAAAATAACTTGTAGCAAACATGTTTTGGTCCTTCCGTATTGCTTAATGTCAAGTAATTATACGCCCACATTTTCCTAAATATAACTCACATTAGGTCAATATAAAAAGGCTAATTCTTTTTTTTTTTCAATCGGCCCCATTATTATAGCATTGTGTAGACGTGCCGATGAAAGCTTTTTACCTGAACGGTCGTGAGCATTAATGTTTTCACAAAATGTGCTGAAATATTCACATCACAGCTCAATCCAACGCTAAACACAGGAATCCAGAGGAAATAGGGTCATAGCTTTATGTTCAACCTCGGGAGCCAAATCTGAACATGGTTGTATGATCAAATTATGTATAAAGAGCAAATAGGTTTTATATTATACGATATATCGCTCAACTTTCCCAACAATCCAGTTATTTGATATTCATTACTATATACTAGCGTATATCTGTAGCCCAGTGCTATTCTATGGGTAACACTGGGGGGTCACAGATCATGGGGGGCATATACAACCAACATAAGACGTTACAAAGCAGTAACGTGTTAGGATGAAACAATGGGAGTGAGGGTCCTGCTGTCAAGAGCTTAAATCTAAGAGAAAGAAGAGGTGGCACAAAATGGGTCAGTATAGGGGGGTGTTTAGGGACAACCAGACACTTGTCTCAAACAAAGAGATATGTAAGGAGGGAGGGATTAGGACCTGTGAATTTTTGTTTTTATTTTTTTAAATGTTCTTATCCATGGAAAGAAATATAGTAGAGGTGACCAAGGAAGCCGTAGTGTAAAGGTGCTGAACGGTGGGGTCTATATGAGCTGAAGGTGTGAGTTCAAAGCTTATGAGTGGGAGTGGGGCTTAATGGAGAGGCAATATTTATGTATGTGGACAGAGGGGTTAATGGTCTATAGGAGAAGGGCAAATTGGTGTCAGAATCTTTTGTAGTGGGGGCATAGAGGGGTCATAATGCATAGGAATGGAATGTGGCATAGTAGGGTTATTCATCGTACAGTATATACGGGGGTGGACACACCAGGGATAACTCTATATAAAAAAGATAAAGGGTTTTGTAGTGTGTTGGGGTCAAAGAAAACAAGAAAATGTTTATATATGTTGAGCATAAATGGGTCTTCAATGGGGGTATGTCCAGTCCTAGTGCAGTGTGAGCAGTATATATATATATATATATAGGGGGTCATTTATTTTATTTCCCCCTTCTCTGAGCTCTTTTTGCGCCTGTTGTGAATCTATTTTTGCACCTATTTTTTGTCTTTGTCATTTTGGCTCTTTGTTGAATGCAGGTTTTTATTTGCGCCTTCTTTGCGCAAATTTTTAAAAACTGTGTTGTGCAAATCAAACCATTGCCTTTCGTAAGCATGGTCAGGACTGGCTTGTTATTGCCCAATTATTTGTGCCCATATATTGGCACAATATTATAATAAATCGGGCGCAAACACCTGTAAAAAGGCGCAATGTAATGACAAATAGGGTGCAACAACACACAGCGAATTGAGGCGTAACATTCCAATAAAGCACAAAATAGGCACAAAAAAACCCCAGCCATTACACAGCAAAAAGGCGCAAAAACACCAATGGAAGCAAAAGATAAATGACCCCATGATCTATCCATTCATCCATCATCTAAATCTATCTGTCTATCTATTATCTATCTATCTCTATGATCTATCCAACCATAATCCAAATCTGTCTAAATCGAAATCCGTCCATTTATCTACCTACTTGAAAACTGCACTTTGGTACTATGAAGATTACGGAAACAATTTTCAGAATTGTTCTCTTTCTACCTTCTTTTGCTGGCAGAGTCTTTTCATGTTAATTATCCAAAATTACAAAATTATAGGGAAAAGAAATCACGTTATAGGAAAAGTGTCAAAAAGTCACTTGCTCTTCATGTAAATATTAAAATGCCAACAACACGGTAACAAAATGTGGCAACAAATACGAAGGATAATCCTGTTACTATGAGCCGTGTGCAGCACATTTGTCTCCGGGCTCCAGACATCTATCAGGAATCTGGAGCGACAGAAACTAGTGACAATATTATCTATGACCTATCAGATGATGATCAGACCAAAACATATACAATATACTGTACACGCGGTCCCCTACTCTAGAACCCTCGACTTACATACGACCCCTAGTTACAAACGGACCTCTGGATATTGGTAATTTATTGTACTTTAGTCCTAGGATACAATAATCATCTGTAACAGTTATCACAGGCGGCTGTAATGAAGCTTTATTGTTAATATTGATTCTTATGACAACCCAACATTTTTAAAATCCAATTGTCACACAGACCAAAAAAGTTCTGGCTGGGATTACAATGATAAAATATACAGTTCCGACTTACATACAAATTTAACTTAAGAACAAACCTACAGACCCTATCTTGTATGTAACCCGGGGAGTTCCTGTCTATGAGAAAACCTATGTAGAGTTCAGTATCCCAAAAGTGTTGGATAACAAAGGAGACAAAAAATATTGGGGATTTGGTTTGAGATGTTAGGGTTAATGAGAAGATATGTTAATTTACATATATAAGATCTCAATATACAGATAGCATAATAAGCTGAACAGTTCTCAATGCCAGTAAGCTGCTGCCAAGTCAACAAAGATTCTGTAATGCATGGAAAATAGCAAAGAAGGGCAAATGAAAATTAAATGCTTACATTATATTAATTATAATGACCCTTTAAGTGACAGAATTGACACAAAACTAAATTTAAGGGGTTACCTGATGCTGTAAAATTATGCAGGAATCCTGGGGTGGTGACCTAATTATTTTCTATTTATTGTTTTGCATACCCCTTATACTCTAGTATTTGTTTCTACCGATCCCGACGCACTCCACTTCCTGTACATGGACATTGTTTTTGACTTCTTCTAGATCCACAATTAATTAAATTCTTAAGGACTGCACATTATACATCCTGGTGAGGTTACATGGGCTAAACCCTCTTCATATGGAGTTTACCTTTTAAGTGCCAGCGGCTAGATTCTTGCCCCACTTGATGTCATTAGAAGGCTATGATCTATTTCTGTGACAGCTGAGAGTCTTTGTGAGACTCCCACACTGTCATGTGACGCAATCTATAACAGTGCGTTACTGTTACTGCAATTCTGTAGTAATACAGTATGGGGCAGATTTATCAAGTGTCTGAAAGTCAGAATATTTCCAGTTGCCCATGGCAACCAATCACAGCTCAGCTTTCATTTTAACAGTGCTCATGAATATTTTAAAGGGGAGCTGTGATTGGTTGCCATGGGCAACTAGAACTATTCTGACTTTTAGACACTTGATAAATCTGCCCCAGTATATGTTACAATGTTACGATCAATCAGACCCCAGAGGGTTCAAGTATCCGACAGGTGTAAACATTAAACAGGATCCACATTTAATTAAACTAATTAAGGACTGCACATTGTACATGTACATGTTGGGGAGGTTGCATGGGCTAGACCCTCTTTACAGTGTCGAACTGGGTTTCCTTAGGTCCACCAGTGAAATTCAATCTAGGAGCCCACTCTTCATTATCCCCCAGAAAATATACTCTAGCAGCCTTTAAATTGTGTTGTTTTTTGATGGACCTCTGGGGTTCAGTATTGGGTTGAGCCAGGGCCCACTGGAGGATCCTCTGCTACTCTGGTGGGCAAGTCCGACACTGCCTCTTTATACAGAATGTAAAATGCAAAGATGTTTACCTTTTAAATGCCCCACTTGAGAAGGCTATGATCTATTTCCGTGACAGCCGAGAGTCTTTGTGAGACTCCCAAACCTGTCATGTGACAAGATCTATAACAGTGTGCCACTGCACACTGTTATAAATCTGAAAGAAACACCCCATATTACAGTATATGTTACTATGTTACAATCGATCAGACCCCATAGGGTTTAAGTGTCCTCAAGGTTTAAGCATTAAACAGAATTAAAAAAAAAAATGGTTCCAAAAAATTTAAAAATGTTATAAAAATCTAAAAGTTTAAATCACACCCTTTTCCTTAGAATGGATATAAAAATAAACAAATAAAATCATAAACATATTGCCATGGCCCAAAATTCCAGATTTGTCAAAATATAAATACGGTTATTTCTGGAGATGAAGTGTTTAAATTACAACTTTTTTGCCATTTCATAACATTTTTCAACATTTCACAAAACTAAATATGAAGAAAATGTAATCAAAAGGTCATACAGTCCCCAAAATCGTAGTATTGAAAACATTAGTTCATCCCACAAAAATTTACACCTTATATAGATCTGTACAATGAAGTATAAAATAGTATGAAATATTAATTGGCATCAAATTTGGGCAAAATGGTAACAATTTTTTGATCAAAAGGTTTACATTTTTTTTGAATACCGTATTTTCCGGGCCATTAGGCGCACCGGAATATGTAAGTAGGGTCCGCTGCCCTCCTATAGGGCGCACCGGACTATAAGGCGCACTTTGGATTTCCAAGGAAATCCAAGGCTTTTATGTGCGCCTTATAGTCCGGAAAATACGGTGTATTTAAATACAATAAAACCTATATAAATTTGGAATGATGGGTACATGATCGCACCAAATCAAATGATCAAGGCGAGGTGTCATTCAAAGCGTACAGTGAAAATCCATAAAAAACAAAGTCCACAAAAAATGGTGTAAATGTGTTTTTTTTTAACGTCAATTCCCCAGAATTCAGCTCTTTTTCCCTCTTCCCAGAACACAAGTACAAGTCCTCATACAGCTCTGTACACAGAAAAACAAGAAAACATGATGGAGTCTAAAGACGTGGTGAAAAAATGGAAACACAAAAAACAAAAATGGCCTGGTCCTTAAAGGGTTAAATAATATTATTATTTTCACATATATTATCTTTTCTATGTCACGACATTAGATTATTGCAATTTCTACGAAACACTATACAAGACGTAATGCAAGGACAATGCTAATTGTTATATTTCCCAGAATCCTTTATAAGCTTCCTCCCAAGAAAAAAAAAGAAAACAAAACAAAAAATCAAAAAAACAAGCCGCCGAGTGCAGGATTATCTCCCCGGAAAGGAGCTTTTCACATCAGCAAATGTATTAGTAGTTGGCTGTCTGTTAATTGGATGGATATTACCTCTTTATGTGGTTGGGCTCATGATGTCGTGGATACATATTATTGCCTCCCGGACCCCTTCCCGGACCCCCTCCCGGTCTGATACATTAGTAGTGGCTTCACATATACAATAATAACAAGCTAATGCCAAGAATAGCTATAAATACCCAAGGTAATGCATCAAATGCCCCTTATGTTTAATGTCCTAGATAATAGTTATTTGTTACTGAGTCCGATATTTATTGCACATTTACCCCATTTATAATTTTTATTAAAGCCTAAATATTTAGTTTTCTTATTAAATGATGAGCCGTTTTAGGTGTAGATTAGTACCGACCTCCTAAGATGAGTCACAAAATATAGCATTGTAACATCTTTGCATACAGATTTTATCATATGAGAGGTTGTCCAGGGTCCTGTGGATGGAGGCTAACTTCCTGATCCTGGGGTTCTCAGTAATGCACCCCCCACTGATCATGAGAACAATGAGGGTAAAATTCACTGCATGGCTATCTCTGTCACATATGCGACTGGCTGCTCTATTCATATGAGGTACACTGGACACCCGTTCTCGAGATGTGTGGGGGTCCCATCACTGCAATCTCCACCAATCAGCAAGTTAGCCCCTATCCTATAACTTATTGTCATTGGACACCCCCTTTAATTTTTTATGTATTATATTATGTTACGTATTATTCTTTTATATTTTATTTTTTATATTATGTAGAATTTTATGATTTATTTACCAAAAAGTAAAATCTCTAAGATAGAATTGTCAAATTGTCTATAGGGTTTCAGGTCTGTACCAGACATGTCCTGACTCTTACCCTACCCAACTGAGTACAGGTCTGGTACAGAAATCCACCATTAGGATAAAGGATTGTAAACCAAGCACACTTACCTGCTGGTGTGTGCCCTGGTTTAGCTTCGTATGCCCTGGTTTTTCCAAAAAAAGATTTTAATATTATGCAAATCCAGACTCCATAGAAGTGTTAATAGAGCCTGGAGCCCCTCAGACTCATTTGCATAATTTTTAAAGCCTTTTTAATAAAAAATAACAAGGGTATAAGAATCTTAAAGAAGAGTGGATTCTGTCAGATAGGGTACACACCGGTATGTCAGTGTTCTTGGTTTACAATCTTTTATCCTTGTGGTAGATGTCCCGTAAAGGACATCTACTACCAGATTACCTGATGGTAGATGACTATTACGTGTCCCAAGCTTCATTTTCTATATCTTTGCATGGCTTCATTTCTGTAAAAAATGAGTTTATAAGATATGCAAATTAGCCTATACAGGCTCCACTGTATTATAATGTTGGTGATGTCAACGGCTCTCATTTCAAATCTCACCGGCTCCCAGAATGTGGCTGACACGGCCCTGGGGCGGGCATAAATTATATCACAATGGAGCCTTGTGGTGCTCTACAGAGCACCACAGGCTAATTTGCATATCTTATAAAATTATTCTTTACAGAAATGTACCCATGCATAGATATAAGAACTGAAGCTTGGGACACACTGGGACCGGACAGGGTGGTGCCATCTACCTTCATAATATCATACTATCATAGTTTATACGGTTGAAAAAAGACACAAAGTCCATCAAGTTCAACCAGGGAAGGGAAGGGATTGGATGAGGAAGGGATTTAGGGGAAACAATTCTATATACCATAACCGTCAATGTTATTCAGGTGTAAAAAGGCATCTAGACCCTTCTTGAAGCTCTCTGCTGTCCCTGCTGTGACCAGCGCCTGAGGCAGACTATTCCACAGATTGACAGTTCTCACAGTAAAAAAGCCCTGTCGCCTCTGGTGATTACACCTTGATTTCTCCAAACGGAGACTGTGCCTCCTCGTCTTTTGATTTGATTTAATCTGAAACAACTTACCACCATATTTTTTGTATGGACCATTCATATATTTATATAAATTAATCATGTCCCCTCGTGGTCGTCTCTTTTCCAGACTAAATAAATCAAGTTGTTTTAATCTTTCCTCATAACTGAGACCCTCCATTCCCCCTAATCATTTTTTGGCTCTACGTTGAACCCTCTCCAGCTCCAGGGCCTCCTTTTTATGGACCGGTGCCCAGAACTGGACAGCATATTCCAGGTGAGGCCGAACCAATGCCTTATATAGTGGTAATATTACATCCCTATCACGAGAGTCCAGACCACTTTTGATACATGAAAAGATCCTACTAGCTTTAGAGGCCGCTGATTGACATGCTATTATTCAATTTATGATCTTCTAGTACCCCCAGGTCCTTCTCAACAAGGGAAACTCCCAGATTTACTCCCCCAAGGACATATTTTGCCTTGGGATTATTATCCTTACATTTATCCACATTGAACCTCATTTGCCAAGTGGATGACCAAACATTCAGTTTGTCCAAGTCACCCTGTAGCCTATGAACATCCTCCATAGACTGTATTACACTACACAGCTTGTACTAATACTCCCATCCTCCATAGACTGTATTACACTACACAGCTTGGTGTCATCTGCAAAAATAGACACAGTGTTATTAATTCCTACCTCTATATCATTAATAAATATATTAAATAGTAGTGGGCAATCCATTGTTCTATGGTGAATCACTTTGTCAACCTCTTTATTTAACCTTCTATCTATAGATTTTTAAAAAAATGAAAATAATATATTTTATTGGGAAGGGCCAGTAGAGACGTTCTTTATTAACCACTTGTTCTCTGCACCACCTAATTTTTGTTGGCCGGCTCTTTCATACCGCCTAACTGTGGGGTATACGGCTCTACTGTTGTATAACTGCTTCTGCCTTCAAGTTTGGAAAGACAAAGGCTTCTTATAACAATCTGCTTAGAAATGTATCGTGATCTACAAATACTGAGAAATAACCAAGACAGGAAACTAAATTGTTTACATGTGCAAATTACATTTTCCCATGTTACAAACTTCACTTTCTAACCCGGTCATGTTTTGTCCTCAAAGTACTCGCAAAAATATATTTTCTTCAAGTTGCTAATATGTTTCGAGTTAATTTCCACCCACTTAAGGGGTGAAAATTCAAAAAAATCAATTCCAAAAACTTCTGAAAAATGTTTCTTGAGACCACTGGTTTCTACGTGACATGAGGAAGAGAAAACAGAACATTTCTGCTTTTAATAAAATAATGAGTAATATATGTCAGATGTTAATTCACATTCTGTTTAGTTACATTATTTGTTCCGTACATTTTATGTCTTGTAACATGTTGTTGTTATTAGAAATAAGTTTGGTAGGAATATTTTTTTCTCTTACAAAAACTTTGGAATTGTTTATAATGAGGCACTTGTACAGCAGTGAGCTACGACTGAGGAAGTAAGTGCCATTGATAATCTCATGACACTGAGATACATTCAGTAAACAGTTCTTGAAGTTGCGGCGATGAAGTGGGAACAAGGGCAATCATAAAGATCTATATGACAATGGCCATGTTTAATTGGCTAGATTTTCCCAAAATTTCCTTAGCGCCCTTTATACTGCTTGTTCTTGTTTAATCGCAAAATTTCCAAAATGGCAGCTTTTGTGTTGCTTCTTGGTATGCAACCTTAGAATCTGCCAAAAAGATTCTTTCCACCGATGAAGCAGTAAAAGAGCCAATGATGTCCAAGGCTTCCTTGGCTGGAAATGGTCTTCAGACATTGCTTATGCTTAGCCCCATTACTACATAAAATCTTTGTAACAGAATGGATGTCTGAATTAAAGAGAACCTTTCAGGTCAATTTTGGACCCTGAACCAACTACAGATCCTCATTGACCTTTTTGAAGTCTGTACATGGACAAAAATGAAAGGATAAACTTTTATACTTACCTAGATGTGAGTCCAATCAGGCACATAGGACTCACATCAGAAGATCCTGTGCTGGTGCCTCATCTCACAATGCAGCAAGGGGTTTCTATGCGCATGTGCCATACCATGGCACTTGCACAGTAAAACCAGGTTGTTATATGTTGGCTTCACATGCTGTAACGCCTAGGCACTGAGGGAACCAGGTGAGTGTAAAGGTTTTTTTTCTCCTGAATGCGTAAATGTGGGTGGTTTAGCGTCCCAAATTGCCATGACAGGTTCCCTTTAAGCATGCATGGGCATATGCCTAGTTGCTTCGGGAAACTTTGCGAATATGGAACAAAGGACCACTGACCATGGGGTACCATCTTTGTTTCATCACAGAAAAGAAAAATTGAAAAATATGACCCATGTGAGATACCGTATAAATGGTAAAGGTCACTTCCACCTTTCCTTTAGAGCCAAATGACTTTACGTGAATTCAGAAACAACTTCTGCATTGGTTCCTTGGTCGCTGCTCTGGTTTGGGTTGAATAACTCAACTATAGAAGGTATGGATGAGCTTGGTGTTTGCACTGGATAAGAGAAGGGTATCCCTCTTATTATCAGAGAAGAAACAACCAGACTTGTTTGAATCTATACTGGCTCATAATCTAGAGATTTTCAGACCTCAAAATCATCCCGAAAAGTTTTGTGTTGTTCTTTCAAATGGAAAACCTATTCGAGACACCTAGTTGTGTTTTGATCATCCTTATTTTCTCCCACCATCTAAACATTGACTATAAGAGAGGTCAAGCTAGAGATCAATTCTAGGCATCAGTTTGGAAATTCTTTGTATCCGTATCTTAACTTTGTAGTATTGTACCGGCCAAGAGGAGTCTTCATTAAATGACTTTAATCTAGTCAAAGGACCTTTAAGAGTCACAAGTTTCCTTTCATTTTAGATTATATGGTAAGTTTTTATCTGGATCACTGCATAAGTAAATCTATTAAAACAGCATCAGCAAGTGATATATTCCCATCAGAGAACTGCAGAAAATAGAGGAAAGAGATAATAAATAAAGTCTTACTGACAACAATCATAAATTAAATAAAAGTTAGAATGTACAAAATGTTCCAGATCTTGACTCTTGGTGCTGCTTCGGGAGGCAATAAACACTGTTATCCCGGGAATCACATATTGTGTTTGTTGTACTTTACTGTTTATGTATGAAAAATTGTGTGTGATATGAGTCCAAGTTACGGACTGGGGCATTATAGGACTTCAGGGTTCATGCACTAGGTTCATGTAATGGGCCCAAAAAGTCCACAGATAACAGACTCGTTTTGGGATGGTTACGGATATAATAAAAAAATGTAACCTGTTTGCTCCGGGGTCTAATAGCTTTCAATATTGGCCTATAGTTGCATCAATCACTACACATACCATTGTTTGCTCTGTAGGAAACTCTAGACCTGCATTCTGCGCAATCCGGTGGCACAATGCTATAGATCAGTTGGCAGTTTACCATATACTGCAATACTGTAGTATACTTGCAGTATATAGCCGGAGCAAACAGACCCCTGGATTTGGGTTCAGGAAACCAAATCCAAATCTGAATTGGTCCAATCATCACTACTCTTTTCTGGATATAGATTAAATTTTGCTTGTCCTGACCTCAGCCTATCTGTTGACCACATGTCTTACCGTCTCTTTGTTGCTGTGGACTGGCATATTTTCACCTGTGCCAGTCAGCTGTCACTAAATCCAGATAACTTCAAGAGGTAGCAACCTGGTGATTTCTTGGAGCAAAGATCAGATACCTGAAGTGGGTTAAAGGGGATTATCAGGGAACAACTAAGTCAACACCTGTTATTGGTAGTCCAAATTCAAAATTGTTCACTGGCACTGTGGGTTGTCATCCACTGCATTACATGTTATTGTATTTCTCCAGAAGACCGCCCCTATTTTTTCAGTGTTCAAAATTTTTCCCCTTTATACTCTGTGGAAGCTACATTGTCATAATAGTATGCGCTATATGCTGGTAAATTATTTTCCAAGTAATTTTCATAATTTACTTAAAGAAGTATTCCACAAAGACAAGATTTTTATATATACTAAGGATAACAAGATAATATATTCTCTAATTCACTGTTATCAACAAAAATACAACATTTCACAGATATAATTCTAACCTCTATCAGTGCTGGTGTTGCCTATGGTTCAGACAGTAAATCTTTTGACTATGGTTGGATTCTTCGCATGAATAGCTTCTCATGTCTGCACACTGCAGTGCTCTCTTCATCCTCCCCCTGCATTATAAGACAAGCTCAGACACAGGCACTTCCTGTCGGCAAACAGCAGTGTGCATAGACTTTCTCTACAAGCTACTCCCTCTTGGATAAGGTCTTTATCCAGGAGGGAGGGAAGTATGATATATTCTATATGCATAATGAGATTTATATATTACTTAGCCTTCATTGTGCTCCGCCCATCCTAATGATCCAATACTTTACATCCTTCTGGCCCGTCACTGAGTTATAGGAAATAAAACAGCAAAAAAAACTGAGTAAAACTGTAAAGTAAAATGATCTCTATTGTGTAAACATCACTAGAGGATTAAAATTTGAGAACTCGCTTTCATGGCCAATCGCCTTTAAAGCAAATGGATTTTAATTGCAACTTTTGCAAACTCCTAGAGGCCTATTTATAATTATCGATATTTTTACTTTTTTGCTTTTTGATGAATACTGGGATAAATTCAAGGTAATTGATCGGTAAAGTACATTCCCTCCACAAAAGCCATCAGTTATGTTTGATTGATCTACAATAAACTACAAAGCCAGACGTTCCAGATAAGCCGTTTCCTGGCTAAAAAATAAATTACTAAAGTTTTCTCCAAACATTTTGCTGTAAATCTTATAAAATCTTAAAAATCCGCTTATACACATGTCAGAAGTAAAGTACAATTAGATTTACGTGCGTTTATATCGGTCAGCATTCTTATTAAATAGACGTAATTGAAGTAACTTTCTGACTGGGGTGTATCAGGTTTGCCTTTAATTGTGTAATGACATTGATTAGAGTGGATCCAAGCCAAATTCTGTTCAATTAAGTATAAGAGGGAGGCATTAATCCATAAAAAGAGGAAAAAATAATTATGGACGTAATATGAGTGGGAATAAGTTTTCTCAGGACATGATCTTTTGACGGGTGCAAATCTTACTGGCATGAAACTGATTCTGTGGGTAAAGTCAGAGGAAGACGTGTGCTACATATCTATTACTGTATAAATATTACAAGAGTCACATTTTTATCTACATAAAAAGTCTTTCTTTAAGGGGTTGTCCAGCAACATAAAATTTTGTCGAAAAGTTTAGCATACTGTGCTGCAATTTAATGGTTAGGTGAAAAATACTAGGGGTTTGACCACTAGTCCAAGTCCAAAAGAAATCCAGGTTCAGCTCCGATGATACAACATCACATCTTTATTGGGTAAATTCATACAAGTCCAAGTCACAGCATCATGGTTACATGCAGTCAACGCGTTTCAGGTACTTTACACATCCTTAATCATGACAGCCAGAAATGTAACTGCTATGAGGTGGGATAAAAATTCTGCCTCAGGCGGCAGATGACAAAATCCGAAGGGGGCGGCATAATTGTAGTAATGTTGGCGGGCAGCTGAGGTATGGACCTGCTGATGGAATCTCGGTACAGTTCAAGGTCCATAGCATCTGTGTATACAGAGCGGTTCGGCAACAACCTGTCTGTCTGCGCTACTCTATTCATTTGGGGATTCCAGGTGGCATGTGTTGACGTTATCACATGCCCCCTGTGGGACCCTTCAGAAAACAATAACGTCAGCACAGAATACAAGCAATGCAGGTGAGTATGAGGTATTTTTTTCTTAAACTGGCCACAATCAAAATAAAGAGGGGAAATGCTGTTTTGGGGGCTCTAAACAAAACTAAATAAGGGGGATATGCATTTGGGGTTCGGGTCTTAATTAAATGGCGAGAGTAGGAGGGATGCTTAAGGGGCACTGTATGTAACTAACCTGAGTAGGGGACTGTATATGTGGTTGGATCTGATTTAAAGTGCTGGTTATTTGGTACTGTATGTTATACTGGGGGCTGAATCTGTCTATAGGGGACAGAACTTTATTAAACTGGGGGATCTGAATATATGGGGGATATTTTTAATAATACTGTGGGGGGACAGGTTCCAGAATGCAATTTTACTGGGAAGGTTGTGTTTATGGGGTATCGTATATATTCCAACTGAGGAGAATAAGAGGGGGCTGTATATAAACACATTAGGGGGTGCTATATATTAATCTTTGAAGGTGTCAGTCTATAAATATAGTATAGTATATACATCTGTATATGTATATTAGAGGGGACTATATATATATTAGATTATTCTGGCATATATAAATTCATTAGGGAGTTTTCTGTAAATAAATATTAAGAGGTGGATATATATTAATTAAATGACAGTATATCGTTGAGGTTGCGGTCACATGCATTAGTATTGTATTTTGGGGAATACACATGCTATTGCTTATATGATGAACGTTTATGTATGTGTAGTGATGAGCTTTGTGCCATATAAATTTTGTTAGATTTTAAAACACAATGTAAATGTATTGTGTGAGTCTTAGGGGGCTCTATATTTATTAATTAAGGATTCTGTATATGATGCTTACATGTATATGACCTGTCTGAGGTCCACACCAGTATATGTTTGCTCTCTCTGTACTGATGATATTTTGACATAGCATGTGACCACTGCGGTCAGTGGTGAGCAAAAATAGTAAGAGGGGAAGAATTCCGAGGCTACCAATGACGTTCTCTTTTTTAGGTACAAATTGTTAAATATACTTTTAAATAAAGAAGGAATTCTCAAAATAAATATTAAATTTCATATTTTAAAATTACATTATCTCTCAAGTAATGCCGACTGATCCCTGACAAGGCTTGCGTGTGAAACACGTGTTGGGACACAATATAAAATCTAGGATATAGTCTAGGATAGTCTAGGACAGTGATGGCAAACATTTTAGAGACCGAGTGCCCAAACTTCAACAAAGACCCGCTTATTTATCGCAGAGTGCCAACACAGAAATTTAATTTGTGATTTATACTCCCTTCTCTGTCACAGTTTTCATTGATACAAGCACCCTGAGTCACCGATAAAGCAGAAAATAGTCCCAGGTAGAGCTGTCACTTTAAAATAGCTCTGTGCACAGCAAGTCCTGGGCTGTCTGGGGCTGCAGGAAGATACCCGGAGTCCTCTCTGGTGATGGCCTGAGTGCCCACAGAAAGGGCTCTGAGTGCCACCTCTGGCACCAGTGCCATAGGTTAGCCATCACTGGGATAGGATATAGTTGCATTGAAACAACTTTGTAAACTCTATGGCACTGATAAAATAGTGATGAGTAGACTCGTACCACACATTCAAGTGCCCCCACTGGCAATTAAAGCGTTACAACTAGAGATGAGCGAGTATACTCGTCCGAGCTTGATGCTCGTTCGAGTATTAAGGTACTCGAAACGGCTCGTTGCTCGGACGAGTATTTCCCCTGCTCGAGATCGAGCATTTAATTAAACAAACACAGTGAAGAACAATGAAGAATAGAATAAAAACAGTGAACACAGTGAACACAGGATCATTTAAGTGAAAAACACAGTGAAGAACACAGTGCAGAATAGATTACAGATGTTCGGCACATCTGCTTACTTGTCGGAAGATACGCGCGGAACGGCAGCAGGGAGACATCGCGCACCAGGGAGACATCGGGCGCAGCAGAGACACATCGGGCGCAGCAGAGACACATCTGGCGCAGCAGAGACACATCGGGCGCAGCAGAGACACATCGGGCGCAGCAGGAAGACTTGGAGCGCAGCAGGGAGACATCGCACGCAGCAGGGAGACATCGCGCGCAGCAGGGAGACATCGGGCACCAGGGAGACATCGGGCAGCAGGCAGACATCGGGGAGACTTCAGTGGAAGAAGAGGAGCGGATCCCGGGACAGCGTATCTCCTCTCCCGACAAGTAAGCAGATGTGCCGAACATCTGTAATCTATTCTTCACTGCGTTTTTCACTTAAATGATCCTGTGTTCACTGTTTTTATTCTATTCTTCACTGTTCTTCACATCTGATAACTTGTCGGGAGATAATATACGCGCGGAACAGTGAAGAATAGATTGCAGATGTTTGCATACATCTGCTAACTTATCAGAAGACATTCTTTTTCAATTAAATAACACATTTTATTCCCGAACCATGGTCCCTTTGAAAAATGCTCGAGTCTCCCATTGACTTCAATGGGGCTCGTTATTCAAGACGAGCACTCGAGCATCTGGAAAAGTTCGTCTCGAATAACGAGCACCCGAGCATTTTAGTGCTCGCTCATCTCTAGTTACAACTTTTCTCAATGCCAGCAGTGATTGTGGATTTTAACATGGGATGTTCGGGTTCTTGTACCCGAACCGATCTGTTGTTCCAGCTTCATTACTTCATCACTCTACTACGCTACGCTACGTTCTGAAAGCTGCAGCCAGGGTCAGACCGGCCCACCGGAGTACCAGAGGATCTTCCGGTGGGCCAACAATAATGGACCCTTGAGCTCCAGCAGAAGACAACACAATGGGGCACATTTACTAAGGGTAAGAACGGCGCATTTTAGTTGGGTTTCAACATTTTTTTCCGTTTTGTGCTGAATTGCCCTGGGTTTTTAGCGCACGCCATCGGATTGTGGCGCATCGGGGCCGGCTTGCATGTGACAGAAATCGTGGGGGCGTGGATGTCGGACAGCCCAACTGATTTGGGCAAACTGCAGAATTTAAAAAGCAAATTGTGTTGCAAGACCAGCACTCACATGCACCGGGAAGAAGAAGGTGAACTCTGGTGGACCTCAGCGGGGAAGCGACGCATGCAGGAAATTGGACGCACGATCTTAGTGAATCGCGGCAGACCCGAATCCTCATCGGACAACGAACGGCGGGGATCGTGAGAAGACAGGTAAGTCAATTTGCCCCAATTTGTTGGTTATGACATGTTTTATTTTCAGTGAGTAAATTTCTGCCATGTGTTTCTGATGATACATGTGAACCACCTCCAAGGCCACCAATGTGACACATTCTTTTACATATTCTATATGTTTCTTCATTTTGAATGAGACAAAACAAATCTATATATCTTTCTTTACATCTCCACAAACTATTGTTCAGAAACAATTTTAATAAACGCTACTATTTACAATCGCCGGCTGTGGGGAAATGGATTGTTGAAGTATTTGACAATTTTGAAATACTTCATTTTTTCCAGGAATATATGTATTTTATTTCAAACTTGCCCCCCCCCCCTCATTCCTCCACCACATTTCACATGAGGAAATCAGGGTCATCTAAGGTAACAGAACAGACAAAAGCTGCAATAAATGATTGCAGACATAAATAAATGATTATTGTGTCTCTCTTCAAAACTGACAGACTTCATGCTTATCAATCTAAAACTTTTAATGCTGGGAAACGTTTATAAATGTCATAGCGGCTCCTAATACTTCTCACAAATAATTGTTATCATCAGCTCCTGTTGTGGTACATAGTAGCCAAATATTGAAAATTCTTGTTTTTCCTCCAATACTCAGATGTTCCTCATAGGAGGACAACTTTTTGTGCTGATTAATTTGTTGAGATATGTTCAGAGTATCAGTCTTTCTAACCAATGGCGGGTTTGTAAAACCAACAGAGTCACTAGACCGGATTGACTTAAAGTTTTTCACCATTAAACCTAATGAAAGGTTCCGACAGAAGTCTTCTCACTGTTTCCCATTCAGTATTGGTTATAAAAATCCATAGCTCATATCTTATATTGAATTAATTTAAAAAAAAGTAGCTGGCACCTTGGCAGTAGACTAGCCCAGTGGTGGCGAACCTATGGCACTGGTGCCAGAGGTGGCACTCTGAGCCATTTCTGTGGGCACTCAGTTCATGACCCCAGGACTGAGTTCACCAAATAGGACCAAATCCACCAAATCCTCCTGCAGACCCAAGCAACTTGAGAGATGCTGCTCTCAGCGCTATTTTAAAGTGACACATCATTGGCTGTTTGGAGCTGCAGGAAAAGTGAGAAGGTGTTGACAGATTTGCAATATCTTTCGAGGTCCTCATTCTGGACCCACCATTCTTCCTCTACAGAGAGACCATGGAGAGAAGCTACTAGAGAGTCTGAATTTGTCCTCCTTCTTTCAAGTGTATTGGTGGCCTCAGGCGGCCGATACGATTGAAAGATTTGGAATAACGGGTAGCAATAAATTACTGCTTAAAATGTCGTTTTGGCACTTCACGGTAAATAAGTGGATTTGGGTTGTAGTTTGGGCACTCTGTCTCCAAAAGGTTCGCCATCACTGGGCTAGCCTAATCATGGGGGGGACTGGTGTTTTTTTCTATTACAACAATTACCTCAACTCCCTCATCTCCCCCTTCACTAAGGAGTCTAACATCATTGAGTCACTCAGACAACTTTTTTCTCAGGAATGAGGGAGAGGGGATGAGGGAGTTGAGGGAGACGTTGGCTGAGTGACTGAGTTACCCCTTATGACTAGGTAAATAATATGGCAAGGTGCCCATTACTCTTTAAAATGGATTCAATAAAGATATGAGTTATGGATTTTTATAATAAAAACTGGTGAAAAAATAGAAGACTTCCATGGGAGGCCTTTAAGGCTATATTCACACTGCCGTTGCCCGCCCGTACCGTACCGTAGCGGGCAACGGCAGTGGATGGGGAGAGGAGGAGGTGAGCGCAGCTCACCCCCGCCCCTCTCCATAGGAAGTAATGGCGCACAGCGCCGTACTACACCGTGCGCCCATTGTCGTCTATGGAGGACGTATATCGGTCGTATATACGTCGGCTGTATATACGTCCTCCATACGTTAGTGTGAATGCAGCCTAAGAGTTATACTAAGGGTGTTATCCAACTGATCCTGTTAGTTTTCACTCTTCATCACCAAACTAGACTTGGCAGTGCTAGCACCAAAAGGCCACTGCACCCCAGAGGAATCCGGGTACAAGTTGCCCCACACAGACAAAAAGACATTAGTGTGAGGAACCATGAGATGAGGCAAGGAATATTCATGAATTGGTCAGGATCAGGAGAGAGAGATATATACAAGATCTTACTGTGGATGCTGAAGTTCTTTGACAAGATCCTGTTCTTCAACTCTATCGATGAAGCTTGGACGGGCTCAACAGGACACAAGGTTGATTTGGTAAAACCATGGGGATGCTGGGGACCCAATATTTACAATGATACTCAAAGGGGGGTTATTATTGACTGTATAGGTGTAAAATCTTCTGAATGAAAACTTTTATGCACTGGTTTTAAAGGGAGACTTATAGCATTTTGACCTTGCAAAGTCAGAGACAGTGATATATTTCAACCCTGGATATCTGTTTACACCTACCCTTGTACATGTTGTTAGTATCTGCAGGACTGTGAAACATTTCCAAATTGTGAATTGGGGGCTTTTCCTTTGACTATTGTGCTCGTAGTTTTCTACATTAAAATGCTTAACAATCCATCCCTTCTTCTACCGGGTGACTATTGCAGTATTCAACCTACAGCCTACTACATCTCCTACTCTGGTGGGGTGTGTATGTATGTAGGGGAGGGGCACATAGAGATGACAGAATCTGTTTTTTGGTTCGTAGATTTTGGCATGAGTTCAGTAATTTTTATGCAACAAATCAAATTGGGATCTTTTCTGATTCCCTTCGAATGAATCTTGTAATATATGCTATAATTCCACCCAGAGCTTAGGGAAGAGAGATAGTTCAGGGAAACGGAAAAAAATAAGATAGGAGGTTTTCATTAAAAAAAAATATTAATAATAATACCAATATAGGTATATAGGACAAGAGTTTAGCCAATAGTCACAGACCAAAACTATGACACTATTTGGAATAAAATAATATTATCAATCTTTATTAAATACAAGTTACAGCAATCAAGACAAATAATAAAAACTACATTAAAAATTAAGACACAAAAGTATGTGGTGGAGGTCTAAAATAAATCAATGTATATACATCTCCAATATCGTGTCCTAATAGACAAGACCAAATTTATGCAAATTCATATTACCCACCCGGGCGTGCCATCATGCAAAATTGCAGGAGAAAGACTTGAGCACCACCACAGCACCCCGACGCACGTTTCGACGTTGCTTCTTCCTGGGGGTGTGAATTCATTAAAAAAAAGCTTATATACCAATTTCCAGGATAATCAGAGCATCAATTTGTACCTGATTCTACAAATCAAATCGGATTCTACAAGATTCTACAAATCAAATCTTCGATGGTTTGCCCATCTCAAGTGAAGACACATCCCCAGTTCAGCTGCAATTCTGGACTAAAAATCTATTATTCACAGTCTTGCTGCTGCTATCAACACACAAAGATAATTATGTTGCCTGCAGTTGTGTATGGTCAAAACTGCTGGAAAATCCTCTCTCATTAGCATGAGCTGCAAAAGAATTGATATGTAAAAACGGTTGTTCCGGTAATGGAAACAAATTTATAGATGACTGGGGGGGGGGGGCACTTAAAAAAATCTCAAAACTACTGATACTCACCTCCTATGGTGCTTCCGCACTGCTGCTAATCACTTCCAGCCTCTGTTTGTTTACAGAGCCTAGAAGTGCCATCCCGCCAACTGACGGCCTTTGTAGACCAGCAGTGATGAGTGATGCTACGAGAGAACAGGATCACCGGAGGAGGTGAGTATAAGTAGTTTATTGTTTTTTAGGCACCCTTCGCCCACCCTTTTTCAAATCTTTTAATATTTTTGGTGCACACTAAGTGCCAAAATTTAAATCTATGTCAACTGTGGAACGGCTAATATTTCAGCCATAGCCTAGGCCTTTTTTCCTGTTACAACTTATAGTATATTCACTTGCCCCTCCTCTAACCTGTCTTGATCCCTACCTCAAATGTATGTATCAATAGTTGGGAGGTTCTGCATGCCTTGTACGCCAGATTTTTGGCATGATAAATTTGCCTTTCTGAATTTATTTATCAGAAAGTAAGCAATGGTGGACGCTCCATTTAAGAGATGGCTACACTTTAACAAAGAAACGAAAAATGTAGACGTTTGTAAAGGTAAGAAAAAAAATCAGCCAACGTTGTATGAGGCGGCGCCAAAAATTTTGGGGGTATTTTTTTTTCTGCAAAATGAATATATTTCATGCTGTAAAACCAATTTTACTTTACATTCAATGTAATGTATTTAGGTAATCGGATCTGCTCTTTCCTGTTTAAACTGAGCTCAATATGCAAAGAATTCAAGCCGTATTAACGCTATTTACAATAAAAATGTATGTGAGGAATGCTGGATATAAAATCAGACAGTTTCCAGAATTATGGCTTTCATTTTACATCAGAATAATTCTTTTAACTAACTCTGCACTAAGAAAAACCTCTGCAGTCTACATTATTAAGTGGTTAGCTATTTGGCTGACTTAATAGGAAATGTTAATATATTACATCAGGCAAATGAATGATGTGAGTAGAGATTTGATTAGGCAGAAAAAGATTTGGCTCAGTCGATGGCTTTCTCAAGAGACACCGTGAATGTCTGTCCCTAGAAAGCCGAAGTTAACTGTTTTTTTAAAAAGTTTATTATATTTTTTTTCAATTTATTCTTATTTGCATTTTATTTATTATTAACAGAACAAAAAATTATGGGATGAATGTTGGCGGAACAAAATAAAAGCAATACTTACCTCTGGAGGATTCACTGTAGATAGTAGCCCAGTCAAGGCAACTTCTTCAGTCAACTTCCATGTACACTTGGATGCGCGCCCAGTCCTAGCAGTAAAGGATTAGTGAATGGGAGATGGAAGACGATGGCCACCACCAGATCTTATACTGCAGTTGGAATCTGAAGTCCTGATCCTTATGTGCCCAACATCCAGTACTAGAATCCAAAGGTCCATTAGAAGACAACCTAAGACTACATCCCCACCACATTCTAGCCCTCCTAAACTTTGGGCAGATTCCAGACTTTTCCTTACAACAGGGGTCAAGGATGCATTCGAAAGCATGCTTATATTGTGCGATATGTTGTCCTGCTCCCACCCCCACCCCGAAAATGGCAGGAGGTGAGAACATTGGTAGCAGACATCGATTGGCTGCTGTCGATGTTAAGGGTGTTTCCCCAGTGATGGACAGCTAAATGATGGTGGCCGTCCCTTAGTGTATGGTCAATGATAATGCAATATTTTGCTTTCATCCTCAATAGCCTGTTACGGCCTACAATGAGTCTATATGTTTCTCAGAAGATAAGAGCAAGATGGAAAGAAGAAGCTTACTTCCCACAGCATAATTTGATTTGGTGTGCCCCAGGAAATCCAATCCTACCCTGCCAACATCTACTGTGAAGCCAAGAGCAACTACGAGTCGGTAGGTTCCCATGAATATTAGATAGTATAGAGAACCTGTCTATATTGACAGACACATCTAATGCTTATGGTTAGCTTTAAAGTCATTCTACCATTAGACTTATTGTCTATTAGATGCCCTCAAGTAGTAGACCTGTAGGTCATTAAGTGTCAACTGCATCTCAACCTGCTTATTGGATGCTACCAACGAACATATAACTTATGCCCATGAGTGTTTGTAGGTTTGGAAGCTCCCTCTTAACCTCTACCACCTTTTGAAGCTCTTCACATTCAAGGAAGGATTGGTCTTTTGATAAACCTTGCTCGATATAGTCAGTTTTTAGTGGTGTTATGGTATCCTAGTTCTATTGTTGCAAATGAACTTAATCCTCTTCTGCAATACTCAGGTAAGGGAAATGTGTGGGTAGGACGGCTATGTTTAACAAATCTGAGAGCTGCACTTACTCCACACCACATCTTCTTAATCACATTTGAATGTCTTGTAGGTTCAGTAGACACCTACTCCATTTGCTCTTTGAGGAACTCTACTTTATGGTATCCTGTCAGGAGACAACTTGTATGTTGAAAGCTGAAAGTTTTAGGTAAAGGGTTTATTTAATTCCCTGAGATATATTCAATGCTCACCTTCGTAAGGGACAACTACAATGGGACTGAAATATACTGAGCAATTTATTTTCTTCTTCTTTGGAGTTGTCCAGGAACTTTAAGATAAAATTCCTTGAATGTTATAAAATTATAACAGGAGTGATCCTCATCTTACATATCTACTGATTCTGTTTCACCTCTTCCTGAGTCCCTATTATTGTCTGTATCGTGGCCACCAGTGATGATGTCAGAACATGGACATGTGAGCTCTAGAAAATTACTGGCCCCAGTGTTAACCTCAGCATTGGTGGCATGTCACTACTGAAGCCAGTGACTGGAAACAGCAGTCAAATATCTCTGTTGAGGCATTATCAGTAGAGATGAGCAGCCTCGGAGTTTCCATTAGGGTTCGGTTGTGAACTGTGCAACCTGGACATATTACCGGATTGGCTCATGAAAAGCCAATAATGCAAAATAACACTCCTAGCGATTATTGGACAGGGGTGAGTCCTCGGACAATCACAGTCATGGCTCATAGTTAGGGATGTCAATTTGCTGGATTGGCGGATAGGCAGCTGGGCGGACCCAAACCCTAAGGAAAACTCTGGGTCAACTCATCTCTAATTATCAGTGGAAGCCATGATACCAGTAACAGGGGTGAATTAGGTATCTCTGGGGACCCTGTAATCGAGTTCTGAAAATGGCATAATGTAAAGTTTAACACACCCTACTCTAGGTTATAGAGTAGCTATATGCTATAACTGTAAACTGTTTTGGAGTCCTACTGGTGCTGATACGTATTACACCACATGGAAAGGATGTAGATTTGCATCCCATGCCTCAAGGGTTCCTCTACCGTTCTTTTTAAACAACCGCTCTCAATCTTCCCATGTGATTGCATTGGGTTGCATTATGGGTAAATTCTCCCCCATTTGGCAGTGTACCAAGGTTCCACCAGAAAGGTATTGGCAGAGGATCGGCAAGGTGAGTTTTAAAAAAAAAATATTTTATACTATTTAAAGAGAAACCTTAGATGGCTTGGCAACTTTGGTTTTTTGTACTATGTGTGTAAGTGTGAGGGACAGGATATTAGGTAATTTACCAATACACATCTATTAAAAGTTCTGCTTTCTTGATATATGAAGTGAAGCCTCCTGTATTTTACCTCATCAACCAGAGATTCCTGTCCATAAAATGGCCACAGATGGAGGATCATGTGATCTCTAACTGTCCATGAGCAATCGCCCTGCCAGGACCTTGATCTTAAATTCATGAATACTATCATAAGGTCCTGGCAGGGCGATTGCTCATGGACAGATAGAGATCCCATGACCCTCCATCTGCAGCCATTTTATGGTCAGGAATCTCTGGTTGATGAGGTAAAGACAGGAGGTTTCACTTCACATATCAAGAAAGCGGAGCAGCACTATTACTAGATGTATATTGTTAAATTACCTAATATCCTACCCAACACACTTACAAAAAATGTGAGGTAAAGTGACAAACCCCTTCAATGCACAGTCCTCCTAAAATGTCACTGATAAATATCCCTCATGACTGATGACGGATTAGCTCAGGACCAGAACGGGTTACTTTTGGGATGAGCAATGGAGAATTGATCTTTCCATATAATTCATCCGACTCTTGCTGACAGGAATACACAGTGTCTGTGCCTTGCTGTGTAATTAGAGACTCGGAAAATATCCATGATATCCACCTCGGCTCGGGTCGATTTGCATGACCACTGAACCTCCGTAATGATCTTCTGAAATTTGTTTTACAATTGAAGCCGATTGACTTTGTCATGAATTGGTGAGCGTATTCTCAGAGGAATGATAGGTTTTCATTAACGCGTGTCATAAAAGATGAATTATCCGGAAGTCTTTTCCAATTAGATGACAATGAAATGCGTCCAACTTATCCTGTACACAAATGCCTGACATAACAAATTCAGGTCACTTTACAGTAGTTTTGTCAAGTTCTGTTTTATCTGGCAGCATGACCCGTGTCACCTTATCGGTCTCATTGTTTCTACTTCCTGGAGCAACGTGTTCTAAGAGAAAGCAAAGTAGAATACACAAAACCAACAGAAATCCTTAATCAATGAAGACGGGTGGCTCGTCATGGAGCGCAGAGTCTAGAGCGGTAATATCCTGATTTATCGCTCTGCCTCTGTGTCACAGCATCTTCTACAGCGAATACACTAGTGATTATTGGTCCAAGTAACCTCAATGTTTCCCGACTCAATGTAATTGATAGAATTCCAACCTGATTGGAAGTTTTGTGATCGTTAAATAACTTTTTCACCAAGGACAATCATTGAGGATCTGAGAAAGTGATGGTAACCCCTGATTTGACCATAACTGGAGGCAATCAAAGGAAATCTACCATCAAAATCCATCATGATAAACCAGGTGCACTTACTCATAGATCCAGGCACCGGGACTGTGGTAATCTTCTTATATTTGTTATCCATGACCTCCTTCCTTCTAATATTAGAATAATTCTAATGAGCACGCTTCAGAGGCTGTTACACTATCAACTCCCCCACCCCATTCCTCCCTCTTCTTTCTGTAATATCACACAATGGGAGAGATGACGTGCTCCTGAACAGTGAGACAGTCTGTGAAGTTACAGCAAGGAGGAGCTATGGTAATGCCCCCCAGAGTCCTTTGACCCAACGTTCTTTGTATAACCTCAAGAATTAATCACCAGAGGCGACAGGGCTTTTTTAGTGTAAGAACTGTCAATCTGTGGAATAGCGGAGCTCAGGCACTGGTCACAGCAGGGACAGCAGAGAGCTTCAAGAAGGGTCTAGATGCCATTTTACACCTATATAACATTGATGGTTATGTTATATAGAATTGTTTCACCTAAATCCCTTCCTCAACAAATCCCTTCCCTTCCTTGGTTGTAATTGATGGAATTGTCTCTTTTCTCATCTGTATAAACTATGTAACAATGTAATTTAGTAATTCAATTTTAAAAGAAAGGAA
This sequence comes from Engystomops pustulosus, assembly GCF_040894005.1. Lineage (NCBI taxonomy): Eukaryota > Metazoa > Chordata > Amphibia > Anura > Leptodactylidae > Engystomops > Engystomops pustulosus. Next base: position 82,776,195 of record NC_092420.1, read on the forward strand.
TAACAAAAATGAGCTCACCACAGTCTCGGTGCCTGGATCTATGAGTAAGTGTCCCTGGTTTATCATAATGGATTTGATTTCCTTTAAAGAGAATCTGTCAGGGCAATTTGGGACACTAAACCACCCTCAGGTCCTTATGTGTCCGTAAAAAAACAAACATTTATACTTACCTTGGTCTGGTGCTCCCTAGGTCTAGGCGTTGTCATGCAGTGATGCCATTGTACCACACCCCAGCTTTACTGTGCCTGCACCTGCGCTTGCGCAATGAAACTTAGGTGTGCAGCTCCAACTTCCCTACACAACAGCGCAGGTTCAGGAATCACAAGAGATGGGTCCAATGTGCCTCATTGGACCCATCTCTAGGAAAGTACAAAAAAACTTGATAAAGGGTGATTTGGGGCACTAAACCAATGGTTCTTAAAGACATGTGGGTGGTGTAGTGCCCCAAATCATCCCCTTTAAGTACTGTCTTTCCAGTAATATAAGGACTTTTTTCTTACAAGGACTAGAGTGGGTTGTATATCAATTTCTATACCAATTGGAGCAACATTGGTTCAGGCCCAAACCAAATCCTTTCATCTCTATATCTCACCTTTATCCATCTACATGTTTTATATACTGTCTTATCCTATAATATGAGTTTATGGCCTGACGAATATGGAGTTGAAACATGTTGCTGGTCCAATCAATCAATAGAACTTTGACACATTCTTAGCACCCTTCATCAGCCCACCCGGTCCTTGTATTACACCACCCATGAGATTTCTGGACCTACCCCAGATGCCCATCGTAGCTTCTAACTTCATCATGGAGTGATATAAAGTTATTTTTCAGCAGTGATCTGTGATGTGCAACTAATTTTTAGAAACTTGGTTCAAAGGGTAAAATGAAAATGATATTTCCAAAGGAAGATTTCTTTTGAAGCTGTTTATTTTAGTTTACAAACAAACGCGAGAACATCAGATACTGGGAAGAGGATGGGACACATGTCTAACTGGGATTAGATTGGGACTTGTTAGATCATCTATTAAACACATTTTAGGCACAAACTAATCAAGTATAAAAATGCTCAAATAAGAATTCCAGTTATCTGCTTCCTGTAGGCCCCCATGTAACTGCAAAAGCATAATCCCAAGAGTGGTCTCATATTCAAGCAACAACTGGAATCACCTGGATCATCAGATTTTCTGGAATTAGCCATATCATAAGATGAGGGTCCACTTCTTGGAACCAGTATCTCAGGAACAGAGGTCTCCTGACTACCGTCTCACTGCTAACCTGAATGGAGACTTGTTTGGAGTTTGCATTTATATTCCCTAGACATATGGGGGACATAAGGGCGGCACGGTGGCTGAGTGAGTAGCACATCTGCCTTGCAGCACTGGGGTCCTGGGTTCGAATCCCACTCAGGTCAACATCTGCAAAGAGTTTGTATGTTCTCTCCGTGTTTGCGTGGGTTTCCTCCGGGTACTCCGGTTTCCTCCCACACTCCAAAACATACTGTTAGGCTGTTTAGATTGTGAGCCCCATGGGGACAGGGACCAATTTGACATGCTTGTGAAGCGCTGCGTAATCTGTGTGCGCTATATAAATAAAGAATTATTATTATTATTAATCATAGTGGGTCTCAGGTTCGCCTATTTTTGCACCTGGTTTGCTCTTCTTTTTGGCTCCTGATCTATGATGGATCTAGTTCTGCCTTAGTAAATGCACTTTGGTATTGTCGCATGTCCGATTCATGTGCGCCTAAATTTGCGCCAAATTTGGCGCAATTGTTAGATCTCATTTGTGAGCAATAATGAAAGGAGACTGAGAAAAGGTGACAGAACGTTCAGGGCGTCATCTCTGCACAAAAAAACCTATCATTGTGATGTCACTGCAGGGACTAAATGTGACAGAGATGTAAATGAGAAATGAGTCTTTTCTAGAGATGAGCGAACACTAAAATGCTCGGGTACTCGTTATTCGAGACGAACTTTTCCCGATGCTCGAGTGCTCGTCTCGAATAACGAACCCCATTGAAGTCAATGGGAGACTCGAGCATTTTTCAAGGGGACCAAGGCTCTGCACAGGGAAGCTTGGCCAAACACCTGGGAACCTCAGAAAAGGATGGAAACACCACGGAAATGGACAGGAAACAGCAGGGGCAGCATGCATGGATGCCTCTGAGGCTGCCTAATCGCACCATTATGCCAAAATTATGGGCAACAGCATGGCCATGACAGAGTGACAGAATGAAGCTAGATAGCATCTAAAACATCCAATAATTGACCCTGACACTATAGGGGACGGCATGCAGAGGCAGCGGCAGCAGGCTAGAGAGTGTCATGGCGACATACCCTAAATGGACTCAGGCTTCAAACCAATGGGTGGCAGAGAGGAACCAAAGGAGGTGAGCAAGAAGCGCTCAAATAATATCGGTACATGATAAAAGTTTGCCAGTATATTTTGTGGATTACACAGCAGGGTGGCGACAAAGTTAACATGGAAGCCATGAAAACAACCCAAAATTCTGCCTGACACAGCTCGTTTGATAAGGGGACCATGTATGGAGGCAGTGAACTAGTAGTAGATTAAAGGTGCTGCAGTTAAAACTATGTTAGTTGGATCTTGGCATGGAGCTGGCGCTCCGCTGCCAGACGAGCTTTCGCCAATCCAAGCCCCTGTCTCTAGGCTACTCCCCAAACAGCACTTTTGTATAAGATCAAGTGTAGTAGCGTTCTTATAAGTTTAGGATATGCCGGGTGAGGGGAATGTAAACAGATGCGCAAGAAGCGCATGATGCGCATGGAGCTGGCGCTCCGCTGCCAGGCGAGCTTTCGCAAATCCAAGCCCCTGTCTCTAGGCTACTCCCCAAACAGCACTTTTGTATAAGATCAAGTGTAGTAGCGTTCTTATAAGTTTAGGATATGGCGGGTGAGGGGAATGTAAACAGATGCGCAAGAAGCGCTGAAATAATATCCCTAAATGGTAAAAGTTTGCAAGTATATTTTGTGGATTACACAGCAGGGTGGCGACAAAGTTAACAACTTTGATGTGGAATGCCCTGTAATAGCTCTTGGGCGGTGTGCCTTTTATCGCCTAGGCTCAGCAGTTTCAGCACCGCCTGCTGTCGCTTAGCGACGGCACTGCTGCTGTGCCTAGAGCTACCGACTGATGGCGCCATGCCCACGGATGGTAATTCGGAGGAGGAGGAGGTGGAGGAGGGGTGGGAGGAGGTATAGTAGGCACTGGTCACAGCAGGGACAGCAGAGAGCTTCAAGAAGGGTCTAGATGCCATTTTACACCTATATAACATTGATGGTTATGTTATATAGAATTGTTTCACCTAAATCCCTTCCTCAACAAATCCCTTCCCTTCCTTGGTTGTAATTGATGGAATTGTCTCTTTTCTCATCTGTATAAACTATGTAACAATGTAATTTAGTAATTCAATTTTAAAAGAAAGGAATAACAAAAATGAGCTCACCACAGTCTCGGTGCCTGGATCTATGAGTAAGTGTCCCTGGTTTATCATAATGGATTTGATTTCCTTTAAAGAGAATCTGTCAGGGCAATTTGGGACACTAAACCACCCTCAGGTCCTTATGTGTCCGTAAAAAAACAAACATTTATACTTACCTTGGTCTGGTGCTCCCTAGGTCTAGGCGTTGTCATGCAGTGATGCCATTGTACCACACCCCAGCTTTACTGTGCCTGCACCTGCGCTTGCGCAATGAAACTTAGGTGTGCAGCTCCAACTTCCCTACACAACAGCGCAGGTTCAGGAATCACAAGAGATGGGTCCAATGTGCCTCATTGGACCCATCTCTAGGAAAGTACAAAAAAACTTGATAAAGGGTGATTTGGGGCACTAAACCAATGGTTCTTAAAGACATGTGGGTGGTGTAGTGCCCCAAATCATCCCCTTTAAGTACTGTCTTTCCAGTAATATAAGGACTTTTTTCTTACAAGGACTAGAGTGGGTTGTATATCAATTTCTATACCAATTGGAGCAACATTGGTTCAGGCCCAAACCAAATCCTTTCATCTCTATATCTCACCTTTATCCATCTACATGTTTTATATACTGTCTTATCCTATAATATGAGTTTATGGCCTGACGAATATGGAGTTGAAACATGTTGCTGGTCCAATCAATCAATAGAACTTTGACACATTCTTAGCACCCTTCATCAGCCCACCCGGTCCTTGTATTACACCACCCATGAGATTTCTGGACCTACCCCAGATGCCCATCGTAGCTTCTAACTTCATCATGGAGTGATATAAAGTTATTTTTCAGCAGTGATCTGTGATGTGCAACTAATTTTTAGAAACTTGGTTCAAAGGGTAAAATGAAAATGATATTTCCAAAGGAAGATTTCTTTTGAAGCTGTTTATTTTAGTTTACAAACAAACGCGAGAACATCAGATACTGGGAAGAGGATGGGACACATGTCTAACTGGGATTAGATTGGGACTTGTTAGATCATCTATTAAACACATTTTAGGCACAAACTAATCAAGTATAAAAATGCTCAAATAAGAATTCCAGTTATCTGCTTCCTGTAGGCCCCCATGTAACTGCAAAAGCATAATCCCAAGAGTGGTCTCATATTCAAGCAACAACTGGAACACCTGGATCATCAGATTTTCTGGAATTAGCCATATCATAAGATGAGGGTCCACTTCTTGGAACCAGTATCTCAGGAACAGAGGTCTCCTGACTACCGTCTCACTGCTAACCTGAATGGAGACTTGTTTGGAGTTTGCATTTATATTCCCTAGACATATGGGGGACATAAGGGCGGCACGGTGGCTGAGTGAGTAGCACATCTGCCTTGCAGCACTGGGGTCCTGGGTTCGAATCCCACTCAGGTCAACATCTGCAAAGAGTTTGTATGTTCTCTCCGTGTTTGCGTGGGTTTCCTCCGGGTACTCCGGTTTCCTCCCACACTCCAAAACATACTGTTAGGCTGTTTAGATTGTGAGCCCCATGGGGACAGGGACCAATTTGACATGCTTGTGAAGCGCTGCGTAATCTGTGTGCGCTATATAAATAAAGAATTATTATTATTATTAATCATAGTGGGTCTCAGGTTCGCCTATTTTTGCACCTGGTTTGCTCTTCTTTTTGGCTCCTGATCTATGATGGATCTAGTTCTGCCTTAGTAAATGCACTTTGGTATTGTCGCATGTCCGATTCATGTGCGCCTAAATTTGCGCCAAATTTGGCGCAATTGTTAGATCTCATTTGTGAGCAATAATGAAAGGAGACTGAGAAAAGGTGACAGAACGTTCAGGGCGTCATCTCTGCACAAAAAAACCTATCATTGTGATGTCACTGCAGGGACTAAATGTGACAGAGATGTAAATGAGAAATGAGTCTTTTCTAGAGATGAGCGAACACTAAAATGCTCGGGTACTCGTTATTCGAGACGAACTTTTCCCGATGCTCGAGTGCTCGTCTCGAATAACGAACCCCATTGAAGTCAATGGGAGACTCGAGCATTTTTCAAGGGGACCAAGGCTCTGCACAGGGAAGCTTGGCCAAACACCTGGGAACCTCAGAAAAGGATGGAAACACCACGGAAATGGACAGGAAACAGCAGGGGCAGCATGCATGGATGCCTCTGAGGCTGCTTAAACGCACCATTATGCCAAAATTATGGGCAACAGCATGGCCATGACAGAGTGACAGAATGAAGCTAGATAGTATCTAAAACATGCAATAATTGACCCTGACACTATAGGGGACGGCATGCAGAGGCAGCGGCAGCAGGCTAGAGAGTGTCATGGCGACATACCCTAAATGGACTCAGGCTTCAAACCAATGGGTGGCAGAGAGGAACCAAAGGAGGTGAGCAAGAAGCGCTCAAATAATATCGGTACATGATAAAAGTTTGCCAGTATATTTTGTGGATTACACAGCAGGGTGGCGACAAAGTTAACATGGAAGCCATGAAAACAACCCAAAATTCTGCCTGACACAGCTCGTTTGATAAGGGGACCATGTATGGAGGCAGTGAACTAGTAGTAGATTAAAGGTGCTGCAGTTAAAACTATGTTAGTTGGATCTTGGCATGGAGCTGGCGCTCCGCTGCCAGACGAGCTTTCGCCAATCCAAGCCCCTGTCTCTAGGCTACTCCCCAAACAGCACTTTTGTATAAGATCAAGTGTAGTAGCGTTCTTATAAGTTTAGGATATGCCGGGTGAGGGGAATGTAAACAGATGCGCAAGAAGCGCATGATGCGCATGGAGCTGGCGCTCCGCTGCCAGGCGAGCTTTCGCAAATCCAAGCCCCTGTCTCTAGGCTACTCCCCAAACAGCACTTTTGTATAAGATCAAGTGTAGTAGCGTTCTTATAAGTTTAGGATATGGCGGGTGAGGGGAATGTAAACAGATGCGCAAGAAGCGCTGAAATAATATCCCTAAATGGTAAAAGTTTGCAAGTATATTTTGTGGATTACACAGCAGGGTGGCGACAAAGTTAACAACTTTGATGTGGAATGCCCTGTAATAGCTCTTGGGCGGTGTGCCTTTTATCGCCTAGGCTCAGCAGTTTCAGCACCGCCTGCTGTCGCTTAGCGACGGCACTGCTGCTGTGCCTAGAGCTACCGACTGATGGCGCCATGCCCACGGATGGTAATTCGGAGGAGGAGGAGGTGGAGGAGGGGTGGGAGGAGGTATAGTAGGCCTTTGAGACCTGGACCGAGGTAGGCCCCGCAATTCTCTGCGTCGGCAGTATATGACCAGCCCCAGGGTCAGACTCGGTCCCAGCCTGCACCAAGTTAAGTGTAGTAGCGTTCTTATAAGTTTGGGATATGGCGGGTTAGGGGAATGTAAACAGATGCGCAAGAAGCGCATGATGCGCATGGAGCTGGCGTTCCGCTGCCAGGCGAGCTTTCGCCAATCCAAGCCCCTGTCTCTAGGCTACTCCCCAAACAGCACTTCTAAGAACCTTTTGTATAAGATCAAGTGTAGTAGCGTTCTTATAAGTTTAGGATATGCCGGGTGAGGGGAATGTAAACAGATGCGCAAGAAGCGCTGAAATAATATCCCTAAATGGTAAAAGTTTGCCAGTATATTTTGTGGATAACACAGCAGGGTGGCGACAAAGTTAACAACTTTGATGTGGAATCCATGAAAACAACCCAAATTTCTGCCTGACACACCTCGTTTGATAAAGGGACGATGTATGGAGGCAGCTATATGGACGACTTTTGGAGGTAGCAATGGAGACAACGTGTGGAGGCTGCTATGGAGACAATTTAATTTGGATAGTGCCTGTATGTGGCAGTCCCAAACATTTTTCAAACCAGAGGAGCAGGTAGGTGGCCCTCCAGTAAAATGGAATAGATTGAGTGCCTGTATGTGGCAGTCCCAAAAATTCTTCAAACCAGAGGAGCAGGTAGGTGGCCCTCCAGTAAAATGGAATAGATTGAGTGCCTGTATGTGGCAGTCCCAAAAATTCTTCAAACCAGAGGAGCAGGTAGGTGGCCCTCCAGTAAAATGGAATAGATTGAGTGCCTGTATGTGGCAGTCCCAAAAATTGTTCAAACCAGAGGAGCAGGTAGGTGGCCCTCCAGTAAAATGGAATAGATTGAGTGCCTGTATGTGGCAGTCCCAAAAATTGTTCAAACCAGAGGAGCAGGTAGGTGGCCCTCCAGTAAAATGGAATAGATTGAGTGCCTGTATGTGGCAGTCCCAAAAATTGTTCAAACCAGAGGAGCAGGTAGGTGGCCCTCCAGTAAAATGGAATAGATTGAGTGCCTGTATGTGGCAGTCCCAAAAATTGTTCAAACCAGAGGACCGGGTAGGTGGCCCTCCAGAAAAATGGAATAGATTGAGTGCCTGTATGTGGCACTCACAAAAATTGTTTCAAACAGAGGACCGGGTAGGTGGCCCTCCAGAAAAATTAAATGCATGAAGTATAGCAAGAGCCAGTGGGCCCTGTCAAAAAATAGCCATTTTCCTCTGCTTTACTGTACAAAGAGGAGGAGAAGGAGGAAAATGAGGAGGAGGAGGAGGAGTGGATCAATTATTCAGGTTGAGCTTCCTTCACCTGGTGGAGATTGGAAATTCTGAGAAATCCAGCCTTTATTCATTTTAATAAGCGTCAGCCTGTCAGCGCTGTCAGTCGACAGGCGTGTACGCTTATCGGTGATGATGCCACCAGCTGCACTGAAAACCCGCTCGGACAAGACGCTAGCGGCAGGGCAGGCAAGAACCTCCAAGGCGTACAGCGCCAGTTCGTGCCACATGTCCAGCTTTGAAACCCAGTAGTTGTAGGGAGCTGTGTGATCATTTAGGACGATGGTATGGTCAGTTACGTACTCCCTCACCATCTTTCTGTAAAGATCAGCCCTACTCTGCCGAGACTGGGGACAGGTGACAGTGTCTTGCTGGGGTGACATAAAGCTGGCAAAAGCCTTGTAAAGCGTACCCTTGCCAGTGCTGGACAAGCTGCCTGCTCGCCTACTCTCCCTCGCTACTTGTCCCGCAGAACTACGCACTCTGCCGCTAGCGCTGTCAGAAGGGAAATACTGTTTCAGCTTGTGCACCAGGGCCTGCTGGTATTCATGCATTCTCACACTCCTTTCCTCTGCAGGGATGAGAGTGGCAAGATTTTGCTTGTACCGTGGGTCCAGGAGAGTGAACACCCAGTAATCGGTGCTGGAATAAATTCTTTGAACGCGAGGGTCACGGGATAGGCAGCCTAGCATGAAATCTGCCATATGCGCCAGAGTACCAACGCGTAAGAATTCACTCCCCTCACTGGCCTGACTGTCCATTTCCTCCTCCTCCAACTCCTCCAACTCCTCTTCTTCTGCCCATACACGCTGAACAGTGAAGGACTCAACAATGGTCCCCTCTTGTGTCTCGCCAACATTCTCCTCCTCTTCCTCCTCATCCTCCTCCACCTCCACCGCCTCCGATATGCGCTGAGAAACAGACCTCAGGGTGCTTTGGCTATCAACAAGGGAATATTCTTCCCCCGTCTCTTGTGACGAGCGCAAAGCTTCCGACTTCATGCTGACCAGAGAGTTTTTCAACAGGCCAAGCAGCGGGATGGTGAGGCTGATGATGGCGGCATCGCCACTGACCATCTGTGTTGACTCCTCAAAGTTACTCAGCACCTGACAGATATCAGACATCCACGTCCACTCCTCATTGTAGACTTGAGGAAGCTGACTGACCTGACTACCAGTTCTGGTGGAAGTTGACATCTGGCAGTCTACAATCGCTCTGCGCTGCTGGTAAACTCTGGATAACATGGTCAGTGTTGAATTCCACCTCGTGGGCACGTCGCACAACAGTCGGTGAGCGGGCAGTTGGAGGCGGCGCTGCGCTGCCCTGAGAGTGGCAGCATCTGGGCTGGACTTCCTGAAATGCGCACAGATGCGGCGCACCTTCGTGAGCAAATCAGACAGATTGGGGTATGTCTTGAGGAAACGCTGCACTATCAGATTTAACACATGGGCCAGGCATGGCACATGTGTCAGTCTGCCGAGTTGCAGAGCCGCCACCAGGTTACGGCCGTTGTCACACACAACCATTCCCGGCTTGAGGTTCAGCGGTGCCAGCCACAGATCAGTCTGCGCCGTGATGCCCTGTAATAGCTCTTGGGCGGTGTGCCTTTTGTCGCCTAGGCTCAGCAGTTTGAGCACCGCCTGCTGTCGCTTAGCGACGGCACTGCTGCTGTGCCTAGAGCTACCGACTGATGGCGCCGTGCCCACGGATGGTAGTTCGGAGGAGGAGGTGGAGGAGGGGTGGGAGGAGGAGGAGGCATAGTAGGCCTGAAACACCTGGACCGAGGTAGGCCCCGCAATCCTCGGCGTCGGCAGTATATGAGCAGCCCCAGGGTCAGTCTCGGTCCCAGCCTCCACCAAGTTAACCCAATGTGCCGTCAGCGATATATAGTGGCCCTGCCCGGCAGCACTCGTCCACGTGTCCGTGGTCAGGTGGACCTTGTCAGAAACGGCGTTGGTCAGGGCACGGATGATGTTGTCTGACACGTGCTGGTGCAGGGCTGGGACGGCACATCGGGAAAAGTAGTGGCGGCTGGGGACCGAATACCGAGGGGCGGCCGCCGCCATGAGGTTGCGAAAGGCCTCGGTCTCTACTAGCCTATAGGGCAGCATCTCCAGGCTAAGCAATCTGGAGATGTGCACATTAAGGGCTTGGGCGTGCGGGTGGGTTGCACTATATTTGCGTTTCCGCTCCAGCGTCTGGGGTATGGAGAGCTGAACGCTGGTGGATGCTGTGGAGGATCGTGGAGGCGACGATGGGGTTTTTGTGGCAGGGTCCTGGGCAGGGGGCTGACTAGCAGCTGACACAGGGGAAGGAGCAGTGGTGTGCACGGCCGGAGGTGAACGGGCTTGTTGCCACTGAGTGGGGTGCTTAGCATTCATATGCCTGCGCATACTGGTGGTAGTTAAGCTAGTAGTGGTGGAACCCCTGCTGAGCCTGGTTTGGCAAATGTTGCACACCACAGTCCGTCGGTCATCCGGTGTTTCCTTAAAGAACCTCCACACTTCTGAAGATCTAGCCCTCGCCGCAAGAGCCCTCACCACGGGAGCTTCACTAGTTGACAGTGGCGCTGATGCACCAGCTCTGGCCCTGCCTCTCCGTCTGGCCCCACCACTGCCTCTTCCAACCTGTTCAGGTCGAGGACTCTCCTCCGTCTCAGAAGCACTGTGTTCACCCGGCCTCTCAACCCAGCTTGGGTCTGTCACCTCATCATCCTCCGATCCCTCAGTCTGCTCCCCCCTCGGACTTCCTGCCCTGACAACAACTTCCCCACTGTCTGACAACCGTGTCTCCTCATCGTCGGACACCTCTTTACACACTTCCACTACGTCAAGAAGGTCATCATCACCCACAGACTGTGACTGGTGGAAAACCTGGGCATCGGAAAATTGCTCAGCAGCAACCGGACAAGTGGTTTGTGACTGTGGGAAGGGTCCAGAAAACAGTTCCTCAGAGTATGCCGGTTCAAATGGCAAATTTTCCTGGGAGGGGGCAGACTGGGGGGGAGGAGGCTGAGGTGCAGGAGCTGGAGGAGTGGGGATTTCGGTGACATGGGTGGACTGCGTGGAAGACTGACTGGTGGTGGACAAATTGCTCGAAGCATTGTCAGCAATCCACGACATCACCTGTTCGCACTGTTCTGGCCTCAACAGTGCTCTACCACGAGTCCCAGTAACTTCAGACATGAACCTAGGGAGTGTAGCTCTGCGGCGTTCCCCTGCTCCCTCATCAGCAGGTGGTGTCTCACCCCGGCCAGGACCACGGCCTCTGACCCCTGCAGTAGTTGGACGCCCACGTCCCCGCCCTCGTCCTCTACCCCTAGCCCTGGGGTTAAACATTTTTAAAATGAGAGTTATAACTTTTTTTTTTTTTTTACTTTTTTTTTTTTTGTGTTTTTTGTTTTTTTTTGTGTTTTTTGTTTTTTTTTGAGTTTTTAGAACCAAACAATCCTATCCTATTGCTATGGCTATTTTCTAGCCAAGTATCAAAGGAAGCACACTACTATGCCAGATGAGATGACACTGAGTTATTGCCTAATAGAAATCCAACCCCTACTGAATTTTGCCACTTCAGCCTTTGCTATGGATATGTGCGCCACTAAGCGCAGAACACAGCGGTCGCAAGTCTCACTACAAATTGCTCAGAATTGGCAAGTACATGCACTGCAGAAACTACAGCCACCAGCAGATCAACCAGAAATCAAATATATAGAACGCTACTGTAGGCTTCAAGAAGCTATTTGTATTCTCCTATGGCTATTTTCTAGCCAAGTATCAAAGGAAGCACACTACTATGCCAGATGAGATGACACTGAGTTAGTGCCTAATAGAAATCCAACCCCTACTGAATTTTCCCACTTCAGCCTTTGCTATGGATATGTGCGCCACTAAGCGCAGAACACAGCGGTCGCAAGTCTCACTACAAATTGCTCAGAATTGGCAAGTACATGCACTGCAGAAACTAAAGCCACCAGCAGATCAACCAGAAATCAAATATATAGAACGCTACTGTAGGCTTCAAGAAGCTATTTGTATTCTCCTATGGCTATTTTCTAGCCAAGTATCAAAGGAAGCACACTACTATGCCAGATGAGATGACACTGAGTTATTGCCTAATAGAAATCCAACCCCTACTGAATTTTGCCACTTCAGCCTTTGCTATGGATATGTGCGCCACTAAGCGCAGAACACAGCGGTCGCAAGTCTCACTACAAATTGCTCAGAATTGGCAAGTACATGCACTGCAGAAACTAAAGCCACCAGCAGATCAACCAGAAATCAAATATATAGAACGCTACTGTAGGCTTCAAGAAGCTATTTGTATTCTCCTATGGCTATTTTCTAGCCAAGTATCAAAGGAAGCACACTACTATGCCAGATGAGATGACACTGAGTTATTGCCTAATAGAAATCCAACCCCTACTGAATTTTGCCACTTCAGCCTTTGCTATGGATATGTGCGCCACTAAGCGCAGAACACAGCGGTCGCAAGTCTCACTACAAATTGCTCAGAATTGGCAAGTACATGCACTGCAGAAACTACAGCCACCAGCAGATCAACCAGAAATCAAATATATAGAACGCTACTGTAGGCTTCAAGAAGCTATTTGTATTCTCCTATGGCTATTTTCTAGCCAAGTATCAAAGGAAGCACACTACTATGCCAGATGAGATGACACTGAGTTAGTGCCTAATAGAAATCCAACCCCTACTGAATTTTCCCACTTCAGCCTTTGCTATGGATATGTGCGCCACTAAGCGCAGAACACAGCGGTCGCAAGTCTCACTACAAATTGCTCAGAATTGGCAAGTACATGCACTGCAGAAACTAAAGCCACCAGCAGATCAACCAGAAATCAAATATATAGAACGCTACTGTAGGCTTCAAGAAGCTGTTTGTATTCTCCTATGGCTATTTTCTAGCCAAGTATCAAAGGAAGCACACTACTATGCCAGATGAGATGACACTGAGTTATTGCCTAATAGAAATCCAACCCCTACTGAATTTTCCCACTTCGGTCTTTGCTATGGATATGTGTGCCACTAAGAGCTAAACACAACGGTAGCAAGTCCCCCTGCTAATTCCTCACAAAATGGTAAAAGATGCAAATTAAAATAAAAAAAGTAGAACGTTATTGTAGCCCTAAGAAGGGCTGTTGGGTTCTTTGAGAATCACTCCTGCCTAACAGTAAGCTAATAGAACACCCTAACGCTTTCCCTGACCAGCAGCAGCTCTCTCCCTAGCGGCATCCAGAGACAGAATGATCCGAGCAGCGCGGCCAGCGGCTAGTCTATCCCAGGGTCACCTGATCTGGCCAGCCAACCACTGCTATCGACGTGTAAGGGTACCACGTCATGCTGGGTGGAGTGCAGAGTCTCCTGGCTTGTGATTGGCTCTGTTTCTGGCCGCCAAAAAGCAAAACGGCGGGAGCTGCCATTTTCTCGAGCGGGCAAAGTATTCGTCCGAGCAACGAGCAGTTTCGAGTACCCTAATGCTCGACCGAGCATCAAGCTCGGACGAGCATGTTCGCTCATCTCTAGTCTTTTCCTTTTTTATTATAATTTACAGTAAATGGAGACTGATAATATTCTCAGATCTGTACAATAAGACAATAATCACTCCCAGAGATGATCCCATAGACAATGATGAAGTCGTTACTGGAGAGATTTTACATTTTAAAACTGCTCCGAAGTATTTTACATGTTGCATAGAGGTTATTCTTCATTTGGGAACCTAAAATGTATGTTTTTAGTAATAAAAAGGGAAGTTTTTTGGAAGTGCAGCTGCTCAGAGCAGGTGCATTTTCTGCGCCTATTTTGTGCCTTTTTAGGTGCACTTTTGTGATAGATCCCGTGCAAACATCTGTATAGGACGCACTCACTATGTCAGATAAGGCGCAGGGACTCAAAACCACTACGTGCCGAACTTTGCCGTGCGCCAGAAAATGGCTCACAAGTGCGCCTAATTAACGAGATGCGACAGATTTTAGCGCTAAAAGACGCTCAAAACAGTCTAACTGACTATGATTAATGTCCCCCATGGAGGGTAGACTCATGAGACAGATAGATAGATAGATAGATAGATAGATAGATGATAGATAGAGACAATAGATATATAATAGATGATAGATAGATAATAGATAGTAGATAGATAGATATGAGATAGATAGATATCAGATAGATAGATAGAAATGAGATAGATAGATAGATAGATATGAGATAGATAGATAGATAGATAGATAGATAGATAGATAGATAGATATGAGATAGATAGATATGAGATAGATAGATAGATAGATAGATAGATAGATAGATATGAGATAGATAGATGATAGATAGATAGATAATAGATAGATGATAGATACATAGATAGATAGATAGATAGATAGATAGATAGATAGATACATAGATAGATAGATAGATATAAGATAGATAGATGATAGATAGATAGATAGATAGATAGATAGATATGAGATAGAAAAAGTGAAATCCAAGTCAGCACAATCTTATGGACTCCTAATAAGGAGGGGTGCAGCGCCCCCAAAGGGTCTGGCTTGATCCTCTTGTAGCTAAATAAAGTAAAAAGCGGGCAGCACTCCATGGTTCAAAATTTCAAAATAAAAGGTGAACTTTATTGAACAAGTGGCGACGTTTCGGTGTGTAACACCTTCATCAAGCAACAAACAAGTGACCCACATGGGATATATATAGCAAAACATAGTAAGTGATTAGCATAAAGAGGCGTGTCTTAAAGTGCCTGTGCAATATTGTGTTATTCATCATTGTACAAATATATTCAAAGATAAAGTGCATCAGTACATCAAGTACATGTATATAACAATGTCGTTCTCTGTACAATTATACAGTACAAAGTGTAATCATAAAGTGTGCAAGTGCAAAGACTGGCGTGTAAAGTAGGGGTTAAAATTACCCAAAAGGCTCTGGAGAGAACTTTCTTGGTGGAAGCTTCTGGTCCACAGCTGATACAATCTTAGCGTCTGTGGATCCAGCCTGCACATGTGCAGTGGAGCCCTGAGGCTGCTGAGAAGACATCTTGAAAAAGGGCAACTAAGCCCTCAATGCAGTGTGCACTGAGGCCAAGAAAATGAACAACAAATGACCTGTGACAGCAACTTAAAATGAATGAAAAAAATGAGCACATACACATTAACCCAAGTATTGGGGATAAGAGGATCGCTCTCATTACCATGGAGGCAGGATAGTAATATACACCTCTACGCAGTATACATAGATTCAAGGTGATTTGCGCCGGGTGCCCACTATGGTAATGCATCACCTAATGAGAGATAGGTAAAGCACATAAGAATGCGCCCCAGTGGGATATTAAGTGAGTATAATCACATCCCAAGGAGATGGTAAGATCCCACAGGGGAGATGGAGCATATATCACGCTCACACCCTCCAGCGTGGGCATCCAAAAACCACTACAGCTGGCAACCTACTCAGTCCCACAAATATGTGGGTATTTTGTGGCACAATTTGGCGCTTAATCCCTACACAGCCATGGATATATTGTATAGATATATGTTATAGTTATCAACCAGCCGGCACAGGGCACAAGATGTAAAGGAGAAACCAACAAAAGAAAACATCATAATGGTTCATATAAACAATTTGAAGTAACGTCCACCAAGAGATGTCATCCATCCGATTGGGCAAAGGAATTTTTTCAATATCATCTGAACATATATAGATGGTAAACAGATTAATCTGAAGAAGTAAAGATCAATATTCATGTTGTATCTCAGTCACTCGTTACATGGATATAGCATTTTCTTGGCCTCAGTGCACACTGCATTGAGGGCTTAGTTGCCCTTTTTCAAGATGTCTTCTCAGCAGCCTCAGGGCTCCACTGCACATGTGCAGGCTGGATCCACAGACGCTAAGATTGTATCAGCTGTGGACCAGAAGCTTCCACCAAGAAAGTTCTCTCCAGAGCCTTTTGGGTAATTTTAACCCCTACTTTACACGCCAGTCTTTGCACTTGCACACTTTATGATTACACTTTGTACTGTATAATTGTACAGAGAACGACATTGTTATATACATGTACTTGATGTACTGATGCACTTTATCTTTGAATATATTTGTACAATGATGAATAACACAATATTGCACAGGCACTTTAAGACACGCCTCTTTATGCTAATCACTTACTATGTTTTGCTATATATATCCCATGTGGGTCACTTGTTTGTTGCTTGATGAAGGTGTTACACACCGAAACGTCGCCACTTGTTCAATAAAGTTCACCTTTTATTTTGAAATTTTGAACCATGGAGTGCTGCCCGCTTTTTACTTTATTTAGATATGAGATAGATAGATATGAGATAGATAGATAGATAGATAGATAGATAGATAGATATGAGATAGATAGATAGATAGATATGAGATAGATAGATAGATAGATAGATGATAGATAGATAGATAGATATGAGATAGATAGATGATAGATAGATAGATAGATAGATAGATAGATAGATAGATAGATAGATAGATAGATAGATAGATGATAGATAGAAAGAAAGAAAGATAGATAGATAGATAGATAGATAGATAGATAGATATATGATAGAAGATAGATATTGACAATAGAATAGATAATCTGGTCTTATGGATGATAGATCGCAATGCAATCAACATCACCATTGATTTTTCACCTTATTATCGAGTGCTGCCTATTTCTGGACATAGATTGATAGATGATACATAGATAGATAGATGGATAGATAGATAGATGATAGATATATAGATAGATAATAGATAGATGATAGATAGATAGATAGATAGATAATAGATAGATGATAGATAGATAGATAGATAATAGATAGATGATAGATAGATAGATAGATAGATAGATAGATAGATGATAGATAGATAGATAGATAGATAGATAGATAGATAGATAATAGATAGATGATAGATAGATAGATAGATAGATAGATAGATAGATAGATGATAGATAGATAGATATGAGATAGATAGATAGATAGATAGATAGATAATATATGATAGATAGATAGATAGATAGATAGATAGATAGATAGATAGATAATAGATAGATAGATATGAGATAGATAGATAGATAGATAGATAATATATGATAGATAGATAGATAGATAGATAGATAGATAGATGATAGATAGATAGATAGATAGATAGATAGATAGATAGATAGATATGAGATAGATAGATAGATAGATAGATAGAAAGATAGATAGATAGATAGATAGATAGATAGATAGATAGATAGATAGATATATGATAGAAGATAGATATTGACAATAGAATAGATAATCTGGTCTTATGGATGATAGATCGCAATGCAATCAACATCACCATTGATTTTTCACCTTATAATCGAGTGCTGCCTATTTCTGGACATAGATTGATAGATGATACATAGATAGATAGATAGATGGATAGATAGATAGATAGATAGATGATAGATAGATATATAATACATAGATAGATGATAGATAGATAGATAGATAGATAGATAGATAGATAGATAGATAGATAGATAGATAGATGATAGATAGATAGATAATAGACAGATGATAGATAGATAGATAAATAGATAGATAGATAGATAGATAGATAGATAGATAGATAGATAGATAGATAGATAGATAATAGATAGATAGATAGATAGATAGATAATAGATAGATGATATGATAGTTAGGAGATAGATGATAGATAGATGATAGATTGGTTATAGATAGATAGATAGATAGATAGATAGATAGATAGATAGATAGATAGATAGATAGATAAGGACATATGGACAGCACAGATAGCTATATTCATACATATAGATAGAAATATTTCCAGTTTCAAGAATAAAAAGAATTTGAACAAGTAAATATTCAGAGATGGGTTATGGCTTCTATTATTTAGAATGGAAGTCACTTGAGCTTAAAAATTGGGAACATGAAATTGAGCGTGCCGTTGGCAGAGTTCTCTTTTATTATGTAGTATTTCCAGCACTTTGTTTCACCACATTCCGTTCAGGCAGAGCCGAGCATTTGGATCTACTTAAACAGTTGTTGACTCACCTCTATCTTTCTTATATTTAATGCACTGGTGAATGTCAGGAAAGCTGGGACTGCGATCAGTCTGTCGGTTTGGCTTTAGTCCTGTTCACACGGGTAGGGATGTGTTTCCCATTTAACCTGGACAGACAATATTAGAGGTATGGGGCTATAATTGCAAGAGTTGGTCGTAATCCTATTTTATTGGCCTCTGTAAATGCACATTTTCACCCTGTACCTGCTGGGTGGCGAGGCTTGGCCTGACCTTATGTAAGAACTGAGTACTCTGAGCAACTCCTTACGTTGCTTCTCTCTCTCCCCTCTCACAGCATACAGTCTCAGAGACCTGCCTTGTTTCCATTTCCATTTCCATTTCTCCTTCTCATTTACAGTATTTCTTCTTCAGTTATTCTAGATCTATTTTTAAAGGGAACATGTCACCACATATTTCACATATGCAGCTGGTGACAAGTTCCCATAGAGTCCTATTATCTAAATGATACCCTTCTTTTATCTAAAAAGTGTTTCCCTCACATCCCCATTAAATCAACTATGTTATCTTACCTAACATCAGCAGTGAGTCAGAGGGGTTGTGGGCTGCTCAGCCAAGTCCAGCGGCTCCTCCCCATGCCCCATACCACCTTCTAACCATTCAGCACTTCATGTCATATGACCAGGGTGATGTCCTCTAAGGTCCAATACCCACTAACATTTTCAAAATCTACCCCATGGATGCAACTGTTTACATGAAATCACAGCATGCCTCCATGGAGGAGTGGAGAGGAGTAGAAGTTAATGGAGGCATGCTGTGATTTAATGTGACCAGATACATGCATGGGGTAGATTTTGCAAATGTTAGTGGCTAAAGGACCTTGGATGACATCACCCTGGTCATATGACATGAATTGCTGAATGGTGAAAATAGGGCATGGGGAGGAGCCACTGGAGACATGCCCTCTCTGAGGTAAATAACAAAGGGGTATGAAGGAAACAATGTTTAGCTAAAAGCTAAAAGCTAAAAGAGTGATGAGGAACCCAAGTACAAGATAAGTACTCACAAGTACTACTTTTAAGTGTCCTATTAGGGCTCTGTATCATGGGCTCTCATTCTGGGGAACATACAGGACCACGTATTGCTACATTTTTGTAGTAGTGGAATGATTGACTTTTGTTTGGTGTGCCAAAAATGGGACCAGTGAATCAGTGAAACAGAACTCTAAATCCATTAAAGTGGCACTTTGGTGCCTATTTTGACAATCTTGAATTGGGTACATGCCCTTGACTTGGATTGCTGCCATCTTTATCCTTGAGGAGACAACTCCTTTTAGAATTTCAGAAGTGGGAGGACATGGTTGAATGGTCAGAGCATCTGAGAAATCCTTTGGTGGGCTCAGACTCTTCCATCAAGCCAGGAGTCATCAAATATGAAGGCTACAGGGTCTTTTTCCGATGAGTTGATAGATGGATAGTCTCCAAAATATCTAGTTGATACATTTAAGGAACCTCAGGTTGTCATTGTGGATAATATTACTAATTATTGGCTGGACTGGCAATAACTGGTTAATAAGCAGTGGCCTTACTATGGAGAATAAAGGGTTCTTGTATCCGAGTGAAACCCAGTACGAAGGTTTATTATGTTGTTCTACCACTAATTTTATCTCAATGATTTAGTTGATATGATGAAGCCTCTTGGTAAATGATCACTCGGGGACTCTATTCTATACTAATCTCCATAAACATATTTGATGTATTCTTTTCCCCCTGTTGAAATTTATCTCTGCAGAATGAAATATGACAATCTCCCTTATTTTAAAATGATATTATGTGCCAAAGACACAATATGCAATGTTCTATAATTTCTTTAAATATTTCCAAATGTTGCCCTACAGAAACGATTCGAAATGTAATGATGGCTGAGGTCCAAAATGAAATGGGATTTCTGAAACTATACAAGTCAAAATAAGTTTATAACACTTGCTATGCAGAATCTAATATATACAGTGTATTACATATCAAGCAAGTATTGAAGCTGCAAGAGTATAATTATCCCCTCAAGATACGAGTCACAGAGCCCATGGATCCTGGGTCAGGTTCTGTGCCGAGAATACTTCAAAGTCCTTGTCTCTTGTGATGGTTTGAAATGCGTAGGATTTGTAGACTTCACGCAATGGGGGAAAATAAATTCTCCTAATATTACTTATAAAAATAATAACAATGTTAGTAATAATACAAACAAAAACAAATCTATATACCAATCATTTATCATCCCATATGCATGTATACTAACAATCTTTGCACTGCCCCTTTGCTGTATATATTTGTACACATAGTATTATAGTAGTAGAATAGTATATTTAAGGGATCTCAAGAATTGTAACCTTATAGAAGACCGTTCACGGCATTCACTTACTCTAACTCTAAAGCTAGACCAACTTGTGGATGGAAAGAGGTGGAGTTGGGGAAGTTCTGAAAGACCATATTTAGATCACCACGAACTATGGACTATGTTACAAAAGGACACAAGGTTGCAGTATCCAGACTAGTTACCAGATGGAAGTTAGAAATACCAGCAATGAAAAGATAGAAATAAGACCATGTTTGAAGTCTTGATCGGGACCATGGTCACAGGGGCAGGGCTGGAACATGGTGACTCCACAGGAACGTTGATTGAGTGAAACGTGGGCCTCCAGTTTTCTGGCAGAGAAGACATTAAAATCACCTAATTCCTGGCAGTTTCCCTGTTTTCCATCCTACAAACCATTTTGTGGGTGTTGGGGTGGGGAGCGGAAAACCAATGGAGACTATTTTAGTCATAGGTTGGACCAGTCGGAGATTGTGCATGAATCTACTAAGAGTCCAGAACCTTTTAGTAGATATGGGCCCTGGAACCCCTGCAATGGGAATTTTAAGACTAGTGTTTAAAATGCCATTCTTTATAAATTCCCCCCAAGGAATGTGGGGACACCACAGAAGAAAGTACAACATGGATATTTAGTCTAGACTGGAACCAATGGTTTACTGGGTCATCATTGATGAGAGGACCGGGTAAAATTCTGGTTTGTCTGAATTTGGCTGAACCCAAATTTTAGCATTATTTTAAAAATGGGTAAACCCAGAATGAAACCAGTAACACCCATGATTCGTGTCGGCCAAATGAAGTTCAAGGTCAAGATCCATTGGATCTGAATGCACAAAGTTCATTATGAACCCGAACTTTGTTAGTCGGGTATGGTCAACATGAGTCATGACTATTGGTCATGTATTGGTTTTGACAGGAGCTTCCTTGCATTAGTTGCTAAAATTTACTTTTTACCCATATTTTCAGTGTCCATTCCCATTGTTTTGACAAGTGATGTAAAAATAAAATGGTAAATAGAAAAACAAAAAATGGGTTCAAAATAAAACGGCTTGACACTCCAAATGCTGTAATTCCCGACTATAGTGCAGCAGATAGTCCGTCATCCAAAAGTGTTTAAGATCCATGTTTCTTTTGGATTTCCTTTATGAACCAACACCTTGATTATTCTTGGGAATACTTTTTATGCTTTTATGTAATAAACCAGAGCAGGTTCACAAACCATTTTTTTCCCATCCTTTACATATGACTGACATTCAATCACTATACGACACAGATGCGATGACACTCTCTTCTCGAAGATGTTGATAATAATTGCTAGAAGCTACAAGCAACTGCATAAAATCGTTGATGTTTTGTTTAACGTGTACATCTTAATTATTTGTTTAGTCATAATGCTTACATGCTCATTATAACTAACAGATGGAAAAATGTTTCAAATTATTCATCAAAATTCAATTAAACTCACAATGTTGGTAACATTTGTGCAAAATTCCGGTAGCGCATTTTCAAACAAAGTGAAATTAAATCACAGAAAAATGTTTTTCTGGCCCTGATGGATATTTCATAGCAAAATATCATGTAAACATGATACTAGGTTAAGGCCAGATTTACCAAGTCAAGTTAAGCCTGTAAAACCCGGAATGATGCAGCTACAGTGTAAAAGAGGAGGCTTTTCTCAATCCTTTATTGGATCGTGAGGTCATTTTGATGTCAACCCGACCAAAATTTTCACTAGTTTCTTCAATATACATTCTGCTGTGTTACATTTATTTATACTTTCACTCAATACTTATTATATAGTAAAAATGTTAGAACAGAAATAATTTTTCGGAGAAAAGCGGATAATAAGTTGAAAATTGTTGAATATGTCAAATGAATCTTGTGTTCCTTTAATAAAGCAAAAAAATTGTAGGTGATCACAAAGTGTTGAATCATTGGCTAGAGAATAAAAAGGCTATACAGAGAACAACAATATTTAATACTTCTGATATGAAGAAGTGGGATCTGTAATGGGACCTATCTGAAGTGTAGACTTGCAATGGGACCTGTCAAGGCTTAGGGTGTGGTACGGAACAGACAGTATGTTTCATCTACCTAACCATTGTTGAAGATCAATTATAGACCTTCAAACCCCCAGTCAGACTTGTCCACCAGGGTACCTGAGAATCCTCCTGTTGATCTTGTCGCTAACACATACTGGGGCACATTTACTAAGGGTCCGTGGACCGCATTTTCGTCGGGTTTCCCAAATTTTTCCGTTTTGTGCCGGATTTAACTAGGGTTTTTAGTGCACGCAATTGGATTTTGGCGCAATTGCGCCGACTTTCATGTGACACAAATCGGGGGCGTGGCCATCGGACAACCCGACTGATCCGGACTAAGCGCGGGATTTAACATTCAAAATTGTGTCGCAAGCCATGCACTTACATGCACTGGGAAGAAGAAGGTGAACTCCGGCGGACCTCAGAGAGGAAACGACACATGCAGGAAATTGGACTCACGATCTTAGTGAATCGCAGCTCTGAATTCTCGTCAGACAACGCACCTCGGGGATCGCGACGGGACGGGTAAGTAAATGTGCGGGTTGCCGAAGTCAAAAGACAAATTCACTTGAAGGAATCACATGACATTGAGGTTTTCTTCCTATGGAGTCTCCAATATTAATGATTATTAGGTCTGATTTATGATACATTCTACATTCACGTGTCATGTATAGACACAGAAAGGCCCCCCAAAATCATCACCTAAGGTGCGCTCCATATATCCGAGTACCCCATATGTCATGGCATTGGTATTCACTGTTGCCAAGAATGGCTAGAGGAACATGACAAACAGCTCAAGGGTTGGACTTGAGCATCTGCGGGACGTGTTGGAAAATAATGCCTCACCTCACTATTTCCAGGACTTAAATGATCGGCTGTCTTACTTCTAAACACAACAGGACAGCTTTTGAGCTTTTTTTTGTTGGCCCTACACAATATAAGGAACATGATTTTAATATCATACTGTAGATAAGTGTGTGTTACTCTAACTGAAATTTATCAACTGTGTCCTACTAACACTTACACCTGACCAGTCTTGGTGAATATAAAGTATTTCTAAACGACCCAAACTCACCAACCTAGTTTTGCCAATGGATTACTTAGAAAGAGGCTTAAAGGAAACCTCTCAGAAGAAATTGGCCGAATAAACCTCTACCAGTATGTCGTGAAGCAGCATCTTTCTGATCATGTTTCTTTCATGATCCAGGGTGGTGACGATATCTAGAATATCTACTTTGAAGTGAGATGTAAATTGGTTGTATAAAGTCATGGAAGCAGAGAGTTTAGTGCTGAGGTCAAGCTCTCCCTCTTCAGAACATTCTCTCTATTGTGACATCCTGCACCAGACTTCAGGATAGCTGGCTGCTCATGTCTTTAGATACAAGAGGGTCAATTACAGCAAAGTGAGCATTATGAAGAGGATAGAGCTTGACTTCAGTGCTGAGCTATCCGCCTCCAACATAAACAACTAATTTTCATCTCGAATCAGAGTTGATTTTCTGAAAGTTGCCATCACTCTAAGCCACGAAAGACTTGATCTCCAAGATCGACAACATACAGGTTTATTCGTTTATTTCTTCTGGTTGGTTGCCTTTAATTTATTTTAATTATTTAGTTTAGTTCAACGAATCCTAGTTAATATCTAAGGTATAATTAGAGAGTTGAAGACATGTTCTTGGGTGATCTACAATGCTATGTAAATGCTACACGTTTTCTACATTTCATTACTGCCACGATGACTCTTGCTCCTTTATTTTATCATTTGTCAGGTTAAATTGTTGTGACATTAAGGTCACATGAGTAACATCTAATTAGCATTTGTCAGACCTCATATTAAATGTCTGAAAAGGAATACAAAGAAATCAAAATCTGCATGTTTTTACATACATGACTAGGACCTCAGTGTTGGAGGAATACATTGTTCATGGTCTGAACTAAGCCCCAAATAGACATAATAAGACATTTCATGAATTTAGGGCATTGATGGCATCGGAGTTAGTTGCAATTAGACCCTTCTGATGGTTTATTTAGCTTTTATTTGATTTTACCATGGTGTAAAAAAGCACCACTGAATGCAAGTGCATTCTGATATTAATCTCAAAATTAACCTCAAAACGTTCACCGCCCATTTACTTTTTTCTCTTGTTTGTTCAAAGATAAATTGTGACCAAATAATTCACAAGTGGGCCCTCGTGTCTTGTGTTCATGTTAGAGATGAGCGAGCACTAAAATGCTCGGGTGCTCGTTATTCGAGACGAACTTTTCCAGATGCTCGAGTGCTCGTCTCGAATAACGAGCCCCATTGAAGTCAATGGGAGACCCGAGCATTTTTCAAAGGGACCATGGTTCAGGAATAAAATGTGTTATTTAATTGAAAAAGAATGTCTTCTGATAAGTGATCAGATGTATGCAAACATCTGCAATCTATTCTTCACTGTTCCGCGCGTATATTATCTCCCGACAAGTTAGCAGATGTGAAGAACAGTGAAGAATAGAATAAAAACAGTGACCACAGGATCATTTAAGTGAAAAACACAGTGAAGAATAGATTACAGATGTTTGGCACATCTGCTTACTTGTCGGGGTGATACGCTGTCCCGGGATCCGCTCCTCTTCTTCCACTGAAGTCTCCCCGTGCTGCCCGATGTCTCCCCCGTGCTGCCCGATGTCTCCCCCGTGCTCCCCGATGTCTCCCCCGTGCTGCCCGATGTCTCCCCCGTGCTGCCCGATGTCTCCCCCGTGCTGCCCGATGTCTCCCCCGTGCTGCCCGATGTCTCCCCCGTGCTCCCCGATGTCTCCCCCGTGCTGCCCGATGTCTCCCCCGTGCTGCCCGATGTCTCCCCCGTGCTGCCCGATGTCTCCCCCGTGCTGCCCGATGTCTCCCCGTGCTGCCCGATGTCTCCCCCGTGCTGCCTGATGTCTCCCCGCTGCCCAATGTCTCCCCCATGCTGCCCGATGTCTCCCCGTGCTGCTTGATGTCTCCCTGCTGCTTGATGTCTCCCTGCTGCCGTTCCGCGCGTATCTTCCGACAAGTAAGCAGATGTGCCGAACATCTGTAATCTATTCTTCACTGTGTTCTTCACTGTCTTTTTCACTTAAATGATCCTGTGTTCACTGTTTTTATTCTATTCTTCATTGTTCTTCACTGTGTTTTTTTAATTAAATGCTCGATCTCGAGCAGGGGAAATACTCGTCCGAGCAACGAGCCGTTTCGAGTACCTTAATACTCGAACGAGCATCAAGCTCGGACGAGTATACTCGCTCATCTCTAGTTCATGTGTGTTTGGGCAACTTGCTTGTGTATATTATTATTTAATGCCTATGGGTAACAATAACCAATAGTCTTTATAAAAAATATCACATATCTTTTTGTGTCTACATTTCCATGGTAACAGACTACACTCCATTGTTATGTAGTCTGATAATGCAGCCACACTTTCTACAAACTGTCCCTCACCTCTGAACATTTTTGCAAGTGCAACAAAAAAGCAGAACAGATGGAAAATTGTATTTCTGCAGCATTAAAAAAAAATTAGGTGCAAGCTAGGATTTTAACTTTTGAATTTTTTTATGGAAAATGTTAAAATATTGAGTTTTCTTATTTTTCTTTATATCAAACAGTCTACACCATTCTACTGATACTAAAATGTGAGCATATAAGCTCTAATTATGATCTTTTTATGGTCTTTGGCCATTGTTTTTTTAGCAGACTATCCCATTACTTCATTGCCTCAGTGTCTCAGTGACGTTCCTGAAACTCAGGGCGAGACATCTGTTTGGGGATGGAGATTAACAGGCTAGGAGCAGATGTAGCATGCTAACATCATTCAACATAGACATCTGCCATTGGAATACTCAGTAGGTAAAGCCTTGGCTTTAATGGCTGTAAAACCTCAATTAACAAAAGTTCTCAAGTGGTCAGAAGGGTCGTCTGTAATAACTGGTTATTTTTGATATAGTTGTGATTTGGAAAGAGTCCAGAAATGTTCAATGTATTCACCTTCATTGTGAGAGTAATTATCCTATCCTGCTTTACTATCACCAATGATCTCAAATTAGCGAAAAAGACTTCTCCATGAGGCACAATGTTACCCCGGAATAACTTGTATCATGGTAAATTTTTTACATTTTCGGGAAAAACTGTAAAATATTACCCTTCATACCCAATGTACAGTACACTAATACACATGGTGCCCTTTCTTTTGAAAGTTTCTGCCTCCAGATTTCCATTCTAGAATTTGTTTTCATGTCACAAAATAGTCTTAAATAGTCTTAGAGTGAAGGGTGAAGACACCCAAAGACGTTGGGGTACATGGATAGATGGCGGTCAACAGATTTCAACAGGAGAAGGATCTTCAAGAGAGGTTTATTTGATAAGATGCGCATCATAGATACCGCATCATAGTGTGCGCCCGGCGGCAGATCGCATGGACGCGACTCTGCCGGCTAAAGAAAAAAGAAGAGAGAAGAACAGCCGCTGGGAATCGCGCCAAAGATCGGGAGCCACGCAAGGATCCGGACACGGGAGGGTGAGTATTACGTTTTTTAGTTTTTATGCGCTTGGAGACATCGGAGACACGGGGGCTGACTGTATACTACATGGGGGCTGGCTGTATACTACTTGGGGGCTGGCTGTATACTACTTGGGGCTGGCTGTATAATACTTGGAGCTGGCTGTATACTACTTGGAGCTGGGTGTATACTACAGGGGGCTGGATGTATACTACTTGGGGCTGGCTGTATACTACATGGTGCTGGCTGGCTGTATACTACACGGGGCTGGCTAGCTATATACTACACCCTTGGCTTATACTCGATTAAATAGGTTTTCCCACTTTTTGGTGGTAAAATTAGGGGTATATTGGGTCGGCTTATACTCGAGTATGTACAGTGAACATTTCCCTGCATTAGGCCACAGCCTGGTGGTTGAGAAACAGGCCAAAGAGACATTTAATGTTGTGATGTTGGTGTGAACAGCCCCCTTGGATATTCAGTGAGGTTTAATCACATAGTCATGACAACATCAAAGGTCCTATATTTTACCATCCAGGGAAGGAGTTATTCCTTCTTAAACCAAGTGCACCCGGAGGGTATACTACATATTGGCTATTGGCTATATTGGAGGTTTTCTTTAAATTTCGACATTGTCATACACAGAAGATATCAGTTATATCAGTGACACAAATGGTAACTCTCATAAAATCAAAAAACTAAAGTTAAAATGTTGTTACCTCTTTTCTTAACTTTTCGCTTATCCCCCAAAAAATCTGTATTTAAGATAGAAAGGAAAGATCTTAGTAGAGGGAACCTTGTATATGTCTCCATCCGCACTCCGATGCTGCATTGTCATGAGTGATTGCCATTAAACACAGAAAATCTTTTCCTCTCAATCACCTTGCCTTTCACATGTCCTGAGCCTCGGTGCACAGATTAGCTGGGTCACAGAGCCTTCAGAACCTGGCTGATTGTCACATACAATTGTTAATGTGTCTCCATCAGTCATCAATGGGAGAGATGAAAAATCAGCAATGAATTGTTAGATAATCTCACATGTGAGTGAAGCGTTATTTATCCATTCAATAAAAACATAGTAAATCCTCTTATTCTGATTTAATGCCTCATAGATGAGGCAAATATTCGGCTTAACCTTTCTTTTGATAGACAAAACACAACATTTGGATGTTTTTGTATTAATAAAGGACCTGTGTTTTCTGATACAAGAGACATTACGATAATTATCAATTGTCCAACAATTTCTTTTCCGCAATTTTTTAATCCCCATTTGTGTACCTTACCTCTTGGCTAGGCATATCCAGGTATGTGTAGCATAACAAGATGAGCTTATTATTTTGTGAAATTTATGTCATGATATTGTATGGAATCGATTTCACAAAAAAATGCTAAAGCTGGCACCCCATCACAGATCCAAAAACTGAAGATCACACAATAAACTATGGGTGAAGCTGACTGTTTCCTTCTCTATCTCCAGGTTAGCTAAACGAGTGGCACCAATGCATGGTGGTGATTGGCAGGAGTGCCCAGTTATGCCCACTACTGATTAACAGTTATTCTATGAAGAGGTCATTATGGGTCATCTCGTCTCAGAATCAGAGTTTTTGGACCTGCTTCAGCCAATAACTGGCCTCCTCACATAGCCTAAGTAAACTGGGTCCTGTGACCCCTTGTACTTCCCATCCAGCCATTAATGCCACGTACAGGTATGTTGTGCCAAAGCAGGGTGCTCTATTAACAAATTATAACAATAACCACCGTCCATGGTCTCTCATCTAGTCAAACCAGTTCCCTACACTATACTAAGAAGATTCAATGATATCCAAACAGCGCTGTTTACAGTTGGGTGCCTATTCATTTTGGAAAAGTCTTAGGCCTTATGCACACAACTGTAATTGTTATGTTCAGGGTGCCACATCACAAACGTAATGAACAGCCGCACCACAATGCTGGTAATTTCATTTTGATATCGGCAGTGTGAGCTGTGCTCTACAGCCCATGTCCAATAGGCCACAAGTGATGTCATCTATCTCTCCAACATGGGAGAAAGAGGCATGTATTATGCACAAGGTGTGAATTCATGCCCCTCGCGTGACATCACCGCCCTCACCAGCATGGGAGAGGGAGGCGGCGTCACACCGGAGGCATGAATAGTTAACAACCTGGAGAATCAGAACATCGTGCTGGTGTGCCATGCTTAAAGAAGACAAGATCCGGGATCCTGGAGAAGAATAAGGTAGGTGAGTATGTCTAGTTTCATTTTAGCTCATTTAAGTGGTAGATTTCCTTTAATGTAAAAGGAGTTGCCTTATTTCAGGCAGCACTAAAAACAATTATGTTTTACAAAGTCAATGGGGGTCATTTACTAAGGGCCCGATTCGCGTTTTCCCGACGTGTTACCCGAATATTTCCGATTTGCGCCGATTGTACCTGAATTGCCCCGGGATTTCGGCGCACGCGATCAGATTGTGGCGCATCGGCGCTGGCATGCACGCTGGCCGAATGAAAACCCGACGGATTCAGAAAAACTGCCGCATTTAAGAAAAAAAATGTGTCACGAAAATTACACTTACCTTCACCAGGTATAGGCCGGTGAATTTCAGGGCATTCCAGCGCGCCTCCGGGGAACTTCAGCGCAGCAGCGCCACCTGGTGGACGGCGGAGGAACTACCTTAGTGAATCCCGGCCGGACCCGAATCCACCACAGAGAACGCGCCGCTGGATCGCGAATGAAGTAAATCTGCCTCAATTACTTCAACTGCAGCTGAAAAATACTTGGGTGTATTAGTGGTTAGTGGATGGTAAACTTAATTTTAGTGACCATGTACCAAGAGAGGAATAGATTCTCATGACAAGGGGATAGTTTTTTTCACAAATCACTGGTCAGACCACACCTGGAATATCGTGTGCAGTTTTGTGCACCAGTGTAGTATAAAAGGCATAGTAGAACTGGAATGGGTGCAGAGCAGCCAAGATTTTTCAAGGAATGGGGGGACTAGACTAATTTGGGGTTATTCAGTTAAAAAAAGACAGCTAAGGGGAGACCTCATTACAATGTACAAATACCTGAACGGGCAATACAAGGATCTCTCCAAAGTTCTTTTTATACCTAGGCCTGTAAGGAGAGGAGGTTCTACCATCACCATAGACATGGGGCATCCTCTACGCCTAGAGGAGAGGCGATTCTACCATCACCATAGACAGGGAGCATCCTCTACACCTAGAGGAGAGGTAGTTCTACCATCACCATAGACAGGGGGCATCCTCTACAACTAGAGGAGAGGGGGTTCTACCATCACCATAGACAGGGGGCACCCTCTACATCTAGAGGAGATGAGGTTCTACCATCACCATAGACAGGCGACATCCTCTACACCTAGAGGAAAGGAGGTTCTACCATCTCCATAGACAGGGGGCATCCTCTACACCTAGAGGAAAGGAGGTTCTACCATCACCATAGACAGGGGGCATCCTCTACAACTAGAGGAGAGGGGGTTCTACCATCACCATAGACAGAGGGCACCCTCTACATCTAGAGGAGAGGCGGTTCTACCATCACCATAGACAGGGGGCATCCTCTACACCTAGAGGAAAGGAGGTTCTACCATCACCATAGACAGGGGCATCCTCTACACCTAAAGGAGAGGAGGGTCTATGGTCACCATAGACAGGGAGCATCCTCTACACCTAGAGGAGAGGCAGTTCTACCATCACCATAGACAGGGGCATCCTCTACACCTAGAGGAAAGGAGGTTCTACCATCACCATAGGCAGGGGGCATCCTCTACACCTAGAGGAGAGGATGTTCTACCATCACCATAGGCAGGGGGCATCCTCCACATCTAGAGGAGAAAATAATCACTGTTTATGGGGAAAAAACATATGTTTAATTCTTAAAGGTTGATGGACTTGATGGACTTGCATCTTTTTCCAGCCTTATATACTATGAAACTATGATCCAGACTAAAATTAGTTTCAAGAACTGCATCAAAACCTACATACTCGGAGTTCGAGCTTTCCTTTCATTGACAAGTCTATAGAGCCTTGGTAACAATATGCAGTATATTTACTTTAAACCCTTTATAGGAACAGAGGACAAATGGCGTCGCAGTGTACATCTGCCTTGTTAAACGTTAGTACAGTTTAGGGAACATGGGCACAGATAGCTTTCTAAGTGGAATCTGGGTAAATACGCCTTTTCCCTAATGTAGATATCAGGGGACATGTTTAAAGAAAAAAGGCTTTCATTGTAATTTTACAAGCGTATGGATTTTCACAGTTTGAAAGACTTAACACAGTGTGGCTTACAGAACCTAATTACAAAACATAAAAATGTTCAGCGTTATGGAACAAATCATACAAAAAGAATGTTTCTGCATGAGCATGTTATATTATGTGTGTATAATGCAAAATTAAGATTTGGAAATAGAATTGTTGTTTGCACAGAGCATATCGCACATTATTCCAAATATTAATATTTCCAGCCTTTTGTTCTCCTTAATACGAGTTCAGGCAAAAATGGGTTTTCTTAAAGCTGATTTTATACCTTCGGAAACAGTATCATTTTTCTTCTCTTATTATAGGACAGGGTAGGAGCTGCTTATCAAGCGTTCTCACGTGAAATGAAACAGGATCGCTCTTACAAAAGAGTCACGGGGAATTAAAGGTCTTGTTATAAGAGCAGTAACAATGGCAGATTTAGGGCACGGTGATTGGCCCTCTATGGGGGCACTATGGAAAGTGCCTATGTGCTGTAACCCATGACAACTCATAAGTAATTCTTCTTTATACAAGCCTTCTATATTCTTACTATAGGTTAATGAAGACTTGCTTTTAGAGGAGATATCGGAAAAGCCCTATTAGCTATGAAGAACAAGCATCCATAGAAACAATTACTGGTTTACTCAAATGATGTAATTTGCATACATTTCCCATGAATCACTGCCTATAAATAAGTCTCTATATACCACTGGGTATTGTCCAAAAAAAATGTGTCCTTCCTTTGTTATTGACTCCGCTAGCTTCACATTCTCCCGGTTGTCCATAAGTTTTGTTTACAGTATTGTGAAGACACTTCTGTTTTGTACTTTTTTCCGTGACCTTCCCTAGTCTTCTG
Source organism: Engystomops pustulosus (assembly GCF_040894005.1). NCBI lineage: Eukaryota > Metazoa > Chordata > Amphibia > Anura > Leptodactylidae > Engystomops > Engystomops pustulosus. The sequence goes on from NC_092420.1 coordinate 82,808,295, forward strand.
TTTTGTTTTCTAATTTTGTAATTACTGATTGAACATAAAAATAGTCATCCCGAGCTCGAGCTTTGGATGGAAATGGATAAAGGGAATGAGTGTTCTCCAATAACTTGACCAGCAGACACATGAGCAAGCAAAACATGAGCCATTGGGAGCATTTTATCATACACTGGTGCTCAATCGACTGTATATGATAATGTTGCAGCTCTTTCTGCATGGCCTGATATGTAGAGAGGCTCCGGTCTCTTGATGTTTTGGGTTGCTGGTCTATGCAGGCCCAATGAATGTAGAATAATCAGTAGCACATCTCTCTATATAAATGGTAATTTTCTGCGGAAATTCGCAAAGGAGTAAGAAATTGAGACACGGTCTAGGAAAGTCCCCTTCTGACTTGGGCAACAAAATCAGGTACCAGAGTGCATTGTGATTCCCATCCAATCATGTGCTCACCTTCTTTATGATTTCACATCGAGGGACCTAGGAACCCTAGGGTGATGCTGTTGGAAATAAGAAATACAAAGGAAAGTTGAACCCAAAAGTTATCTACCATAAACATGTTTCATCTCTCTTTCTATTCTTCATTTCCCCTCATTTGTCCTCCTGATCCCTCAATCCATTCAATGAATTCCTGAAGTCATAAAAACACCATTATAATAACATTATTGTTCCTGCATTTTTCATTTTCTTTTGTTGAGTCGGACTCAGTTCATTGAATAGTAAGGCAGATGACAAAGTGCATGGAACGTTCTTATACATGGAAGTATCGCAACATAAAAGCTTTTCATGAGGTTCTTGCCTCCCAATGTTGTTCATTGGAAAGATGGATTTTTTTCCTTCCCATTAAGGATATATACTTTTCAGCTTTTTCTTTATCCCTCCTGTTGCTTGGGCTTCTATTACTCAATTATCCAACACAAATGGATGTATGGAGAAGAAATGACCACATGTGAATGGAGAAAAGCAAAACTGTTGGAAAGTGTAATATAACATTATAAGATAAGCAGTGAGCGGTATAACACTATTCAGACATTGTGCCACTATATATGGAATGTCTCATTATTGTCACAAGTGCCTCTGTGATCCACGTCTCGGATCGCAGGCACACCCGTGTCCCTCTTCATGGCGGAACCCTCCCTGGCCCTCACTTACCTCTCCATGCTCCTGCTTTCATTCTGTTCAAGCAGCGCATGCGTCCCCTGCTCTTTATGGCGTGTGCGAGCCAGCTCTCGAAGATCTAAAGGGCCAGCACATCGCTGATTGGCGCTGGGCACTTCCGTGTTCCTACTTAAACCGGCTGCTCCCATCAACCCCTGCTGGATCTTTGTGCTATATGCCTCTGACAAAGCTTCCTCCCTGCATTCCTTGTGTTCCTGTTCTGCTCTCCTGTTGTGACCCTGGACTTGACCCTGACCTTGCACTTCTGCCGCCTGCCTTGACTCACCGCCTGTTCCAGACTCTGAGCGGACAGCTGAGTTGGTACTTCGACCTTGGTGCCAACGTGGACTGGTCACACCTGTGGAACCACCTGGTGGCACCATGCCGCAGCAAGACCATCCTGCTCTGCAGCAGGCTCTGGTGAAGACTGGTTGCCACTTCGATTCCGGTCCCAGGTGTCGGCTTGTATCATCGTCCGCGGTGGTCCAGGGGGGTTCACTGACCCCGAGCCCTGACAATTATCATATTGACATGATTGACCCTACCTCAAACTATTTTTGCAATTTTTTTCGATCCACATTGGCTTATGCTGTCATTCAGATGTCATCAAGTACAGGAATATTTCAGTTCCTTATCCACAGAAGACTTACTGGCTTTGATCCCTCGTCATGTCACTAGGCTTCCTGAAGTTCATGCATTGATGTGAGTGAGCTGTAGTTTGTTCTTGGAGGAATAATTTTCCTATTTCACACCCTAGAAAATTCCTTTGCATATTCTTTACCCATGTCTTAACAAGTTCAACATTCTTTCCGTACACCAAGACCCTGAAGAAGCATTTTATAGAAGGGGGCATTAAGGAAAACACGGGGTATAACTAGGGAGGAACTAATAGCTCAAAAATTCAATTCTAATGCTTTGTTAAATTTTACTTCACATAATTAGGAGTATCTAAATTATTTGTGTCAATTGACTAGGACATACCTGTTAATTGTCTTTCCTAACGGACTTACTCTCATGGATTTCACCACATAATTGATCCCGTTGGTTGTCTCTTCTAATATGTATCAGAAACTTCCATACATGATCGATACTGGTGATAAATAAACTCATGAACTTGTTGTGCTGAGAAGTCTATGGGGGCCATTTATCTCATCTCTGTTTGCTTTGTCTTTTTTCCATCTGCTATTTTGGTAATTTATCAATCTCATTTTTTCCTTGTGTTAAATGTTTTTTTTTTTTCAGATCTCAGTTGCTGTCACACAAATGTCTCAAGTCACTTCTTTCCATTTTCTAAGTTTTCCTTAATTATGGCTCCGTTTGGAGTATTGTGGTAAAAAATTACGCAAATTTTAAACAACTTGAAATTGTTAACAGGAAAAAAACAGGAATAAAAATAAAGATAAATGACCCCCAATTGACTTTTGAAGTTGAAGTTTTTTTTAAATTTGAGATTATAATTTACCACTTATTATTAGTATGATCCATGTTCAATGTACAGAAGTTGGAAATTTACCAAGTCTGAGGTACACAGAAAATCTAAAAGATCAACAGTGAGGAAATTCAATAGAGAAATTTTGACTAAACTACATTTTATCGTACCTTAAATTTTGCATGGACATTGTAGCAACCTACATATTACAGAAACACCCTAGGCTTAACTTAAAAATCAGTAGGGGGGGCTTCCAACTCGACCCAAGAATCAGTTCTACAACATCTAAAAAAATCATTTACTTTACATATTTAAAAATTAAAAATGACTCCCGGTGAATAAGTTAATATTTATTTTCATTGAATTCCAGTTTTTTTTCCAGTCATATTTTTTATTAAAGGCATTTTATCATTATACCAAGATAAGAAATACATCTCTGATTGTTCCAGCTCCTTAACGTGCATGAGTGGCCGTCCTCCAAGACATCTAAGGTCAAGTACACACCTTTCTGACCTGCACGTTTCATGAACCAGACCATTAGTATAAATGGATGCACCTCTTCATTCAACTCTACAGATTTAAAATAGCTAAGACTTTTTGCTTCAAAATTTTTTACAGAGGTCAAACCACATCTATTAGATATTTATCAAATATCCTGTGAATTATTTTAAAAAGTAAAAAAAAAACCTACAGATACTCCCATGTCCTCTTCTTCATTCTTGACATGCTGGGATCACCTGAAGAGAAGAGATAATTAGCAGCACAGAGCGCAAGGATGAGATGTCCGGTGCTCCGGGCTGCTAATTATTCACACCCCACACATCCCTCTTCCATGTTAGGGACAGGTGGTGATGTCACATGCAAGTTAGTTATCTCCATCTCCCATGTTGGAGGGGGAGTTCACGTCAAGCAGGGGGCGTGAATGATTAGTAGCCCAGAGTAGGGGTTGGCAGGCTATTTCTTCAGCCTATTTTCTAAAAGTCTTTTTTTCAGGTGATTCCGGCTTGTCAAGATTAAAGAAGACCAGCGCGGAGATCAAGTTCAAGAGGAGGACAGGTGAGTATCTGTAGTGTTTTTTTTCTTTCATAGAGTGGTAGATTTCATTTAATTGAGACCAGAGACCTGTAAAATGGAAAAACATCCAAAATTAAATTGAGTTGTTGATGTGAGAGTCACCAGATATTGTCCATTGCTGTTCCATGGGTGGTATCAACATGTTTTGGGTGATCACATTGTTAATACAGTTTTTTTCATTTACATTGAAACTACATAGAAGCTTTTTTATAGCCTTTGAGTTATATCTGAGCCATGAATCAAGATTTTGCCAGTTTCTTCCTTGTAGGGCAGAGTCAGTGGTAAAGATCTGATGTCATGCCAGATAGAGTAGATACAGATTAGGGTTTGGTCAAGCTAAAGTCATCAATTAAACCAAAATAGAATACAGGATAGAGGGGGCGGCCCTGAGATATACATGTCTAACGATCCAGGTGTGGGGGACAGAGGCAAGGCAGGATGAGTTCCGGTGGGGTCAGAGAACTGCAGGACACTGAGAAGGTAACACATTTCTAAGGATAGACAGCTTATGTTACAAAAGCAAGATTTTCAAAAACTTACACAATATTGAATTAACCATTTATACCCAAGAGTTTCCTGCTACAGATCAAAATTCAGTAACATGTAACTCATGAGTCCTTCTGTATGTCACCACCCCCAATGCCCAACTGAAGGCCTGGATTGCCATTGGGTGTCAAATACTCTTTGGGGTCATATATCTTTATTTTTCTTCCTGTTTTTTCTCTAATTTTTTAGACATTTTTTTTGCCCATTGCAATTTTTGCACCTTTTTGGGGACATTGTGAAATGTCCACTGGACATTTGTTTTTTCTCAGAAGGACTCATTTATCTTCTATTCCAGATGTGCTAAATGTCGCAAATCACATTATCATTACAAATTGTGTAATAATTGCAACTTTTTTGGTGCAAAAAACTCTAGAGGAAACCATACGAAACCAAGGAAAAGAAGAGACTTGAGACATTTGTGCAACATTTTTTCGACATTTGTAAGAAATGTCTCAAAAAGAGATTTTAAAAAAACCCCATTTAACAGATGGAAAAAGTGAGATTGATAAATAACAAAAGAAGCAGACGGAAAAACGACGGGCAAAAACTAGCCAAAACAAACAGACACAAGATAAACTTACCCCCTATCAAAAACCCCCAATCAAAAATCAAAAATCACAATTAAATTTTGTAAACTAGTTCAAAGTGAATGCAGCGTGTTCTGGTAATTATGGCTGCTTTGCAGAGTTCTATGAAGTCAAAATATTTTGCTTTCAATACATGTAACAACTGGTAATTATCTTAATTATAAAAATATTAATAAAAGATTTATTGTTCTCTTCACAACATAACAGGTAGGTGTAGACTTTATTTATAGAATATGTATAATTAGTATTTTTATGCTTCTGATTGTCTCATTTGGAGGTTAATTTGTTGAAAATATTCTAAAAATCATCATCTATAAGGAAAAACACTGCTTTGTTCTTATATGCCAGTAAATGTTAGCTGCAAATGTTGCCATGGTTGTGCAATTACCGTACATTGATTTAGTTTTGTGCTATTAGTAAGGAATTTAGAGATTACCTTACCATGAAGATGTAGTCTGACCCCGCAGCATGTTATAGAGCAGGAGGAGCTGATAGTACAGGTTATAAAGCAAATTTAAGTTAGGAGTTGAGTAGGTTGTACATAGTATCCTTTCTGGAGGGAACTATTTATATAGCAGGGGAGTTGAAAAAGTACATAGTGGCCTGCCCTCAGCAGAATGTTATAGAGCGGAAAGAGCTGTGCAAATAATACATAGTGTCCTATCAGAAGGCATCAAGTTATAGAGCAGGAGGAGCTGAACAGAGTGGATATAGTTTTCTATCTGCAGGTAGCATGTTATAGAGCAGCAGGAGCCTGGCAGATTATATAAAGAGTCCTATTTGCAGGCAGCATGTTATAGGGCAGAAGGAGCTGAGCAGATTTTGCATATTGTCCTATCTGCAGGCTGCATGTTATAGAGCAGGAGATGAGCAGATTTTGCATATTGTCCTATCTGCAGGCAGCATGTTATAGAGCAGGAGGAGCTGAGCAGATTGTACATCGTGTCCTATCTTCAGGTAGCATCTTATAGAACAGGATGAGCTAAGCAGATTATACATATTGTCCTATCTGCAGGCAGCATGTTATAAGGGAGGAGAAGCTGAACCGTTTATTCAAAGTGAATAGCATGCATCAGGTTATAAAACAGGTTTTAGAGCAGTGGTGGAGAACCTATGGCACGGGTGCCAGAGGCGGCACTCAGAGCCCTTTCTGTGGGCACCCGGGCCATCACCCCAGCACACCAGACAGGACTCAAAGAGTCTTCCTGCAGTTCCAAGTAACTTAAAAAGATGCTGTTTTCAGTCATATATTAAAGTGATAATTACTTCGCTACTTGGGACTGTAGGAAGAGGGAGAATGAGTAGACTGGGCCTAATTATCTTTGGAGGACCTGTTGCTGGCCCCACGATTCTCTGTGTACAGAGGGACACTGGAAAGAAGCTAAAATGATGCAAATTTTCCATCTTGTCCTCAGGAGGCCAATATGATCGAACGTTGTTAAAGAACAGGGAGAAATAAGTTACTGCTTTAATTTTTGGTAGGCACCTCGCAATGAATAAGGGTTTTGGGTTGCAGCTTGGGCACTCGGCCGCTAAAAGGTTCGCCATCACTGTTTTAGAGTTTTATGGTAGAATTTTTAATACCTTATATACTCGAGTATAAGCCTAGTTTTTCAGCACAAAAAATGTGCTGAAAAACCCAAACTCGGCTAATACTCGAGTCAAAAAAATAAATATATCTAAACTCACCTTTCCGGCGAGCCCTGTATATCTTCTGTGCGATCTGTCCAGCAGCGACGGAAGGCTATATACACTGGGGCAGGGTCTGGCAGGCTATATACACTGGGGCAGGGTCTGGCAGGCTATATACACTGGGGCAGGGTCTGGCAGGATATATACATTGGGGCAGGGTCTGGCAGGCTATATACACTGGGGCAGGGGCTGGCAGGCTATATACACTGGGGCAGGGTCTGGCAGGCTATATACACTGGGGAAGGGGCTGGCTAGCTATATACACTGGAGCAGGGGCTGGCAGGCTATATACACTGGGGAAGGGGCTGGCTAGCTATATACACTGGAGCAGGGGCTGGCAGGCTATATACACTGGGGCAGGGTCTGGCAGGCTATATACACTGGGGCAGGGTCTGGCAGGATATATACATTGGGGCAGGGTCTGGCAGGCTATATACATTGGGGCAGGGTCTGGCAGGCTATATACACTGGGGCAGGGTCTGGCAGGCTATATACACTGGGGCAGGGTCTGGCAGGCTATATACACTGGGACAGGGGCTGGCAGGCTATATACACTGGGGCAGTGGCTGGCAGGCTATATAAACTGGGGCAGGGTCTGGCAGGCTATATACATTGGGGCAGGGTCTGGCAGGCTATATACACTGGGGCATGGCCTGGCTGGCTATATACACTGGGGCAGGGGCTGTATGGCTATATACACTGGGGCAGGGGCTGGATGGCTATATACTGGGGAGGCTGTGACCAATGCATTTCCCACCCTCGGCTTATACTCGAGTCAATAGGTTTTCCCAGTATTTTGTGGTAAAATTAGGGGCCTCGGCTTATACCCGGGTCGGCTTATACTCGACTATATACGGTATGTTATTTATTCATATCTTTAATCTCTGTATGCTGTCATGGAGAAGCAGTGGAAAAAAAATGTGAAAAACAAAATCAATTTACAAGAATAAAATGACTGTATTGTGTTATTTATGCTGCAAGGTCAATCGCGCAAAAACTTAAAGCGCAAAAAGACAATGGGATCACAGTTTTTTCTTCTATTTCCTCCTAGAACGAGTTAATTAAAGTTAATAAATGAGATAGATTTACCCCTTTGTGCCATTACACACTACAGCTGCTGTCTGTTACATAAAAGCAATAACAGGCATTAATTAGCAGCAAAATAAACATAAAGAAAATGTAAAAAAAAAATACCTATAAAAACCCCGCTGATAAATGCGATAATTTCACAACTATTCTCGACAAAAGGACGACAGGAATGTTAAGGGATAATTCTAAATAAGGATCCAGAAGTGCTAATTCCTAGGTATTTTGTCGACAGCTCTGTCAATTCTAAGATAATCACCTGAAGGGTCAAGAAGCCTAGAGCTGTAACTTGTCAGAGAGGTTTTTAAAAAAAAAAAAAAAAAATTTTTCACAAGGTTCCATAAACCATTTTCTTAAATTCCCTAAAGAATTTTAAGTAGGTTTTGTTTATGAACACAAAAGCTTGAAACCGTAATTAGTAACTTTCGAGAATTCTAGGGTTCAGTCTGAAAAGATCTTAAAATATAAAGAAAGAGGTAAACCTTTTTTTTATTTGGATTTTTTCTTTTTTTTTTCCACCCGCCTCTCAATCTTTTTACAAACGCCTTTGCTAAGTACAATTTGTTTACGGTTTAAATTTAGAGAGGATAATAGTAACCTAGCAACGGTGGCAAATTACATTTGGCATCAAATAATTGTCCTTTGGATTTATTTAAGTCGTTTTGTTTAAGAAAATCAAAAAAAGGAAATAAAATGGGGGGAAAAAAAACCCATCTATGTTTAGTTTAATTTACTCATTTGAATTTAAATGGTGATAGAAATTGAAGCAATTAAAGATAACGAATGGAAATATCTGTGATATAGTCATTTTTTTATCTCGTTGTCTAATTGCTTTCAAAGATGGATGCGGACCTGTCACCAATAAATCCAAATAAACAATAGAAAAAAGTATCTTGTTTCCCAGTTCACATCACTACTTCTTTTTGGAATCTTATTTTATCTAGTTGGGAGATTTCAGGTATGAAGAAATACTACAAAGATAACTTTAAATACTTAAAAAAAAATTTTAATAAAAATAAATCTTATGTAATCAAATGGGTTTTATGGGTTCACCAGAAAGCACTTGGAAGGTACGGAATACAAAAAATAAAAAAATTATCACCTTGCCCCTGGTATTCAGTAATGGGACCTCTGATCTTTTGCATAGGCTTTTGATCTAAGTAGAAGTATTAGGGATCCTGTCACTACTGTCCCCAATTGGTGGCCTCAGTGATCACAGGAATAAGAACTGTGATGTTCAGTTGTTACTTCACTGTTTACGCTTTTTTGACCAATTAGGTGCATCGGTTATGTGATCTTTGCCACTTTCAATCTAGCCAGTATCAGTGAAGCTATGTAAAGCAGGAAGTGATGTCAGTGAAGCTGAGTAGAACAGGAAGTGATGTTATCGAGGCGGTGTAGAGCAGGAATTGATGTAATTTGAACTGGGTAGAGTAGGAATTGATGTCAGTCAAGCCAGATAGCATAAAAATACATAAAAAGACAGAATAGACAAGAACTACTGAAAAAAAAACTAAAGCATGTCAATGTGGACACATTTTTCCCCCTTTTTTGGCCTCTTATGGGCTTTCCAGTCAGCCAACAAAATTCTTTGAGTCACATTGTCACATTCTTTCTCATGATTTCTTACATTCTATGCAATCATTTCTAAGCTTTTATGGTAAGGCATTAATTAAAGGGGTTCATCCTATCTGTTGCACTGACAGTTTGGTTAAAATTTCACTTTTGACATCCCATAGTCTTCTAAGGACCATGATTGGCCACATAAGGTCCTGTGATCCCCCGACAATTGCAGCCGAGTTGTTTGTAATGGTGAATAGAAGAATTTTTTGGATCGGAGGCTGAGGCAGGGTAAGAACACTATTTGTTTTAGTCACCATTTAATAATAGCTATGTTTGCCTGTTAAAAAATCTCATGGGTCCACTCCCATTTCTCCCAACTTTCTAAATAATTAGTGTCAGATAATAATATGCAAAAATGATTTTGAGACTTGTAGAGTATTTAAACATTCAAATAATGCATTTACAATACTGTTTGTTAACAATGTAATTCCCCCTGGAGGGTGAGTCCTACACAGATTCTCTCCTACCAGATGTACACATCTTTATCATATCATCTTACTTGAAATATTTTTATAGGATTTGGGGAGTTACAATATCTCAAAGGGGTTGTCCAGTTACAATAATTTAGCTAACTTGCTGATAGGTGGGAGTCTCAGTGATGAGAACCCATGGATCATGATAACCGGGGTTCGTTCTACTCTTATTGTACTCCAGTTACGATTGCCCCGGCTGCTCTATACATCTCATTGCTGCTGATGGAGATAGCTAAACGCTGTACATGGCTATATCTGTCAGCACCATAGAGATGAATAGAGCAGCTAGCGCATGTATGACTGTCTCCGCTATTCATGTGTGGCACATTGAACCCCCATTGTTATAATTTGTGGGGTCCCATCACTGAGATCCCCTCCAAACAACATGTTTGCCCCTTTTAAATTTGGTCAAATCCTTCAATATAATACTGAAAGTTATCTAGTATGATTAAACTTCTTCCTCCTGCACATCAATGAAGCTGTACAGAGCATGAAGTGATGTCAGTGAAGTTGTGTAGAAGAGGAAGTGATGTCATTGAAGCTGTATAGAGCAGGAAGTGATGTCAGTGAAGCTTTGTAGAGCAGGAAGTGATGTCATTGAACCTGTATAGAGCAGGAAGTGAAGTCATTGACACTGTGGAGAGAAGAAAGTATAGTCAGTAATGCAGAAAGTGATGTCAGTGAAGCTGTGTAGAGCAAGAAGTGATGTCATTGAAGTTGTGTACAGCAGGAATAATGTCAATGATGTCACGTACAGCAGGAATTAATGTCAGAAAATAAGTCAGCAGTGGGGCATTTTGCAACTTTTTTGAACTTCTTATTAACATGTACCTGTTTTAATTCTGTGTTTTATTTACGACTTTAATACAAATAGCATCGTGGGAATATGCATAGAAATCCACACATAGAATATTTAAATATTCTTGTATGTAACGTGACCTGAATCATATTATCTTTTAGCTCAAACTAGGATTTTTGCCAAATTGAAAAGAAATTTGTTATTTTTGTTATATCGCAATCCTCACTAGACCTAAGGGTTACTCCACTGAAATGATATCATCCATTATGGGATTTTCTTAATTGTATTTGTTCTCAATCTAAAAAGTCTGAAAACAGATAATTAAGACTTGAAGTGCATTAGGGCAAATAACTGAAAACCCATCTGGTGTATGAAATGATCAAGCAGACTGGGTGCAATCTTCCTACATCTGTCACTCATATCTGCTCCACGAGAACGCGTTAAAGGGATAATTTTTTTCCCCTTTTAAGTTCTCATTCTGCTTCGTATTGTCACTTAATATAACACCCATTGGTGACTATTAATGAAACAATTTGTGTTAGTGAACTTACAGCCAAGACTGGAAAAGAGTATTGAAAACCTAGTAATGTGATTTCAATTTAATCATCTGTCTGAAGTATAATGAGCTCTCAGCTTTTCAAAAAATGTGTCTAGCGCTTGATATGACAAAGCTCAATTTCCTAAAACTGATGCTTTCTGCAGATAATTACAATAAGTGATCGCCAGCGCAAATGGAAAGGGGAGAAAAAAAAACACAAATATCCATTTTATACTAATGGGATTATTTAAAGATCATTGTGTGGTCATAGGGCAAGCCAAGAAGTCGATGAGAAGAGAGGAGACGGGTTGTAGAGCAAGTCTGGGGCATTTATTTCCATTTCATCGCCCGGGGCGGAATCTGTATTATTATTATCTTGACATATTAGAAGGCAAATTCTCTCGAAGGCCGTGGATCATTCAGTGTCAAGTCCTATTGTGTTGTTGTTGTTTTGCTGTAGGCTAACAGCTCGGAGTAGGAAAATGTATATCTGTATGCAAGTAATGGGATGACAGGCCTTATGCTAACTATGATTACTGTTATATGGCACATGTTTTGTAAAAAAAAAATATATGTTAAAGGGGTGAAAATGTATGACCTCTTCAGGACTGGTTATAAGGCTACATTCACACGGACGTATTATTTCACCAGTCCCGTATTTGCGGGCCATATACATGTGACGTTTTTCATCCGTATGCAGCACGTATGTAACCCGTATTTTATACGTCCCCATAGACTTCTAGGGAATACGGAAATGAAATACAGGAGAAAATAGGACATGGTCTATATTTTTATATGGCCAGTATACGGTACGGTACGGAGTTAACAACGGCAATATAAATGGTCAGACGTATTGTCCATTGAAATGGCCGTTTTCATATGTCCATGTGAATGTAGCCTAAATGTCTGTTGCTTGTGAGTTTCACCAACCACCAGGACCTTTGAATAGAGTTCCCTTTGTGTAATTCATACGGGGTAACTTTGAATTCTTGGGCACCATCGTACAATCTGTAACAGGAACCCCCTCCTATCATGTGCCTTTTATACATTTGGGATCTTTTTATGTGGTGGAGAGTCCTTTGTGCCACCTCCTTCAGGGTCCTTGCTCAGGGGTGTAGCTAGGAGAGCTTGGATAGCTTGGATCGCATAGCGGATTTCTGCATGGGACCCCCCTACTGCTTAAAAAATATATATACATATTTGTACAGACATGTTTATACAATCACACACCATTTACTCATGTATATTCATATACACACATTTATATTATATTCACACACTGGAAGTTCTAGACTCATATATTCACTTTTATATACTCATATACATCTATACGCACACACATTTATGCACTCATATATATACTTTTATACACTAATACAGTATATACAAACACAAAGTTTTTATGCATTCATACATTTATACACACATACAGTATATACACATTCTTCGAGTTTGGCCAGCTGTGTGTGTGTGGGTGGGGTTTGGCGGGGGTTGGCGTCATGCAGGATGGAGGTCGCATGTGCCGGCCGGCAGCTAGGAGATTTGGTGGCTTTGAATTGGTTAGGAGAGTGCTCGACACAGCAGGTGAGGCCCCATTACATTGCGAGTAACGGGACCCCTGTTACTGCTGTGCTGTTAGCAGAAAGAGTCGGGCCCCTGTGTAGTACGGGTCCAGTAGCAGCCGCTGCAAATGCTATGGCTGTTGTTACACCCCTGTTGTTGCTGCTACTTAGTTAAAATTCTATAGTAGTAAGGTCATCGCATTTTGTCTTATATTTGCACCTTTTTTTGGGTGCATTTATATGTTTGCCCCGAAATGTGTAACTTTTCGTCTCACCTAGCGAAGTTAGACACATAAGAATCTTTAAGTATTGTACCTGTTATATCTTTAAAACCCAGATATACATTCTCCTGCAAGCCCCATCTAAACTTTTGCCTACACCTTCCCCCAAACTGGAGTTTATTTGCACCAAAATGGTACTGTCACGGGTGACTCCGGTATACATGCCTTGGATCGCGGGGGCACCCATGTCCTGCTGTGCCACACAGCCCCCTGTCTGGTTCTTGTCACGGGTGTCCTCACGATCCATGTTGCGGATCATGGGTGCACCCGTGATCCACTGTCCTGCCCTGCTCCCCCTCCTCTTCCCGGTGTGTGGTCCGCGCACCTCCTTCCTTCCCAGCCGCGCGCTCCTGCTTCAAGAATTTAAAGAGCCAGGGTCCTCCTTATTGGCGCTGGCATTCCCGGCTCGGCTATATAACTTGGCTACTCCCAGCATCCTCTGCCAGATCTTCAGCTCATTCTTCTGAGGAGAAAGCCTTCCTGAACATTTCCAGACGCCTCCGAATTCCCGTATTCTGTGGTGTTCCCGTGTTCCTGGTTTCCTGTGTTCCCTTGTTCCGTGGTATCCTATAGTGGTCCTGTTATCCTGTGGCGGCCCTGTGGTGGTCCTGTTATCCTGTGGCGGTCCTGTTATCCTGTGGCGGTCCTGGTATCCTGTGGTGGTCCTGGTATCCTGTGGCGGTCCTGCTATCCTGTGGTGCTCCGGTAATCCAGCAGCCATCCAAGGTCCTGCCAGCCATCCGAGGTCCTGCCAGCCATCCGTGGTCCTGCCAGCCATCCGAGGTCCTGCCAGCTATCCGAGGTCCTGCCAGCAATCCGTGGTCCTGCCAGCCATTCGTGGTCCTGCCAGCCTTGCGGCGGGCTCTGGCGAAGACCAGGAGATCACTTAGACTCCGCTCCCGGGTGCGGCTAAGGTTGTTATCTCCCGCGGTGGTCCAGGGAGTCCACTGTTTATCCCCCGAGATTGTGACAGGTACCATTTTTACCACAATTTGCAGTGCAATTAATTGGTGCAGGAGTCTTTGAACATCGCCGTTAATGGCTTTGAGAACAAAGCCTGTATTAGAAACAATACTAAATATTATATTATTAAAGGGGTTTTCCCACAAATTAAAGTTAGGCCCTATCCACGAGATAACGCCTATCTTGCTGATTGGTAGGGGTCTCAGTGATGACCCCCAAAGATCACGAAAGCAAGAGGTCCAATTGGGTCCCAGTTAACTCAGTCGGACCCCTCGTCGCTCCATGAGAGTAATGGAGCAGATGGCCACGCATGAGTGTTCTGCTGCATACATCTCAATGGAGCTGACGGAAACGAGCGATGAATGGAGCAGAACGGTCATGTGTGATAAGGGGTCCATCCAAGGTCCATCCAAGGTATCTGGATCCCCATAGAATCCCTCATTTTCGTGATCTGTGGGGGTCTCAGGATAGGGCCTAACTTGAATTTGTGGGAAAACCCCTTTAAGGATCCTTATTCTCTTAACACCAAATACAAACCACATATTCTATAAATACAGGGAAGTAAAAAATATTCCGTACTGATCCTGTCATGGGGCTTTGATGCTTTCAACAGTCCTGGGTGAAGAAATGCATTTTAAATTGCTGCTTCAATGTATTCAGGATGTATGTGCTAACAGGTCTGTCAGAGCAATTCACAACTCAGCCCCTAAAGCCACAGATTTGCATATCAATTTGCAAATTAAACTACCTGCTAATTTCTCCAAGACCGTACTTTGACCCATTCATCAATGAAGTTAAATTTCAGCTCTGGGAAACAGGCCATCCCCAGAACAGAAGCAAAGCAATGATCCTTACTAGAGATGAGCGAACATACTCGTCCGAGCTTGATGCTCGATCGAGCATTAGCGTACTCGTAACTGCTCGTTGCTCGGACGAATACTTCGCCCGCTCGAGAAAATGGCAGCTCCCGCCGTTTTGCTTTTTGGCGGCCAGAAACAGAGCCAATCACAAGCCAGGAGACTCTGCACTCCACCCAGCATGACGTGGTACCCTTACACGTCGATAGCAGTGGTTGGCTGGCCAGATCAGGTGACCCTGGGATAGACTAGCCGCTGCCCGCGCTGCTCAAATCATTCTGTGTCTGGATGCCGCTAGGGAGAGAGCTGCTGCTGGTTAGGGAAAGCGATAGGGTGTTCTATTAGAATAGTGTTAGGCAGGAGTGATTCAACAAGAACCCAACAGCCCTTCTTAGGGCTACAATAACGTTATACTTTTTTTTTTTTATTTGCTTGTGGCTGGGCTTGCTGGCACTAGTAGTGCAGCTAGTACCATATTGTGAGGAATTTGCAGGGGGACTTGCTACCGTTGTGTTTAACTCTTAGTGACACACATATCCACCTCAAACACCAAAGTGGGAAAATTTATTAGGGGTTTGATTTCAATTAGGCACAGTCTGCCAGTTTCTTTTTATTTTACGTTCATTTTTTTAATAACTCAGTGTCATCTCATCTTGCATAGTAGTGTGCTTTCATACTTGGCTAGAAAATAGCCATAGGAGAATCCAAACGGCTTACTTACGCCTACAGTAGCGTTATATATATTTGATTTCTGGTTGATCTGCTGGTGGCTGTCCTTGCTGCAGTGCATCTACTAGCAAATTGTGAGCAATTTGGAGGGAGACTTGCGACCGCTGTGTTTTGCGCTTAGTGACGCACATATCCATCGCAAAGACCGAAGTGGGAAAATTTATTAGGGCCCGGGGTTGTATTTCAATTAGGCACAGTCTGCCATTTCCTTTTTTATTTTACGTTTATTTTTTTCATAACTCAGCGTCATCTCATCTGGCATAGCAGTGTGCTTTCATACTTGGCTAGAAAATAGCCATAGCAATAGGATAGCATCGTTTGGTTTTAAAAACTAAAAAACACAAAAAAAAACAAAAAACACAAAAAAATTTTTAAAAAAATTAAAGTTATAACTCTCATTTTCAAAATGTTTAACCCGAGGGCTAGGGGTAGAGGACGAGGGCGGGGACGTGGGCGTCCAACCACTGCAGGGGTCAGAGGCCGTGGTCCTGGCCGGGGTGAGACACCACCTGCTTATGAGGGAGCAGGGGAACGCCGCAGAGCTACACTCCCTAGGTTCATGTCTGAAGTTACTGGGACTCGTGGTAGAGCACTGTTGAGGCCAGAACAGTGCGAACAGGTGATGTCGTGGATTGCCGACAATGCTTCGAGCAATTTGTCCACCAGTCAGTCTTCCACGCAGTCCACCCATGTCACCGAAATCGCCACTCCTCCAGCTCCTGCACCTCAGCCAACTCCCCCCCAGTCTGCCCCCTCCCAGGAAAATTTGGCATTTGAACCGGCATACTCTGAGGAACTGTTTTCTGGACCCTTCCCACAGTCACAAACCACTTGTCCGGTTGCTGCTGAGCAATTTTCCGATGCCCAGGTTTTCCACCAGTCGCAGTCTGTGGGTGATGATGACCTTCTTGACGTAGTGGAAGAAGTGTGTAAAGAGGTGTCCGACGATGAGGAGACACGGTTGTCAGACAGTGGGGAAGTTGTTGTCAGGGCAGGAAGTCCGAGGGGGGAGCAGACTGAGGGATCGGAGGATGATGAGGTGACAGACCCAAGCTGGGTTGATAGGCCGGGTGAACACAGTGCTTCTGAGACGGAGGAGAGTCCTCGACCAGAACAGGTTGGAAGAGGCAGTGGTGGGGCCAGACGGAGAGGCAGGGCCAGAGCAGGTGCATCAGCGCCAAATGTGTCACGTAGTGAAGCTCCCGTGGCGAGGGCTCTTGCGGCGAGGGCTAGATTTTCAGAAGTCTGGAGGTTCTTTAAGGAAACACCGGATGACCGACGGACTGTGGTGTGCAACCTTTGCCAAACCAGGATCAGCAGGGGTTCCACCACTACTAGCTTAACTACCACCAGTATGCGCAGGCATATGAATGCTAAACACCCCACTCAGTGGCACCAAGCCCGTTCACCTCCGGCCGTGCACACCACTGCTCTTTCCCCTGTTTCAGCTGATAGTCAGCCCCCTGCCCAGGACCCTGGCACAAAAACCCCATCGTCGCCTCCACGATCCTCCACAGCATCCACCAGCGTTCAGCTCTCCATACCCCAGACGCTGGAGCGGAAACGCAAATATAGTGCAACCCACCCGCACGCCCAAGCCCTTAATGTCCACATCTCCAGATTGCTCAGCCTGGAGATGCTGCCCTATAGGCTAGTAGAGACCGAGGCCTTTCGCAACCTCATGGCGGCGGCCGCCCCTCGGTATTCGGTCCCCAGCCGCCACTACTTTTCCCGATGTGCCGTCCCAGCCCTGCACCAGCACGTGTCAGACAACATCATCCGTGCCCTGACCAACGCCGTTTCTGACAAGGTCCACCTGACCACGGACACGTGGACGAGTGCTGCCGGGCAGGGCCACTATATATCGCTGACGGCACATTGGGTTAACTTGGTGGAGGCTGGGACCGAGTCTGACCCTGCGGCTGGTCATATACTGCCGACGCCAAGGATTGCGGGGCCTACCTCGGTCCAGGTGTTTCAGGCCTACTATGCCTCCTCCTCCTCCCACCCCTCCTCCACCTCCTCCTCTGAACTACCATCCGTGGGCATGGCGCCATCAGTCGGTAGCTCTAGGCACAGCAGCAGTGCCGTCGCTAAGCGACGGCAGGCGGTGCTCAAACTGCTGAGCCTAGGCGATAAAAGGCACACCGCCCAAGAACTATTACAGGGCATCACGGCGCAGACTGATCTGTGGCTGGCACCGCTGAACCTGAAGCCAGGCATGGTTGTGTGTGACAACGGCCGTAACCTGGTGGCGGCTCTGCAACTCGGCAGACTGACACATGTGCCATGCCTGCCATGTGTGAAATCTGATAGTTCAGCGTTTCCTCAAGACAAATCTGTCTGATTTGCTCACAAAGGTGCGCCGCATCTGTGCGCATTTCAGGAAGTCCAGCACAGATGCTGCCACTCTCAGGGCAGCGCAGCGCCGCCTCCAACTGCCCGCTCACCGACTGTTGTGCGACGTGCCCACGAGGTGGAATTCAACACTGACCATGTTATCCAGAGTTTACCAGCAGCGCCGAGCGATTGTAGACTGCCAGATGTCAACTTCCACCAGAACTGGTAGTCAGGTCAGTCAGCTTCCTCAAGTCTACAATGAGGAGTGGACGTGGATGTCTGTTATCTGTCAGGTGCTGAGTAACTTTGAGGAGTCAACACAGATGGTCAGTGGCGATGCCGCCATCATCAGCCTCACCATCCCGCTGCTTGGCCTGTTGAAAAACTCTCTGATCAGCATGAAGTCGGAAGCTTTGCGCTCGTCACAAGAGACGGGGGAAGAAGATTCCCTTGTTGATAGCCAAAGCACCCTTAGGTCTGTTTCTCAGCGCATATCGGAGGAGGTGGAGGTGGAGGAGGATGAGGAGGAAGAGGAGGAGAATGTTGGCGAGACACAAGAGGGGACCATTGTTGAGTCCTTCACTGTTCAGCGTGTATGGGCAGAAGAAGAGGAGTTGGAGGAGTTGGAGGAGGAGG
The DNA here is from genome assembly GCF_040894005.1 of Engystomops pustulosus. Taxonomy (NCBI): domain Eukaryota; kingdom Metazoa; phylum Chordata; class Amphibia; order Anura; family Leptodactylidae; genus Engystomops; species Engystomops pustulosus. The sequence goes on from NC_092420.1 coordinate 82,826,659, forward strand.
AAATGGACAGTCAGGCCAGTGAGGGGAGTGAATTCTTACGCGTTGGTACTCTGGCGCATATGGCAGATTTCATGCTAGGCTGCCTATCCCGTGACCCTCGCGTTCAAAGAATTTATTCCAGCACCGATTACTGGGTGTTCACTCTCCTGGACCCACGGTACAAGCAAAATCTTTCCACTCTCATCCCTGGAGAGGAAAGGAGTGTGAGAATGCATGAATACCAGCAGGCCCTGGTGCACAAGCTGAAACAGTATTTCCCTTCTGACAGCGCTAGCGGCAGAGTGCGTAGTTCTGCGGGACAAGTAGCGAGGGAGAGTAGGCGAGCAGGCAGCTTGTCCAGCACTGGCAAGGGTACGCTTTACAAGGCTTTTGCCAGCTTTATGTCACCCCAGCAAGACACTGTCACCTGTCCCCAGTCTCGGCAGAGTAGGGCTGATCTTTACAGAAAGATGGTGAGGGAGTACGTAGCTGACCATACCATCGTCCTAAATGATCACACAGCTCCCTACAACTACTGGGTTTCAAAGCTGGACATGTGGCACGAACTGGCGCTGTACGCCTTAGAGGTTCTTGCCTGCCCTGCCGCTAGCGTCTTGTCCGAGCGGGTTTTCAGTGCAGCTGGTGGCATCATCACCGATAAGCGTACACGCCTGTCGACTGACAGCGCTGACAGGCTGACGCTTATTAAGATGAATAAAGCCTGGATTTCTCATAATTTCCAATCTCCACCAGGTGAAGGAAGCTCTACCTGAATAATTTATCCACTCCTCCTCCTCCTCATTTTCCTCCTTCTCCTCCTCTTTGTAGAGTAAAGCAGAGGAAACTGGCTATTTTTTGACAGGGCCCACTGGCTCTAGCTATAGTACTTTATGCATTTAATTTTTCTGGAGGGCCACCGACCCGGTCCTCTGTTTTAAACAATTTTTGGGAGTGCCACATACAGGCACTCAATCTATTCAATTTTTCTGGAGGGCCACCTACCTGCTCCTCTGGTTTGAAAACTTTTTTGGACTGCCACATACAGGCACTCAATCTATTCCATTTTACTGGAGGGCCACCTACCTGCTCCTCTGGTTTGAAAATTTTTTTGGACTGCCACATACAGGCACTCAATCTATTCAATTTTTCTGGAGGGCCACCTACCTGCTCCTCTGGTTTGAAAACTTTTTTGGACTGCCACATACAGGCACTCAATCTATTCAATTTTTCTGGAGGGCCACCTACCTGCTCCTCTGGTTTGAAAACTTTTTTGGACTGCCACATACAGGCACTCAATCTATTTCATTTTTCTGGAGGGCCACCTACCTGCTCCTCTGGTTTGAAAACTTTTTTGGACTGCCACATACAGGCACTCAATCTATTCAATTTTTCTGGAGGGCCACCTACCTGCTTCTCTGGTTTGAAAACTTTTTTGGTTTGCCACATACAGGCACTCAATCTATTTCATTTTTCTGGAGGGCCACCTACCTGCTCCTCTGGTTTGAAAACTTTTTTGGACTGCCACATACAGGCACTCAATCTATTTCATTTTTCTGGAGGGCCACCTACCTGCTCCTCTGGTTTGAAAACTTTTTTGGACTGCCACATACAGGCACTATCCAAATTAAATTGTCTCCATAGCAGCCTCCACACGTTGTCTCCATTGCTACCTCCAAAAGTCGTCCATATAGCTGCCTCCATACATCGTCCCCTTATCAAACGAGGTGTGTCAGGCAGAAATTTGGGTTGTTTTCATGGATTCCACATCAAAGTTGTTAACTTTGTCGCCACCCTGCTGTGTTATCCACAAAATATACTGGCAAACTTTTATCATTTACCAATATTATTTCAGCGCTTCTTGCGCATCTGTTTACATTCCCCTCACCCGCCATATCCTAAATTTATAAGAACGCTACTACACTTGATCTTATACAAAAGGTTCTTAGAAGTGCTGTTTGGGGAGTAGCCTAGAGACAGGGGCTTGGATTGGCGAAAGCTCGCCTGGCAGCGGAGCGCCAGCTCCATGCGCATCATGCGCTTCTTGCGCATCTGTTTACATTCCCCTCACCCGCCATATCCCAAACTTATAAGAACGCTACTACACTTAACTTGGTGCAGGCTGGGACCGAGTCTGACCCGGGGGCTAGTCATATACTGCCGACGGAGAGAATTGCGGGGCCTACCTCGGTCCAGGTCTAAAAGGCCTAGTATACCTCCTCCTCCTCCGAATTACCATCCGTGGCCATGGCGCCATCAGTCGGTAGCTCTAGGCACAGCAGCAGTGCCGTCGCTAAGCGACAGCAGGCGGTGCTCAAACTGCTGAGCCTAGGCGATAAAAGGCACACCGCCCAAAAGCTATTACAGGGCATTCCACATCAAACTTGTTAACTTTGTCGCCACCCTGCTGTGTAATCCACAAAATATACTGGCCAACTTTTTTCATTTCCCGATATTATTTCAGCGCTTCTTGCGCATTTGTTTACATTCCCCTCACCCGGCATATCCCAAACTTATAAGAACGCTACTACACTTGATCTTATACAAAAGGTTCTTAGAAGTGCTGTTTGGGGAGTAGCCTAGAGACAGGGGCTTGGATTGGCGAAAGCTCACCTGGCAGCGGAGCGCCAGCTCCATGCACATCATGCGCTTCTTGCGCATCTGTTTACATTCCCCTCACCCGCCATATCCCAAACTTATAAGAACGCTACTACACTTGATCTTATACAAAAGGTTCTTAGAAGTGCTGTTTGGGGAGTAGCCTAGAGACAGGGGCTTGGATTGGCGAAAGCTCACCTGGCAGCGGAGCGCCAGCTCCATGCCAAGATCCAACTAACATAGTTTTAACTGCAGCACCTTTAATCTACTACTAGTTCACTGCCTCCATACATGGTCCCCTTATCAAACGAGCTGTGTCAGGCAGAATTTTGGGTTGTTTTCATGGCTTCCATGTTAACTTTGTCGCCACCCTGCTGTGTAATCCACAAAATATACTGGCAAACTTTTATCATGTACCGATATTATTTGAGCGCTTCTTGCTCACCTCCTTTGGTTCCTCTCTGCCACCCATTGTTTTGAAGCCTGAGTCCATTTAGGGTATGTCGCCATGACACTCTCTAGCCTGCCGCTGCTGCCGCTGCCTCTGCATGCCGTCCCCTATAGTGTCAGGGTCAATTATTGGATGTTTTACATGCTATCTAGCTTCATTCTGTCACTCTGTCATGGCCATGCTGTTGCCCATAATTTTGGCATAATGGTGCGATTAAGCAGCCTCAGAGGCATCCATGCATGCTGCCCCTGCTGTTTCCTGTCCATTTCCGTGGTGTTTCCATCCTTTTCTGAGGTTCCCAGGTGTTTGGCCAAGCTTCCCTGTGCAGAGCCTTGGTCCCCTTGAAAAATGCTCGAGTCTCCCATTGACTTCAATGGGGCTCGTTATTCGAGACGAGCACTCGAGCATCGGGAAAAGTTCATCTCGAATAACGAGTACCCGAGCATTTTAGTGCTCGCTCATCTCTAATCCTTACACTTTTTTATAATTTTTATCCTCTGTATTGTAATCAAGAAACAAAATCATAAACACATTGAGAGTAAACTAAATCAATGTAGCTAATATTAATTAGTTCTTAAAGTAGTTACAGATTGTATTAGATTGCTTACCAGAAATTAGATGGATCCAATTATATTAAACATTAAGCAAAATCAAGAAATCACATTTTAAAGAATAAGAGTTCTTTACCCCAGATGTTTCACAAGGAGGTATATAGTATTCCATATGTATTCCCAATGTCATTAGCCAAAGTAGTCTACAGTGCATTAAGAATGACTTATGCATCATTGAGGAGATGATACATGGTACAAAAGCATCTGGAAGAAGTTGTAGTCAGAAAAGATAAGATTAAGACGGATAAAGTACATTCAAGATTGCACAATGTCTGCAATGAGATGGGTCGAGGCAGGTGGTAGAAGAGATCGGAGACAAAATAGAATACAACCTTTGGGTATTTTATGTAATGGACCTTACTTGAACACTTTAGAGCAACGGGGAGGGTTTTTTTTATAAAAACCAAAGCACTCAGACCATTTCCTTATACATGAGGCCCACATGTGAGGAGTGGTGGCTCATACAGAGAGTAGAAGAACAATCATGGAAAGAAGATGATATGGTGTGGAAGGTGATAAATAATTTTTTTACCTTACGTGTCAAAGCACCAGTTACACCATGTATCTTGTCCTTGGTCTTCTTGGTCCACAAAACTCTGAGTATGTTTGTTCTTGGGCCCAAGGACCTCTGTATGTCAATGTGGAGGTTTTATCATTGTGTACTAATCCAGAAATTCTCAAGGAGTTGCTCTCCTACAGAAAGTATCCATCAAAATAATTTGTCATCTGGGTCAGAGAATACGTTTTTAAAGTCTACATATCTGTATCATTAGTTTTGAGGCTCAGTAGTTTCTTCCATTTGTCATATTCTGTCAACGACAGGAAATTCAGAAATATTGAACAATTCCCGTCTTGCCTTTTCTTAACACTGAAGATATTCAATGTATCAGTGAGTTACATTCAGTCTTGTACAATCTTTAATCTCCTTTGGCGGAAAGGAATTAACACCACTCAGTGTGTGCTGTAGACCAAAGGACTGTGATATGAAAATCATTATTATAATAGATTATATTATAAGGTACACTTCAAAAACCAGCATAGAGCTATCTATACGCTCCTGCCCTTCACAGAGTCAGAAGTAGAGAAAAAAGTGAAAAAGTTTAAAGAGTACATAGTTCTGTTAACATTCTCTGAAACACTGGTGAAACTTCTGAGGAATGTTTTTAAAGGGAAAAGGTACGTCAGATCATTGACTTTTATTTCTTCTTAAGCCATGTCACACAAACAAAAAAAGAAAGATTTCTTTACATCATCTTCAAGGTAAGAAGAGGTGTCTTATATTGATGTCCAAGGTAAAGTAAAAATTAACCAGCATACTATTTTGTCTATAACTTCGACATTACAACTCAAAATGTCAACTCAAAAGATCTTCTTCTACAGCCATTGTAAGGCCCTAAACTTTTCTCTAGTAAAGTTTTGAAATGTGTTTTTATACCATATTAACTTTTTGTTAATTTTTGGAAGATTTATGAACGATTGAAGAAAAGTGGGAGGACTTCGTCAACATAGTCACATACTACTAGACCGGATGCCCAACTACCAGCCGTGGGTGGCCACCATTTGAAGAAAACTCAGAAAATATGACCTGGTCAGAGGATTCCTGCATGTTAGATTTGTTGTCCAATAAAGCACTGACTCGACACTCGTTCTCAGTTATGGAGGCACTCTGGGATATTTTCCATACAGTTGTACCTATAGGTAGATACTAGACTGTATTTGTGAACTGCCTTTTATAAAATGTGATCTGCTAAAAACAAGAACCGATCTTTCCTATCATCCATTCAATTTTTTTGAATTGTTTTCCCTATATAGGTAACTTATTAACCATTCACTTTAAGAAGAAGCCCTAGACTGCTAGTAGTGGATCTGTGTATAGAATGTAGTCTATGGGCCATTATCAATACACTTTGGGGTTCATTTATTAATTTGGGCACAGGGGGGTGTAGGAAGTGTTCTGTAATTTTCAGTGTGATGTATGTTTGTGGGGCCAAAGGATTAAAGATTTGGCAAACGAACCAAAAGGTTAAGAACTTCTGGTTAGAAGCACCAGAAAAGTGTCAGATTCACGATTGGGGCCACAATTTTGTGAATGTTGTGAGTGTCAGAAAACCACCAAAATTGTGTCGCTGACACTTCATAAATAAGGCCAAGAGATGCAGCAAGGTAGGAAAAAAAATCTGCCAGTTCTCAGTTTGAAAGCCGATAATAAATGCCCCCTTTGCCTTAGTCTGAGGGGGTTTTGATAGTGGACTAAAGGAAACTAGTAAAGTGGATGTCAGGGTACGGGATGAGTGGATTCACTGGATCACCATGGGAGGTGGCACTAGCCGTAGGTCACGGGGGCACCTGCATACCGAGGGGCATGGGTGAGGGGCACTCAGCAACACTTTTCAAATTCCATTGTGGAATTCTTTGTTAAACGTGACAAAAAACTCCCCAGTGAAGTTCAAAATGCATTGCTACTTTGAGTGCTACTCATTTTGCTTTTTAACCACACTGTTTTGCTTGTGTTGTGCCCTCATATGTTTTTGAAGGCGCTGGTAATAATCTTCCTCTAAGGGTTTCCTTTACATTGGCAACTTATCCCCTATCTGAACAGCGATTAAGCTGTAGACTTGTCTGTGGGATAAACCTATTTAACTACATTATCTACTTGAAGGGTTTCTCCCACTTAGAGCCGAAGACTGTCAGTGCTTGATCCTATACATAGTGTCTTCCTGTAATGTAAGGGACACAGACACAGAGGGAGAGCCCTGATACTGAGTCCCAGAAACAAGTCCTACCTACTTACTGCATTCACCCTAAACAGTGGGCAGTAATTGTGCATCACTCCCTCCTTATGCCAAAGTGTAAATACATAACAGGAAAACAACACATACAGAGAAGAATAATCACCAAGCCAAGTCACAACAGAGATAGCAATGAGGTACAGAAGTACTGAAGCAATAAATAGTCTGAACAGGAGCCAATAACCTAATACCAGAAATACAGCATCTCTCTCACAAGGCATGGAGCAGGTCAAGACAAACTAAAACCAGCAGTGAACTGAATGTGAACAAAATATTTAAAGGAGACCAGATCCTGTGTTTCAGTGACGATTGGAGCAGAGCTCTGTCAGTCACAACAGTTGACCGTCGCTGAACCAGAGCAGATTGCAGGAGAAGGATGTGGTGCCATCAACTCCCAACCAAGCAAATAACATAAAATATAGAGACAAAACCAGTGTTTCCTCGAGGATACACCACCGACTGAGGATGACCCTGAGTCCGATGTTACTCTTACTTTTTTCTCTCAATTTATTTCTCTCCTTCCTATTTTCTTGTTTTCTTTTTCTCTTCCTTAGTCAGGGTATCCCTCCTTTCCTTCCTTCTTTCCTTCCTTTCTCTTTTGTAATTATGGAAGGAACACTAGCTAACTACATTGGTCAGGATATTCAAATACAGGACTAGGGTAAAGTAGCCCTTAACCTCTATTGTCTAAACGCCTTAGCCACCACTCTACTGTTTTTTTTTTGTTGAAGATTTTAAAGGCATCATTAAGAATAAACTGCATGCAGTAAGGTCCATTAATTCCTTGGTAGAAAACAAGCATTATGGATGTTCAGATTCAGGGGTTTAATGGTATATTCAGCGATCGGCTATTCCAATCTCGCTAATGGTTTGTTGCTATTGAATATATTCAAGCGGCAGTAGAAGGCAGAAAACGTATACAGCCTTCTATTAAAACATTTTCACATTTACTATAGGAAATATACTTTTGAAAAGCGACAAGTAGTTTTTTCCTGGCTCCACCAATCACTGCGCCTCCCCCGACGTTATAATCATGCTCTCTGTGGGTGAGAGTGCCCTGGACAGATTCATTCCGCTCCTCCACGCGGCATTAAGACACTGTATTTTATAAGACATTCAAAATTATATATGGCATCCCTACGACGGAGGGGGGGGGGGGAACACCACGGCAAGATGTGAAATGAGACAATTGGAAAATGAAAAAATATTATTATTTTAAGAATTGTAACATTTTAATATAATGTGAAAAATGATGAGGGTATAACAAATGCATAAAAAGCTAGCTAATAATAAAAAAGGCCTGCCTGGGAGATCCCGCTGACATATTTGCATTTACTGTTAAACTAATACGGCGCACGTTCCTGAATGCAAATAATTCACGAGAGGAAGCTATACGAGGGTTTTAATAATCATTTTGTTTTAATGAGAAGATGTACTTTGATTGAAGACGGCTTCAAAATGTTCTGAACTAGGTCTAATAAAGGACATTTTTTACGCTTTTTTTTTCTTCTTCGACAATTGTACTGGAGTCACAGCGTTCTGCATTGAATTTACGACAGGCTTGCGAATCCTCTTTCAAATTAATATATAGATGTTATAATTAAATGTTTCACACTTGTAAATTTGGAAATAACTAATCACTGAAATTTTATTTAAATCCAGTGTCATTTGGCACTGATGCCCTCCTCCGACTCGAATAGTGATGCTCCATAGTATGGACCTTATGGTTTTGTGGAGATAAGGGCAATTTTTTGTCTCTCTATGGCAACAAAATTTCTTAATGCCATCTCCCCATTTATTCTTATCCCCTACAAACACAGACTCAAAGTGGGACATCCAACCTACAATCAACACTAAATAATGGTCAATGAGGGACCACAACTTGCTGCTGTGGGATTCACAATGATCTCCGATGTTGTTAATATAACTTAAAGGAAACCTACCACCACAGATCTACCTCTAATGTAGAGTAGTATAGCACTCTTTAGGGCTAACTTGTTTGTGACCCAGAACTTTATACATTTTAATTCCCCTAATATGCAAATTTTCTAATGAGGCTACTGGGGCGTGGAGTAGCCGCAACTGAGGCTACACGGCATGGCTACTCCATGCCCTAGTAGCGATTTTGCGTTCCATCTTGCAATGCATCTTCAGCGTGCAGCTCCTGGTCATCTGCGAAGCCGGGTTCTGTGAGTTCTATATTAGTATACATTAGAGGAACCTGCCTACCGGATCTACCTTAATAGGTAGAACCGTGGTGGTAGGTTTCCTCTAAGTATGTTTGGTTTCAGATATCAGGCCCTTCTTTTTGCAATTGCATATGGCACTTTTTTGGCATTGAACCTTGGCTACCATGACCTACATGTTCTACATAAAATGGGGGGGGGGTATTAATAAGGGCTTCTTCAGCATAGAAACCCTAAAATAATCACAAATGCTAGCTTATTGCAATTATTCCCCCCTTACACTCTCTCCATTTCCAAGATCCTCCAGTGGAGCATTCATTTCTGTGAGTCTCCATACAAGATGGCCTTAATTGGCAAAGTTCCATATGGAGAACTCTTACTTCCCGAACGTAGTCTAAAGTCTCTCCCTCAGCCAAATCACTTCCCTATGCTGTATCGATGAGACACAAAGACATCAAAACAGCTTTGTCTACAGTTAGGAGTCTGTCCCTTCTGGAATAGATATATTGGTTTGACTTTAATCCTGCATCATGTCATTAGTCTTCTTGAAAGTCATGCTTGATATTAAGGAGACTGCCTTACAATGTAATTAAAAGGCAGTGTTCTCCTTATCCCATCCTGGAAAATGTATTTGCATTGCATTTACCAGCACCCCACAGTCACCAAAGCCAGAGATTCTGGTCATGCCATTGATGTTCCTTTAAGTCCTCCTAGCTGTAATCATGGGTTGATAGTCATTCATGGAATCCAATAATTTAGCCATATTTTCCCCAGAAGCAGGGGATCTTATAATTTGTAATTCTGTTTACCTGGGAGAATACCTATGTTTACTATCCTAAAAATATAGCTGTGTGAAGAAAATTATCAAAAAATTCACATTCTTCTTTGCACATTCACATTGTTTTATAGTAACTGAAGCCTTTGATGGCCGGTGATGGCTAGAAGTCAGCACTTGTTACTGTAGCTACTGAAATTACCAACTTAATCCATTGATTCCCTGCTAATTAGAAGAATCAGATTATAGGTCTCCTGGGCAGTGCTGGACAATACTTGTCTATAAGACAAAGGAATGTGAAATCGATAGGAATATTAAGACCCTGGAATGAGTTAAGCAGCTCTCTAAATGAGTCTTGCTACTAAACAGTCTGCCATTTTATTGTCAGGTAGAATAAATTAGTTGAACTTATCCTCTAGGTCTGGGAAGAGTGTTTTATGATAGGCTTATCTATTCAGGATCATTAGATGTAATCATTCTTTGTTATTAAAAGTTTGTCATTAATCAGGTCTTAAGAAACCCGTCTAGAGAATTATAACTAAAAAATATTGAATTTTTAAGTGTATCAAGGTCGTTGGTTTACATCATGGTAAGTATATGTATAACACTGACTTATGACGCCATATTTATGACGCCTAGTGCACATCACCACTCCAAATGGAAGAGAAGAGACTCTACAGCTTTGTGTTACACCACAGTCAAAAAACTTTTTCTGTGTCCTGTGGTTGCAGATACTCAAGAAGGATGAAGGTCAGCATCTCCTTGTCTCCTTAAGCCATTTGATTTTTGAACAATCGCTCTGGGTACATTGGCTGCATCCACCACTGCATGGTGCCCCAAGTAGTATGGGTTGTATAAAAGGTAAGTCCACCCCTGATTCTTGGTGTAGAATAAGCTAATGCTATCATACTTTATCTGTCATGTAACAAGGCCTGGCATTGGCTGGCTCCCTCTACAAGTGTTGAATTGACCCATCAGTGGATAGCAGAATTATTTAGTTGGCTCTCTGTACTGGGTACACAGGACTCAGAGACAACATACAGGACAGTGCACCCTTAACTCCCCCAACAGCCCTACTGGCTTGCCTCTGCATATCTTATTGATAAAGGACGACCATAAAGACAGTGCCTTCCTAGGTCACAGGGTGGACAAGAAACAAAAAAAAGCAAAATCTTGGTTGACAATCCGGGTCACAACTGAGAGAGCATATAAGGAACAGAATCTCAAACACCAAAGAATAGTCACAAAAACAAGTCAAGAATCAAATACTAGAAATACAGGTGATGTGAACTATAGAAAAATAGATAATAGAGCTAGCAAATGAATTTGACCAGCAGGGATTGAACTGAGGGTAGGATATTTATAATGAGGAGGAACTCCAAGGTGGTTGGAGCACCCCTCATAGCCACAAGGTGTTAACTCTTACTGGTCCAGAGTCTGGCTGTAGAGAAAAATGTGTGGGGAATTTAATTCAGAACCAGACACTAAAACATAGTTGATGCTGACTGATGAAAGTAATCAAAGTAAAAGTCATCTTTTTGTCTTAACCTATCCTTTACCAACCGAGGAAGTTGCCGACATGGTAGTAACACCCACTCCACATGTATAATTATTATTTAAGTGTTCCGCATTTGGTGTGTTAGAAGAGTTCCCCAGATCACTTTACCTTTTGATATTTATACAACATAGTCATGTGCTTAAAGGGATATTCTGAACGCAAGTATCAACTTTTCACTGGATGGGAAATAATTCCAAAATTAGTGTGGATCTGGATAATGGGACTATGAGCAAAAATGCCATAAGAGGGCACTTTAGCCCTTGATCCCTTCACCTGAAAAACTCTGTCCAAGTTGAATGGCTTGGGACTACTGAAGTTATATGCCTTATATTTAGTCACTGTATGCTATAATAACTAGAGGGAGTATCATGTGACCCCCAACAGAACATAGCAAAAAGAGGATCTCAACATAAGACCACCCCTGCTTATATGTATGTGCTCCACCTCAGTCCACGGAGAAGAACAATAAGAAAATAAAACTTTCTATGTTCAACGTTACTTTCGAGAAGTTTTTTTTGCAATCTCAGCGTAACTCACACACTCTTCAAAAAATGCAATAATTTCTCGGTTTTCATGAAAAAGGCAATTAAGACGTATGTGCTCGATGACGACCTATCACGTGTCTCCCTAGGAACATCAGCAACTTGCAATCGGAACTGAAAAGAAAATTCTGTCGAAACTTTATATGATATCCCAAGTGGTAATAAGACGGTTAGCAAATTGTTGCTCAAAGTTTTTTTTACTTGCTTTTTTGTAGTGGAAAAGTACCAGGCGTCTAGTAAAGTTTTCTTTGTTTTTTTTTTTGTTTTGTTTTTTTGCTTTGCACAGTTTGCTTATGTGACCTGAAGAATTCGGCTGACATGTAATAATTCAGTTTGAATAGACAGTAGTCAGAGCGCTCACTCCCCCTCACGTCTCTACAATAGCACTTGGCAGGCAGCCATGACTACTGGAAGGCTCTTAACGCACCTAGATAAACAGCATTGATATTCCGGAATATTAGAAGAATTTTCTAAATGCATTGGAAGCTACGTACGATTCAGTACATTGCATATTCCATGTTAGTTAGATGTTATACCTTATATACTCGAGTATAAGCCTAGTTTTTCAGCACAAAAATGTGCTGAAAACCCCAAACTCGGCTTATACTCGAGTCAAAAAAATAAATATATCTAAACTCACCTTTCCGGCGACCCCTGTATATCTTCTGTGCGATCTTTCCGGCAGCGGCGGCAGGCTATATACACTGGGGCAGGGTCTGGCAGGCTATATACACTGGGGCAGGGTCTGGCAGGATATATACATTGGGGCAGGGTCTGGCAGGCTATATACACTGGGGCAGCTGTGACCAATGCATTTCCCACCCTCGGCTTATACTCGAGTCAATAGGTTTTCCCAGTATTTTGTGGTAAAATTAGGGGCCTCGGCTTATACTCGGGTCGGCTTATACTCGAGTATATATGGTAATTGTATCCAGAGATAACCCTCTCCCAAATTCAAGTCTATACAAGGAAATACAATGTAGTCCAATATAGTAAATCCGAACACTATTAACAGTCTTATTCTCTGCTTACACCCCATTCTGCATGTGTCACATAACAGGGTCTTTCATACACTATGGGGTATTTACAAAGGGCCGTGCGCCAGTTTTCTGTCGGACTTTGCACATTCTTTTCAGTGCAAACTGCTTGGACAGGTATTTAAGAGGTGTCCGAGACACATTTGTGTTGCACGCAACCTTTTTCTGGCGTAGCTGCACTATTTTTCATGCAGCACAAATTTCTGCGCTAAAGGGGGCGTTCCGGTGCTCAGTCAGACCGTGCACCAGATTTAACATGTGTCGAATACACCCAATGTTAAAGATGCACCAAAAATAAAAGTGGTGCACTCTGTCGGGGCAGTGCAGGGGATGCTAGTTTCATGAAGAACTTGAGCCATAAATCCTGAATCTGGCGCCCCCTGCATACTACACAGGGAAACTGCACATAGTACACACTGCACTTTTCCTTGGTTATCTTTCCACTGTTCTGTACATTTCCAGATATACGTGTGTCGCTAGATGACCAACTATTTAAGACACTGGGGGAGTTTGGTTATGCCATCTCAGCTGGTTTTCTAGTGAAAGCATGAAAATCTCCCCTTCCCTACCAGTTCTGAGGATATTCCAGGGAGTGGGATGGGTGGTGGACAGGAAACCACACAAATGGCACAGTCTGACACAGTTAATGTAAGCTCTGCAGGAAAACTGGCAGAGACTATGCAGAAATCTCCACCAGGTCAGTCCTGGTCTAAACCATTCCAACCTGGCAGAGATTGCAATTCAAAAGAGCCGGAACCTCTAAGTAGACACAGGCTGCAAAGACCCTTAGTAGATATGGGGGCGCTGGAGCCTCTCCGTAGACATAGGCTCCGGAGTTCAAAATGGCTGTCTTAATAAATTCTGCATTATCAGAAGACAATGACCATAAAGTAGCTGCATTGAGAGGAGTCTAAAGAAATCTTAGCTCTCAACTAAGAAGGTTCCACTTGTTACTCTACTCTTCCGGCTCAAAACAAAAGCGTCGATTGGCCGAACCTAGGGGTTTACAACTATCAATGGTCTAATGACAGGATAGTCGGCTGATCTTGGAATTTACATGTAGACAACATGTATTAGGCAATGTGCAGTCTTTGTCTTTAGGAACCCTACAGAATGACATAAAAAATTGGGGACTACATCATTTGCCAAAGTACCGGTTAACGGGGTGGAATTTTAGAACATCAAGCACAATGAGATATTTTTTTAGGCAATTATATTCCTGATACATCCCTCTTAGATTACCCCTATAAGGGGGTTGTAAAAGATAAGAACATCACTCTGCTTTGTTCCAAAATCAACTCAACAGGTTGTGTCTAGTATTGTATCCCAACTCCATTGGGTCAGGACAGGAGTGTGATAACTTTCGGTGCCGCTGTATAAATGTCCCCGATTTTGAAGTGAATACAATGCCCAACCCATGGAGACAATGGTACCGAATCTGGAAGAAAGCAACCATGACTAATCCCGCACAACCCCTTTCCTGTCCGTCCTTGGTTATGGTTTCTTGGAAGGCTTTGACCCTGGAAGAAAGCACTAAGCTAAAAAGTCTGTAGCATTATCACCACTAAATATTAATGAGATTGATAATATTTCCTCCATACAGGAACGTTAGCATGGACCGGAGAAGGGATGAAGATTGACCATTGATTTTCTATATCTTTGTATGGATTCTGCGTCTTCCGAGCGGCTCCCGATAGACTCTTATGTGCGTTAGATCAAATTTTCTCGGAGAAATGGAAAATACAGATGGGATTGCAGTGTGATTTTCTTTTCTATCATCCTGCACCCCAGACATTTGTTTATGCTGAACAATTGCAAAGTTTCTAAACTGCTTAGGCAGGGTACACTCCGGCTCCTAAATGTGAAATTGCACTATAATATTAGAAATTCATATGAACACAGCATGGAGTTTTGGTTAATGATTTTTCCACACCTGATAATGATTCAGGAGAAAGCAATATTGTGATCATGCTTTGCATCAAATGCTAATGGATAAAAGAACAATTTAAGCTAAATCAGCTCTGCAGAGAACTGACAAAACATTATTTTACCTCTCGTAACTTCTATTTGCCAAAAAAAAAAAAAAACCCTCAACTCCGCATCAGGAATGCAATTTACCAGGATCATTCCGGAGAAATATTAACGGACAGAGCACTATATGAGGCGCAATAGTCTGCAGTGAACTTAAAGTGAACCTTCCGCTTTGGGGAAACATTTCGGAATATGTTTTAGTCGTTTTATTTGTCCTGTTTTCTCAGCATTTTGAGATCTCTGCTTGCTGTCAGTGAATGTTAAAGCCCAAGCTGGCTATGGTCGTATATAGATGGACGTTTAGCCAATGAAATAGGAATCGGGGAAGGAACATGCATTTTATACTACTTGGCGATATGCTGTATGTATTTTATACTACATGGTGATATGCTGTATATATTTTATACTACATGGTGATATGCTGTATGTATTTTATACTACATGGTGATATGTTGTACATATTTTATACTACATGGCGATATGCTGTATGCATTATATAGTACATGGCGATATTCTGTATGCATTTTATACTACATGACGGCACGCTGTATGCATTTTATACCACATGGAGGTATTCTGTATGCATTTTATACTACATGGGGGATGCTGTATACATTTTATACTACATGGGGGGATGCTGTATGCATTTTATACTACATGGCGATATGCTGTATGTATTTTACACTACATGGGGGGACGCTGTATGTATTTTATACTACATGGCAATATTCGGTATGCATTTTATACCACATGGTGATACGCTGTATACATTTTATACTACATGGTGGTACGCTGTATACATTTTATACTACATGGTGGTACGCTGTATGTATTTTATGCTACATGGTGGTACGCTGTATGTATTTTATACTACATGGTGGTACGCTGTATGCATTTTATACTACATGGGGGGACGCTGTATTAATTTAATACTACATGGCGGTACGCTGTATGCATTTAATACTACATGGCAGTATGCTGTATGCATTTCATTCTAAATGGCGGCATGCTGTATGCATTTAATACTACATGGCGGCACACCGTATGCATTTTATACTACATGGCAGCATGCTGTATACATTAAATACTACATGGCGATATGCTGTATGCATTTAATACTACATGGCGGTACGCTGTATGCATTTTGCATTGCTTTATTTTCACACCAAACCAATATGATGGATCTGATCCTGACACTCCCTGAAATATTACATATATGGACGGGGGGGGGGGGGGTCGTCTCTCTATGTCTCGTCTCAGGCAGCAGACAGGCTTGGTACACTTCTGCCCTCAGGTAGTGTATGAAATGACCTTTATAGAATTCCCTTTTATCTAAAATTTCACCAGTTTACCTATAAAAAAAATCTACCCCAAAGTCAGGCAAATATGATTATTTTCAACTACATGTTTCATGAGATGAGTCATGTTTACTGGTTTACTTATTTTTACTTATTAAAAAAAATCTAACCCAAAGTCAGGCAAATATGACTATTTTCAACTAATTGTTTCATGAGATGAGTCATGTTTACTGGTTTACTGGTATGTGGGTAGTATCACTTCAGAAGCCCCTATTATCATTTCTATAGCACATGGAAAAGGGAGTTTTATGTCATATTAAAGTTAAGGATCTCAGCTTTCAGACCACATCAGGCTTATAGCTTTGTGATCTACAGAACTGGAGATACAGTCAGCTAAATACATAGTTGTAAATGCAAGCTGCATGCATCATTTTAACTGCCTGTATGTCCAGTTCTGTAGCTCACAGAACCATAATCCATGACGGGATCTGAAAGATGAGATTCGTATCTGTAAAATGACAAAAGTATGTTTTTCTATGTACTACAGAACAGAAGATAGGGGCTTCTTAAGTAGCCCTGCAACCACTAAACTTGACTCATCTCATGTGAAAATCAGGTGAGAAGAGTCATATTTTCCTGACTTTTTTCATAAGTAAATGTGTGAGGTTTCACATAAAAGAGGGAATTTAGAAACATCATTTCATACCCTACCTGATGGCACTGTTAGTGTAGTGGGGTAAAACCTGGTGACAGTTTCCTTTTAACTTCTGAGTCCTCAACCCACCATTGTTATCATGAACATAGAAAGGATCACAATGTCCTTCTTTTTTTCTTATTTTCTGGGAAATGTATCTACAGTAAATGCAGAAAAGGAATTTGAAATGCTACATACATGTGACCAGTAAGGGGCAGAAAGGAAAGTGTCAACGGGCAGCCCAAAGGCACCTGGTAAAGGGTTAAGATTTAAGACTTTGAGAGGCCCCAAAACTAACTAAATGCCGAATCTCCATTAAAGAAAATCTATAATTTGATTTCATGCATTATGAACTAAACATATCTTGAGAATGCTGTAGCTACACTGATGCAGAAACATATCTTGTTTAATCCCTGAACCGAGTGGTTTTGCTGGAAAAGGCACCTGTTAAAGGGTTAAGATTTAAGACTTTGAGAGGCCCCAAAACTAACTAAATGCCGAATCTCCATTAAAGAAAATCTATCATTTGATTTCATGCATTATGAACTAAACATATCTTGAGAATGCTGTAGCTACACTGATGCAGAAACATATCTTGTTTAATCCCTTTTTGCTTAAAAAACAATTATAAAATTATGATAATTGGGCTCTGTTGTTCCAGTGGCTGCCCCAGCGTTCTCCTCGCCCTAATTATGTACTGTTCCAGCCTTGTCCTGCCCAAACTTAAGCCAAGAATACTCATCACTGTGTTGTCCCTGACAGCCAGAAGTAATCAATCACTACACCAACCCCCAGCTGCTGTGTATGAGTCATCCAGCGCAGGTTGATTAGTCCTGTCTGGACAGTTCAGGCAGCTCCTGTGTATGTAGAAGTAATGTGTTTATGTAGGGCAGCCAGTCTACAACCCAACCTTTTCAAGGTCCTGAATTTTATAATTGTTTTTTGAGCAAAACCACTCAGTTCAGGGATTAAACAAGATATGTTTCTGCATTATTGTAACTAGAGCATTCTCAAGGTGTGTTTGGTTCACAGTGCATAAAAACAAATGGTAGATTTCCTTTAAGAGCAATAGTGTGCACTTGGAATTCTTTCTTTGTGGCGTCTCCTGCTTTATAGTTGCTGACTGTGCCCCTAATGCATCCTCCTTCACCTGCAGATTCTGCCACCTGAGGCAAGACATTCAACTCACCCTTGACTAAAAATTTGGAGCAGTGTGACCTCACCCCTAAAAATAGAACATTAATTTTCAAAAACCTGGAGTCCAAAGAACCAATAACCCCACATATATAAATATATATCTCTTACAATACTGACAAATTGGAGCCGGGATTTATGGAGACGAGGCACTTTTCATGCAATGTACCGCACCCCTGTCACAATGCAAACTCAATACCCTATTGATTAATGTCCTGCACTCCTCAGGCCTTTTAGCACTAGTAAATTAATAAGATAGGCATCCGATAGATCAGATGATAATTTTGTTATAAATCACAAATGTTGGAGGCTGAGATGATTACTCTGAAACCTCCGATTTTGTCATTGTTCCACTTGAAAGCATGCAATTATACCGCCTTAATTGGAGGCACTGATGTGTTTTCATTAGGGAGGTTTGTTTGTATTCACAATAATGAGATCTGTGCAAGGGACATTGATGCCATTTTAACTTTCCTGCCTTTGCAGAGTTTTTTTCTTTTCTGTATTTCCTTTGTGTTAATAATCTTGACGGTTTTATGTAAATGTCCTCCTGACGTGCTCGCTACAAGAACAATTCTCTGTTACGCCGAGTAATAAGACAACCGGAATTCTATATGATGCTGATCCTAAAGCGTACAAGATATGGTTCTGGAGGTTTGTTCTTAAGTTGAATTTGTATGTAAGTCAGAACCGTATACTGTTATAGCTGTTTATTGTAGCCTAAGGATAAAGTACAGTAAACTACCAATTACCAGAGGTCTGTTTGTAACTAGGAGTCGTCTGTAAGTCAGGTGTTCTTAAGTAGGGGACCGCCTGTATTCAGGATTTTTAATGGCAACACAAAGGGTTTAAATGGTTTTTCCAAGCTAAAAATAATCCTCAGATATCAGATTGGTGGGGTTCAAATACCTGGTACACTCAAAGATCAGCTTTTCTTGACAGCTGATGTATAGTGAATGGAATAGAAAGCAGGCAGCTCCATTTTCTGTAGAGTGGTTGAGCTGAGTCATTACAGCCCAGCTCACTTTTAAATCCATTATTTGCTGAAGTGTTCTGAAAGGTAAGCAAAAAAAAGTGATTTTTTAAAATCTTATTCTCTTATTAGCCAGCAATAAATCTATTCTTGGGACTGGATGTCTATGCCAGTGATTCTGATTTTCATTCTTCACTTATCTATAATATCTCCGACCTACAATGATAAAAATAATAAAAATTATTCCTTTATTTATATCGCGCACACAGATTATGCAGAGCTACACAGAGTTTGCCAAATCAGTCCCTGTCCCCAATGGGGCTCACAATCTAATCAACCTACCAGTATGTTTTGGAATGTGGGAGGAAACCAGAGGACCCGGAGGAAACCCACACAAACACAGAGAGAACATACAAACTCTTTGCAGCTGTTGACCTGGATGGGACTTGAACCCAGGACCTCAGTGCTGCAAGGCTGTAGTGCTCACCACTGAGCCACCGTGATATTATAGTCTATATCCACCTAAGCTATTTCTATTTTTCCTGGCCACCTTTTGCTTCCTAATTATGTACAGTTATAGAGTTCCATACTAAATGGAGTTGAAAAAAAGACTTATAAACATCAAGTTCAACCAAGGAAGGAAAGAGAATTGGATAAAAGGAATGGATATAAGACAATACGGTTTCAAAACACAAAATAAACTTCAATGCTATTTTGCTGTTAAAGGGCATCCAGGCTCTCTCCTAGCTCTGCTGTGACCAGCTCCTAAGCTCAGCTCATCCACAGATTCACAGCTAAGACATAAAAAACATAAGGAAGGACACATCTGTTGACATAGGGGATCATTGTACAATTATGCCAACATTTGGAACAGAGAAATCAACACGTATTGAACATAGAACTAGTGCTACAATTTTGATGGTGCCATAAATTGTCTTTCAAGTGTCCCACCTGGAGAATAAAGACCAACATTTTATGTCATTTGCATTATTTTCTATTAATATTATATGTATAGCAGCAAAACTGCATCGCATTGGAACATTTTTGAAAAAGTAGATAGAAAGTTTGTAATAATAAACTTATAGTATCTATAGCATCTGGGCTGTAGTCATACAGCGATGAGAAGACTACACTCTTTGGAAGGAGATGATCCCTCAATATTTTGTCTGCTGAGAGTGAAATAGAGCTGACACCCTTGGGATTAAGTGAAGTGATTTTAAGGCTGCGTCATTGATGGAGGTTCCTGGCAACAAGCCATCAATTACCAGGAAAGAGCTAGAATGTAGCCACGTCAGCAGAAGCCTGGAGATCACTAATGTCCATCTCATGGAGCTTCAACGGGGGAATTACAGGAGTCTTTGGTGAAAACATAAAGCCAAGAAAGGGAAGAGCTTGTTCTATGATTAGAAGGAAATATTATTAACGCAAGTAATCCGATTATCATATTCCGTGGTTTTTTTTTTTAATTTCTTTGTCATTTAAAAAAAAAATATATCACTGTCAGTGATAATAAATGGACTCCGGCGGCTGATTTCAGAGTTTGGGAACCACACCAAGGGCTGTCTTGTTGGGAGCTGTGATTGACAACTGCCTTGCATTATTTTTTCCCTGCAAAGTTGGGTGGTTCATTCTGCAGCTCAGTGTTGGTCTCAGCTATGGGTTGAGTGATGCAGGGACTAGCAAGTCAGCTGTGCGGGGGGGCATCCAGGAACTGGATAAAGAGGTAATCCTCAGTTCACTCAGAGCGGTTTACACTTTCTCCTGTGACCTGTAGTGTTACTGCCTGTAGTGCTACTTGAAACTCTGAACTTCATCCAGCTTAAGCAAGTACCCTTAACCCCAATCTAAACTGGTAGCTGTATCTGAGCCATAACCAACCTGAGCCGGTACCTTGAGCCCCAGTCTGAATTGGTACCTGTATCTGAGCCATATTCAGCCTGAGCTGGTACCCTGAACCCTAGTCTCAACTTGAACCTGAATCTGAGATGTATCCAGCCTGAGAAAGTACTCTGAACCCCAGCCTGACCTGGTACCTGTATCTGAAGTGGTATCCAACCTGAGTTGGTACCCTAATCTCCTTAATCAGGAACCCTGTGTCCTACCAAATCTAGGACCCTGTTTCCTGCCTGACCTGGAACCCATTTACTTGCTTGATTCAGAACTCTGGAACCTCAAATTGATCCAGAACCATGACCCGGAATCCTGTATCCTGTGTGACCTGTACCTGAACCTTGTATCCTGCCTGAACCACAACCTGATCCTGAATCCTGAACCTTGCAGTCTGCCTGAACCACAATCTGATCTGGAATCCTGACCTGGAATCCTATATCCTGTCTGACCTGTACCTAAACCTTGTATCCTGCTTAAACCATAACCTGATCCGGAAACCTGAACCTTGCCTTATACGGAAATGCTGAACCCCAACTTGATCTGCCTGCTCCGGAATCCCAAAATGGTACTCTGAACCACATTTCAAAGCCTGTTCCTGAGTTTGTACCCTAATTCCATTCCTGGTTCCTAAAACTCAATGGGTCAATTTTCCATTTCACAGTTACAGGTAGAGATGAGCGAACACAAAAATGCTCGGGTACTCGTTATTCGAGACGAACTTTTCCCGATGCTCGAGTGCTCGTCTCGAATAACGAACCCCATTGAAGTCAATGGGAGACTCGAGCATTTTTCAAGGGGACCAAGGCTCTGCACAGGGAAGCTTGGCCAAACACCTGGGAACCTCAGAAAAGGATGGAAACACCACGGAAATGGACAGGAAACAGTAGGGGCAGCATGCATGGATGCCTCTGAGGCTGCATAATCGCACCATTATGCCAAAATTATGGGCAAAAGCATGGCCATGACAGAGTGACAGAATGAAGCTAGATAGCATCTAAAACATCCAATAATTGACCCTGACACTATAGGGGACGGCATGCAGAGGCAGCGGCAGCAGGCTAGAGAGTGGCATGGCGACATACCCTAATTGGACTCAGGCTTCAAACCAATGGGTGTCAGAGAGGAACCAAAGGAGGTGAGCAAGAAGCGCTCAAATAATATCGGTCGGTGACATGATAAAAGTTTGCCAGTATATTTTGTGGATTACACAGCAGGGTGGCGACAAAGTTAACATGGAAGCCATGAAAACAACCCAAAATTCTGCCTGACACAGCTCGTTTGATAAGGGGACCATGTATGCTTACAGTTCATGCCAGTCGCTGCACTGGCTGCCAGTCTCCTTTCGAATACAGTTTAAAATAATAATAACCCTCATCCATAAAGCTCTGTATAATGCTGCACCCCCCTACCTCTCCTCTCTTATCTCAGTCTATCGCCCAACCCGTGCTCTTAGATCCGCCAGTGATCTTAGATTAACCTCTACCCTAGTGCGGACCTCCCACTCGCGTCTCCAAGACTTCTCTAGAGCTGCACCAATTCTATGGAATGCTCTGCCCCGGACTATCAGACTAATACCTAACCTCCAAAGTTTCAAACGTGCTCTTAAAACCCATTTCTTTAGGCAAGCCTATAACACTCATTAACTGCATGAAGTTTTAACTCTTCTACTAACCCGTCCTGTGTCGTCCTCCCATCTGTTATCCAGCAACCAACAGGCACCAGACTTCTCTGCAGTCCCATTCACCCTGGACCTGGTATATAAGATGACGGCTGAGTGGTTCAAGCGACAGCAATTCCATTTATTATATTTTTTTCTATTCCCTAAGAAGAATGGCTTGACCATTAAATATTCTTTTACCTCGTGTTACCCCATCATCTTCATAAACCGTAAGCTCTGGCGAGCAGGGACCTCACTCCTGTTGTTCCATACAAATGTTGTGCTCTGTTACATTACATTTGTATTTGTTTCCTATGATTTGTAAAGCGCTACAGAATATGATGACGCTATATAAATAAAGATTATTATTATTATTATTATGGAGGCAGTGAACTAGTAGTAGATTAAAGGTGCTGCAACTATGTTAGTTGGATCTTGGGATGGAGCTGGCGCTCTGCAGCCAGGCGAGCTTTCGCCAATCCAAGCCCCTGTCTCTAGGCTACTCCCCAAACAGCACTTCTAAGAACCTTTTGTATAAGATCAAGTGTAGTAGCGTTCTTATAAGTTTAGGATATGGCGGGTGAGGGGAATGTAAACAGATGCGCAAGAAGCGCTGAAATAATATCCCTAAATGGTAAAAGTTTGCAAGTATATTTTGTGGATTACACAGCAGGGTGGCGACAAAGTTAACAACTTTGATGTGGAATGCCCTGTAATAGCTCTTGGGCGGTGTGCCTTTTATCGCCTAGGCTCAGCAGTTTCAGCACCGCCTGCTGTCGCTTAGCGACGGCACTGCTGCTGTGCCTAGAGCTACCGACTGATGGCGCCATGCCCACGGATGGTAATTCGGAGGAGGAGGAGGTGGAGGAGGGGTGGGAGGAGGTATAGTAGGCCTTTGAGACCTGGACCGAGGTAGGCCCCGCAATTCTCTGCGTCGGCAGTATATGACCAGCCCCAGGGTCAGACTCGGTCCCAGCCTGCACCAAGTTAAGTTTAGTAGCGTTCTTATAAGTTTGGGATATGGCGGGTGAGGGGAATGTAAACAGATGCGCAAGAAGCGCATGATGCGCATGGAGCTGGCGCTCCGCTGCCAGGCGAGCTTTCGCCAATCCAAGCCCCTGTCTCTAGGCTACTCCCCAAACAGCACTTCTAAGAACCTTTTGTATAAGATCAAGTGTAGTAGCGTTCTTATAAGTTTAGGATATGCCGGGTGAGGGGAATGTAAACAGATGCGCAAGAAGCGCTGAAATAATATCCCTAAATGGTAAAAGTTTGCCAGTATATTTTGTGGATAACACAGCAGGGTGGCGACAAAGTTAACAACTTTGATGTGGAATCCATGAAAACAACCCAAATTTCTGCCTGACACACCTCGTTTGATAAAGGGACGATGTATGGAGGCAGCTATATGGACGACTTTTGGAGGTAGCAATGGAGACAACGTGTGGAGGCTGCTATGGAGACAATTTAATTTGGATAGTGCCTGTATGTGGCAGTCCCAAACATTTTTCAAACCAGAGGAGCAGGTAGGTGGCCCTCCAGTAAAATGGAATAGATTGAGTGCCTGTATGTGGCAGTCCCAAAAATGTTTCAAACCAGAGGAGCAGGTAGGTGGCCCTGCAGTTAAATGGAATAGATTGAGTGCCTGTATGTGGCAGTCCCAAAAATTTTTCAAACCAGAGGAGCAGGTAGGTGGCCCTCCAGTAAAATGGAATAGATTGAGTGCCTGTATGTGGCAGTCCCAAACATTTTTCAAACCAGAGGAGCAGGTAGGTGGCCCTCCAGTAAAATGGAATAGATTGAGTGCCTGTATGTGGCAGTCCCAAAAATGTTTCAAACCAGAGGAGCAGGTAGGTGGCCCTGCAGTAAAATGGAATAGATTGAGTGCCTGTATGTGGCAGTCCCAAACATTTTTCAAACCAGAGGAGCAGGTAGGTGGCCCTCCAGAAAAATGGAATAGATTGAGTGCCTGTATGTGGCAGTCCCAAACATTTTTCAAACCAGAGGAGCAGGTAGGTGGCCCTCCAGTAAAATGGAATAGATTGAGTGCCTGTATGTGGCAGTCCCAAAAATTTTTTAAAACAGAGGACCGGGTAGGTGGCCCTCCAGAAAAATGGAATAGATTGAGTGCCTGTATGTGGCACTCACAAAAATTGTTTCAAACAGAGGACCGGGTAGGTGGCCCTCCAGAAAAATTAAATGCATGAAGTACTATAGCAAGAGCCAGTGGGCCCTGTCAAAAAATAGCCATTTTCCTCTGCTTTACTGTACAAAGAGGAGGAGAAGGAGGAAAATGAGGAGGAGGAGGAGTGGATCAATTATTCAGGTTGAGCTTCCTTCACCTGGTGGAGATTGGAAATTCTGAGAAATCCAGCCTTTATTCATTTTAATAAGCGTCAGCCTGTCAGCGCTGTCAGTCGACAGGCGTGTACGCTTATCGGTGATGATGCCACCAGCTGCACTGAAAACCCGCTCGGACAAGACGCTAGCGGCAGGGCAGGCAAGAACCTCCAAGGCGTACAGCGCCAGTTCGTGCCACATGTCCAGCTTTGAAACCCAGTAGTTGTAGGGAGCTGTGTGATCATTTAGGACGATGGTATGGTCAGCTACGTACTCCCTCACCATCTTTCTGTAAAGATCAGCCCTACTCTGCCGAGACTGGGGACAGGTGACAGTGTCTTGCTGGGGTGACATAAAGCTGGCAAAAGCCTTGTAAAGCGTACCCTTGCCAGTGCTGGACAAGCTGCCTGCTCGCCTACTCTCCCTCGCTACTTGTCCCGCAGAACTACGCACTCTGCCGCTAGCGCTGTCAGAAGGGAAATACTGTTTCAGCTTGTGCACCAGGGCCTGCTGGTATTCATGCATTCTCACACTCCTTTCCTCTGCAGGGATGAGAGTGGAAAGATTTTGCTTGTACCGTGGGTCCAGGAGAGTGAACACCCAGTAATCGGTGCTGGAATAAATTCTTTGAACGCGAGGGTCACGGGATAGGCAGCCTAGCATGAAATCTGCCATATGCGCCAGAGTACCAACGCGTAAGAATTCACTCCCCTCACTGGCCTGACTGTCCATTTCCTCCTCCTCCAACTCCTCCAACTCCTCTTCTTCTGCCCATACACGCTGAACAGTGAAGGACTCAACAATGGTCCCCTCTTGTGTCTCGCCAACATTCTCCTCCTCTTCCTCCTCATCCTCCTCCACCTCCACCTCCTCCGATATGCGCTGAGAAACAGACCTGAGGGTGCTTTGGCTATCAACAAGGGAATATTCTTCCCCTGTCTCTTGTGACGAGCGCAAAGCTTCCGACTTCATGCTGACCAGAGAGTTTTTCAACAGGCCAAGCAGCGGGATGGTGAGGCTGATGATGGCGGCATCGCCACTGACCATCTGTGTTGACTCCTCAAAGTTACTCAGCACCTGACAGATATCAGACATCCACGTCCACTCCTCATTGTAGACTTGAGGAAGCTGACTGACCTGACTACCAGTTCTGGTGGAAGTTGACATCTGGCAGTCTACAATCGCTCTGCGCTGCTGGTAAACTCTGGATAACATGGTCAGTGTTGAATTCCACCTCGTGGGCACGTCGCACAACAGTCGGTGAGCGGGCAGTTGGAGGCGGCGCTGCGCTGCCCTGAGAGTGGCAGCATCTGGGCTGGACTTCCTGAAATGCGCACAGATGCGGCGCACCTTCGTGAGCAAATCAGACAGATTGGGGTATGTCTTGAGGAAACGCTGAACTATCAGATTTAACACATGGGCCAGGCATGGCACATGTGTCAGTCTGCCGAGTTGCAGAGCCGCCACCAGGTTACGGCCGTTGTCACACACAACCATTCCCGGCTTGAGGTTCAGCGGTGCCAGCCACAGATCAGTCTGCGCCGTGATGCCCTGTAATAGCTCTTGGGCGGTGTGCCTTTTGTCGCCTAGGCTCAGCAGCTTGAGCACCGCCTGCTGTCGCTTAGCGACGGCACTGCTGCTGTGCCTAGAGCTACGGACTGATGGCGCCGTGCCCACGGATGGTAGTTCGGAGGAGGAGGTGGAGGAGGGGTGGGAGGAGGAGGAGGCATAGTAGGCCTGAAACACCTGGACCGAGGTAGGCCCCGCAATCCTCGGCGTCGGCAGTATATGACCAGCCCCAGGGTCAGACTCGGTCCCAGCCTTCACCAAGTTAACCCAATGTGCCGTCAGCGATATATAGTGGCCCTGCCCGGCAGCACTCGTCCACGTGTCCGTGGTCAGGTGGACCTTGTCAGAAACGGCGTTGGTCAGGGCACGGATGATGTTGTCTGACACGTGCTGGTGCAGGGCTGGGACGGCACATCGGGAAAAGTAGTGGCGGCTGGGGACCGAATACCGAGGGGCGGCCGCCGCCATGAGGTTGCGAAAGGCCTCGGTCTCTACTAGCCTATAGGGCAGCATCTCCAGGCTAAGCAATCTGGAGATGTGCACATTAAGGGCTTGGGCATGCGGGTGGGTTGCACTATATTTGCGTTTCCGCTCCAGCGTCTGGGGTATGGAGAGCTGAACACTGGTGGATGCTGTGGAGGATCGTGGAGGCGACGATGGGGTTTTTGTGGCAGGGTCCTGGGCAGGGGGCTGACTATCAGCTGACACAGGGGAAGGAGCAGTGGTGTGCACGGCCGGAGGTGAACGGGCTTGTTGCCACTGAGTGGGGTGTTTAGCATTCATATGCCTGCGCATACTGGTGGTAGTTAAGCTAGTAGTGGTGGAACCCCTGCTGAGCCTGGTTTGGCAAATGTTGCACACCACAGTCCGTCGGTCATCCGGTGTTTCCTTAAAGAACCTCCAGACTTCTGAAGATCTAGCCCTCGCCGCAAGAGCCCTCGCCACGGGAGCTTCACTAGTTGACACATTTGGCGCTGATGCACCAGCTCTGGCCCTGCCTCTCCGTCTGGCCCCACCACTGCCTCTTCCAACCTGTTCTGGTCGAGGACTCTCCTCCGTCTCAGAAGCACTGTGTTCACCCGGCCTCTCAACCCAGCTTGGGTCTGTCACCTCATCATCCTCCGATCCCTCAGTCTGCTCCCCCCTCGGACTTCCTGCCCTGACAACAACTTCCCCACTGTCTGACAACCGTGTCTCCTCATCGTCGGACACCTCTTTACACACTTCCACTACGTCAAGAAGGTCATCATCACCCACAGACTGTGACTGGTGGAAAACCTGGGCATCGGAAAATTGCTCAGCAGCAACCGGACAAGTGGTTTGTGACTGTGGGAAGGGTCCAGAAAACAGTTCCTCAGAGTATGCCGGTTCAAATGCCAAATTTTCCTGGGAGGGGGCAGACTGGGGGGGAGGAGGCTGAGGTGCAGGAGCTGGAGGAGTGGCGATTTCGGTGACATGGGTGGACTGCGTGGAAGACTGACTGGTGGTGGACACCGCTCTGCGGCGTTCCCCTGCTCCCTCATCAGCAGGTGGTGTCTCACCCCGCCCAGGACCACGGCCTCTGACCCCTGCAGTAGTTGGACGCCCACGTCCCCGCCCTCGTCCTCTACCCCTAGCCCTCGGGTTAAACATTTTTAAAATGAGAGTTATAACTTTATTTTTTTTTTAACTTTTTTTTGTTTTTTTTTGTGTTTTTTGTTTTTTTTTTGAGTTTTTAAAACCAAACAATGCTATCCTATTGCTATGGCTATTTTCTAGCCAAGTATCAAAGCACACTACTATGCCAGATGAGATGACACTGAGTTAGTGCCTAATTGAAATCCAACCCCTACTAAATTTTCCCACTTCGGTCTTTGCTATGGATATGTGCAGGGTCGGACTGGGATACCTGGGGCCCACCAGTGAAATTGATTTTGGGGGCCCACCTACTACTACATAGAAATATTCTGGAATAAGGGAATTTATACGCACTAGCAGGGGCAGTGAAGCAACGGATAAGCTAAGCCCTTTCTCCCTGCAGGGGTGACGTCAACTCCGGGGCAATAATGTTAGGAATGGTATAAGAATTACCACTGGTTTCAAGGGCTTTCTGCTGGCGGCCGGACTATGGTTAGGGATGTAAGTGTTCGCACTGCACACCGACCTTTCAATAAGGAAATGCTACCCTACTCTGGCATCCCGCACCACATAGACAAGTCACACCTGGCTCTCTGACCCTATAGATGTAACCGTACATACTCTGAGACCTGTCTCACACTAGAAGGTTAGTCAGTGACTACAATACTGATCTGACACAGGAAGAAGTAGCATCTAGTACCTCACAGGTGACTTGTCTTCTCCTTCACAACCAGAATCATCGTAAAATCTGGTTGCAGAATTTTCTGGCAGATGTGTTCAGCTCTGGGAAGCAGATCCGCCGCAATGCGCCCCTAAAAATACCACAATTACTTACAGTATAATGTCACCTGGATAAAACAATGTCCCACACTGTACGTATAAAGAATCTACATAAGAAACCCCTCTGTGCCCCCAGCATATCAAAAATTACATTGTTACCCCCAAATATATTACTACATTACAGTCTGTGAATAAATAATACCGTGCCTTTAAAAAGTATGGTTCCCCCCATTAATTACATAATATTTGGTTCCCCTGTGAATTATTTTAATGAATTAATTTATCTATTTAATGTCCCTTCTAATTATTTTCATACATTTCCCCTACTAAGAAATGTGTTATATAACAATCTACTTATTATTTTTATACAAAATGTACTAATACGTTTTTATACCATGTCCTAATTATAATTACAGGCAGTCCCCGGGTTACATACAAGATAGGGACTGTAGGTTTGTTCTTAAGTTGAATTTGTATGTAAGTCGAAACTGTATATTTTATCATTGTAGTTCCCGACAATTTTTTTTTTTTGCCCCAGTGACAATTGGAGTTTCAAATTTTTTTGCTGTAATAGGACCAAGAATTATCAATAAAGCTTCATTGCAGACAATTTTAAGCTGATTATTGCAATCTGGGACTATTTTAAAGCATCCAGAGAGCTTCACCAGAGGTCACAGTGGGCAGAGGGGTCCGTCTGTAACTATGGGTTGTCTGTAAGTCGGGTGTCCTTAACTAGGGGACTGCCTGTATACATATAATCCCCTCCAATTTATTAATGCGCATATAGCATCCCTTCAGTTATACATTTCTACAACTTGCCTCCTATTTATTTACACATAGTATCTGCACATTATTTAATTGTATTATAATATAAAGTGAATGACTTGCTGCACAGGTCGCTGGTTACTGGGAAACTCCCTGCTGACACGTTCCATCTACATATAAATAGTTTTATTTCTGTATATTGTATATACACACTGCCCCACTTATTATACATCCCCCCCTCCACCTCCATACACACTGTCCCCCTTATTATACACCACCCCCAAGAATTTAACATTTGCCCCCCTCCAGATTTTAAATAGGCACCCTCCATACACACTGCCCCCTCCAGATTCTAGTAAGACCCCCCATACACATTGCCATCCACCCTCCAGATTCTAGTAAGACCCCCCCATACATGTTACCCC
This sequence comes from Engystomops pustulosus, assembly GCF_040894005.1. Lineage (NCBI taxonomy): Eukaryota > Metazoa > Chordata > Amphibia > Anura > Leptodactylidae > Engystomops > Engystomops pustulosus. The sequence continues at coordinate 82,856,415 of NC_092420.1, forward strand.
CCCCCCCAATACACATTAAACCCAGCTTCATATTATAGTTAGGCCCCCATACATATTAAACCTCCCCCCTTTCATATTATAGTTAGGCCCCCATACACATTAAACCCCCCTTCATATTAAAGTTAGGCCCCCCCCCATACACATTAAACCCCCCTTCATAATATAGTTAGGCCCCTCCATACACATTAAATCCCCCTTCATATTATAGTTACCCCCCCATACACATTAACCCCCCTTCCTATAATAGTTAGGCCCCCCCATACACATTAACCCCCTTCATATAATAGTTAGGCCCCCCATACACATTAACCCCCTTCATATAATAGTTAGCCCCCCCCCATACACATTAACCCCCCTTCATATAATAGTTAGGCCCCCCATACACATTAACCCCCCCTTCATATAATAGTTAGCCCCCCCATACACATTAACCTCCCCTTCATATAATAGTTAGGCCCCCCCATACACATTAATCCCCCTTCATATAATAGTTAGGCCCCCCCATACACATGAATCCCCCTTCATATAATAGTTAGGCCCCCCATACACATTAACCTCCCCTTCATATAATAGTTAGGCCCCCCATGCACATTAACCCCCCTTCATATAATAGTTAGGCCCCCCATACACATTAACCCCCCCCCCTTCATATAATAGTTAGGCCCCCATACACATTAACCCCCTTCATATAATAGTTAGGCCCCCCATACACATTAACCCCCCCCTTCATATAATAGTTAGCCCCCCCATACACATTAACCCCCTTCATATAATAGTTACCTCCCCCCCCATACACATTAACCCCCCTTCATATAATAGTTAGCCCCCCACCTCCATCTGTTTTGCCAATAGAAAAAAAAAATGTACTCACCTCATCCTGCGTCCTGTCTCTGCTGCTGCCGTGGGACGGGGGAGAGATGCGCGCCCACGTCGTTACGTCACGGCGCGGCCGCGCAATGACGTCACGACGCGGCGCGCGCATCTAAGTTACAGTGTGACGTGCGCCGCAAAGCAGCCGGCCGCGTCACACTGACAGCTTTGACTGCAGGAATAGTACTCGTGCGGCCGTTTCAGCCGCAACGAGTACTATTGCAGCCACTGGCAGGGGCCTCCGATGGATATGAACGGAGGCCCCTGCCATAATGACCGGAGTCGGGGCCCACCGGGGAATTACCCGGCCCCCCGGCGGGCCAGACCGAGCCTGGATATGTGCGTCACTAAGCGCAGAGCACAGCGGTCGCAAGTCTCACTACAAATTGCTCAGAATTGGCTAGTACATGCACTGCAGAAAGTACAGCCACCAGCAGATCAACCAGAAATCAAATATATAGAACGCTACTGTAGGCGTAAGTAAGCTGTTTGTATTCTCCTATGGCTATTTTCTAGCCAAGTATCAAAGCACACTACTATGCCAGATGAGATGACACTGAGTTAGTGCCTAATTGAAATCCAACCCCTACTAAATTTTCCCACTTCGGTCTTTGCTATGGATATGTGCGTCACTAAGCGCAGAACACAGCGGTCGCAAGTCTCACTACAAATTGCTCAGAATTGGCTAGTACATGCACTGCAGAAAGTACAGCCACCAGCAGATCAACCAGAAATCAAATATATAGAACGCTACTGTAGGCGTAAGTAAGCTGTTTGTATTCTCCTATGGCTATTTTCTAGCCAAGTATCAAAGCACACTACTATGCCAGATGAGATGACACTGAGTTAGTGCCTAATTGAAATCCAACCCCTACTAAATTTTCCCACTTCGGTCTTTGCTATGGATATGTGCGTCACTAAGCGCAGAACACAGCGGTCGCAAGTCTCACTACAAATTGCTCAGAATTGGCTAGTACATGCACTGCAGAAAGTACAGCCACCAGCAGATCAACCAGAAATCAAATATATAGAACGCTACTGTAGGCGTAAGTAAGCTGTTTGTATTCTCCTATGGCTATTTTCTAGCCAAGTATCAAAGCACACTAATATGCCAGATGAGATGACACTGATTTAGTGCCTAATTGAAATCCAACCCCTACTAAATTTTCCCACTTCGGTCTTTGCTATGGATATGTGTGCCACTAAGAGCTAAACACAACGGTAGCAAGTCCCCCTGCTAATTCCTCACAAAATGGTACTAGATGCAAATTAAAATAAAAAAAGTAGAACGTTATTGTAGCCCTAAGAAGGGCTGTTGGGTTCTTTGAGAATCACTCCTGCCTAACAGTAAGCTAATAGAACACCCTAACGCTTTCCCTGACCAGCAGCAGCTCTCTCCCTAGCGGCATCCAGACACAGAATGATCCGAGCAGCGCGGGCAGCGGCTAGTCTATCCCAGGGTCACCTGATCTGGCCAGCCAACCACTGCTATCGACGTGTAAGGGTACCACGTCATGCTGGGTGGAGTGCAGAGTCTCCTGGCTTGTGATTGGCTCTGTTTCTGGCCGCCAAAAAGCAAAACGGCGGGAGCTGCCATTTTCTCGAGCGGGCGAAGTATTCGTCCGAGCAACGAGCAGTTTCGAGTACCCTAATGCTCGACCGAGCATCAAGCTCGGACGAGCATGTTCGCTCATCTCTAGTTACAGGTTGAATTCACAGCAGAACGTCATGGATCCATGTCATGTCCATGTGGAGTAGGTCCTGAATACAGAGTAAATGCTACTATCTGGAAGTGTTTCCTATTCCATGCAGCAGACATAGAAGTCAGTGGATGTGTAATACTAATCTAATTCTAATGTGGACGGAAACACTCCACCAGCTTCCATAACATTAGCATCTAGTTGCACTTGCTGAATATTTGCATCTACATGATAATTCATTGGAGATGTGGAAAACAATATAGAAAAATACCCCTCACTTACACAAATGAAGCCAAGATACTTTAAGCAAGTGTGCATAAGGTCTTAAAGCGCACCTCCCTTGTTAACAAACTTTGTATCAATCAATAGGTTTGTATATTTTTTATGATGATATTTATGATTATTTCTGATTATATTTTTATATAATTTTATATAATAATTTTATATAATTTTTATAATCTTCACTTTCTAACATCGATCTTCTCTATAGTTTCGAATTGTAATTTCCAGATCTCTCAAAAATAACACCTAGCTGCTTTGACTCCCTCCTCCCCCCTTCCCTCTGCATAGACTTCTATCCATCTTGGCCGCCAATTAGATTTCAGAGAGAAATGACTTTTATTAGAGATACTGTAAACAGGGGTTGATTTTTAAGTTTGGCTGCAAGCTTCGTGACCTGGACATATTGCCAGATGGATCACAATATAAGGCAAAATTACGAGATAGCGTTGATTGGCCAACTATAGCTTTGATTTGCCATGGGGGACATAACCGAACCCCAGCCTTAAAGTTTTGGTCCGCTCATCTCTAGTGGTAAATCTACCAGCTCCCGCATTACCCCATAAATTAACGCCATTTTGTAGGGCACTTTTTGAGCTTCCATACAGTATGTACCTTTCCTATTTCTGAGTTTTAGAGAAACTTCTGTTATTTCTGGCTTCTTTCTACCTTCTGTCTACCTATTTTCCTTCTTCTACACTTCACATTTACATGAGTGTTAACATTCTCCATGGAACGGGGATGGAAAAAAGAAAAAATGGCTACAAAGGTAGAAATGAACCTGCACCAAGTGCACCTGGGATTTCTTATGCCTATAGATATATAGATTACAAAGTGCCCTACACAATCCTGTGTTCACTCAGTTAGTAGGTTGGCTGAGCAGCCGGTAGACTCGGTGTAACATTCATTAAAAATGACCTCTATTTCATGAAGTTCAGACTTAGACAGAATTATACAATTTCCATGCTCTATGGAAGAGCACATACTGGGGCACATTTACTTACCCGGTCCTGTCGCGGTCCAGCGGCACGTTCTCAGTCGAGGATTCGGGTCTTCGAGCGATTCACTAAGGTAGTGCGCCCGATGTCCACCAGGTGTCGCTACTGCGCTGAAGTCCGCCGGAGTTCACCGAAGTTCACTAGCCTATTCCTGGTGCAGGTAAGCTAGTGGCAAGCGACACATTTTTTTTAAAATTCTGCGGTTTTTCCGAATCCGTCGGGTTTTGAGATGGTCATGCCCCCTGATTTCCGTCGCGTGCATGCCGGCATCGATGCGGCACAATCTGATCGCGCGTGCCCGGGGCAATTCAGGGAAAAACGTCGCAAATCGGAAAAATACGGGAAACCTGACGAAAATGCGTGAATCGGACCCTTAGTAAATGATCCCCACTGACTTACTGTTGGACAACTTTAGCATCCGATGTAGTGGCATTCATACTAAATAAAATTGGAAATGAACTAAACTAAGAATCTTGTTTGGAATCTGAAATTGATCATCTGAATTTTATTAGGACATGGCCTTTCTTATAAGCCATCCCCTCATGAACATCAACTCCAATGTTATTATTAACCATTACTCAAGTCATCTTCGTTAAACTATCAAAAATCTTTGAGGCTTTGATTTCAGGTTTGATTCCTGACTAACTCCTTAACTTGACTGGGTTGAGAGTAAAGTCAAGTTGGAGACAAACACTTACGGGAAAAAACAAAAAGTAAGACTAGACTTGATCATGACAGTAACATTTTAGGCATGTTTAACGTTTATCCATTGAGCTTTGCCTGTGTTAGTGACCGGTTGGTGCGAAATGTACCTCTATAGGGTTCCTCTAAATTATGCCACAAAATAGAACACAATGTAATCTTTGTTCAATATATATACCAGAAAAAAAACTTTTAACATTGCTATATATGGACTTATTTACGAGTCCCCGAATTACTTGGAGGCCGGGAAGAATGCAAATAAGTTTTCCAAGGTGTTAAATGGAAAACAATTGTTTTCCATTTAACACCTGGAAAACTTATTTGCATACTTCCCAGAATTTCCTAGTGGAGCATCTATGGCTTTAAAGGAAACCTACCACTTGAAGTGGCAGGTTTCAGATGCAAATACCGAGCACCAGCTTAGGGTGAGCTGGTGCCGGAGCTTATTTTTGTTAGTGTTTTAAACCGCGGTATCGCGGTTTAAAACACTTTTTAAACGTTATAGCCGGCGCAGGGAGGTACGCGCTCGGCGCTTACCATGCGCGCGGCTCTCCTTCACTTCCTATGTAGCCGCGCGCACGGTAAGCGCCGAGCGCGTACCTCCCTGCGCCGGCTATAAAGTTTAAAACACTAACAAAAATAAGCTCCGGCACCAGCTCACCCTGAGCTGGTGCTCGGTATTGCCATCGGAAACCTGCCACTTCAAGTGGTAGGTTTCCTTTAAGTCTCCACACGCCTTTAAGGTGGCCTTAATTGACAATGTCTCCTTAAGGAGAACACCTACTGTCTGACCCTAGTCAATAGCCTCTCACATAGCCAAATCAGTTCCCTACGCTGTACTGAGGAGACCCAACCAGGTCGAAACAGCGATGTCTACAGTTGAGAGTCTGTTCATTATGGAATAGATATACTGGTTTGGCTTAATCCCACACCATGTTTTTAGACTACTTGTAGGTCATGCTTCGTGTTAAGGGGGCTGCTTTTCAAGGTAGCAAAAGGATGTATTGTTTTCCATTTAACACCTTGGAAAACTTATTTGCATTCTTCCCAAAATTCCCTAGTGGAGCATCTTTGGCTTTAAGTCTCCACACGCCTTTAAGGTGGCCTTAATTGGCAATGTCTCCTTGGAGGCCATCATGTATTCTCTGTGCAAGCAGCACCGTCCATTCACAAAAACAGCCAACCCTATAAAATTGAGCAAGATGTGGGCATACACCACTCAAATACTGTAGATATATAGAGATAGATCATTTGGGCAGATCCTAACCCAATAGCAGTCGTAGGTGCACATTGCAGATCCATATCACACAGGTCTGTAAAGTACATGATGCTCTATAAACATTGATGACAGAAGTTATTTTAGTCCCAATTTTTGAAAAACAACATTAATAAACTTCAATGATAAGTCCAGTCGTTTTTCTCATGTTACCCATAGGCTTTCTCTACGGAGTTAATAATTCCTTTCTTCAGATCCAGACTCTCATCGAGAGCATTAGAAGAAGGAGAATGAGTCAGACATGTTCTTCACAGTCATACATTTTCTAATTTGCTCTGTGAACTCCTTAAAAAAGGATCCATATGGAGGAATCAAAGACTGGTGCGTTCTTACCATTGGGTTTATTTAAAAGGAACATCACACATTTCTTTTCTTTCATATTCACCCAGATGAAGAAAAAATGAACTGTGAATCGACAGAAAAGGTGTCAAGTATTTTCTTTCATCGAACTTGCTGTAAAATTCCTTAAGGGGCCAGATTGTGGAATGTACCGGACAGTGCCGGAACCTGAAGCTGCTGGGTCCTCAGTGCAAAATCTGTACTAGGCTCCCAACTATATTGTATATAGTCTGTTTATAGGGAGAGAGAGAGAGGGGGTCATTTACTAAGGGCCCGATTCGCGTTTTCCCGACGTGTTACCCGAATATTTCCGATTTGCGCCGATTGTACCTGAATTACCCCGGGATTTTGGCGCACGCGATCGGATTGTGGCGCATCGGCGCCGGCACGCGTGCGAAATCGGGGGGGCGTGGCCGAACGAAAACCCGACGGATTCGGAAAAACCGCCGCATTTAAAAAACGAAAATGTGTCGCTTGGGACGCCCTTACCTTCATCTGGTCCAGCTCGGTGTATTCCGGCGCGTTCAGATGATTTTCAGCGCTGCAGCGCCACCTGGTGGACGACGGAGGAACTACCTTCATAAATCCCGTCCGGACCCGAATCCTGTGCAGAGAACGTGCCGCTGGATCGCGAATGGGCCGGGTAAGTAAATCTGCCCCAGAATGTTATTGATTTCCTCAGGGTACCTAATTCAGAGCTTGTACATCAGGATACTGGCAGACAAGATCTTATAAATCCCCCCACTATGATGCCTCAAATAATTTTTTTTGACCCTTTTAAAAATGTATTTGGCTAGAATGATTATTGATACAATATATAACATAACATGGTCCAAATATTCAGATATACAATAAAAATGGCACCAAAAACATTTGTCAAACGTCCAATGTAAGATGTAAATATATAGGGTCTGATGTATTAAGGCAAGGGGGACTTTGGGGCACATTTACTAAGGGCATTGCGCCAGTTTTCTGGTGGACTTTTCACAATCTTTTAGGTATTCAAGAAGTGTTTGCATCACAAATGTGTTGCACGGGACCGTTTTGTGGCGCAGCTGCGCTAGCCACCATGTGACACAAATTTGGGGACGTTCTGGCACTCAGTCGGACCGTGCGCCTGATTTAATATGCAAAGTCTGTCGCACGCCTTATGTTAAAGGTGCACCACAAAAAAGTTGGCAAACTTTGACGGGCCAGTGTGGGGAAGCCAAATTCCATGGAGTGTGCCAGAAACTGCGACTTTTTGTACAATATATGCCAGGTGCACAAGGCATGATACATTGGGGTCATGGTGTTTTTTCCAAGGGGGCATGGATTGTTTTTTATGCTGGTCTTGTTACCCCATTCTTCGATGCAGTGTGCTCCAACTTTAGGGCCTCACAACAATCTACAACAATAGGGGGCTAAATTTAATTTTAACAAACTTCACACCAATTTTCTGTTGTGATAGTTTGTAAATTTGCAAGCGGCTGATGACTCTTTGATGTTATTGGCACCACCTGAACACTTAACCTTAGGTTTCCAGAAGATTGAAGCCAATAGCTTAAGGTCCTAGGACACCCCCTGACCATTTCATCATCCAGGAAACCTTCTAAACAATAAGGCGTAGCTCTCTATATTTTCTACATTTGGGACAATACTAAGCTCTCCATTTTTGGAAAATTTCCACTAGCCCAACCTATCTTTTTTGGCGATGCCGGGCAGTGCTGTAGAGGGGTGAGAGGGGTCGTCCAGATCCTACAACCCTTACCCTCAGTCATCTCTAGAACTGCTCTTTTCCTAAGCCTTGCTGCTTTTCATCATGTATGTATTTTTCTCTACATCTCTCCACGGACTTGTCCATGAATTGGCTTATAATGTATAGAAAAACCTTATAGTCTCTTAACTCAGTTTAATAAACGGCTGCATGTATATTCCTGCCGTGAGGATCACTGCGGGGACTGACATAAAACGCGAACCCTGATTGTTTTCATTGGAGCAAAGGAATCAATTTCTATTCTGAAGAAAAAGACTCAATGGTCTGGAATATCTGAAAGGGAAGTGTAATTCATCCTCCTCTCTGCTGCTGTATCCATGGCGGGTACACTGACCAACAGAATATAGAGGGCGACAATTCATTAAAAGCCCATAAAGGTGTCTCCACCCTCCTGCAACTTTAATTTATTAATGTCCACATGAGAATTTACAAACCTCTATGGAATCCTATGTTGTATGGATTTTAAAGTTCCTTTCTATAGGTGTATGGGACATTTCCTTTAGCTTCTTTCTGTAATTATACATAGATATCAGACCAGACTTGACTGTTGACTGTGTGTAGACAACTGTAATCAAGGCAAAGACGGGAAGAGACTCCCATATGGATTTTAGAGCCACCTCAATAATTGTATAAAAGAATTACTTAACTGGCAAATCCTAGTTACGTCATCACAGATGATCCACATGTTCACTTAAAGGGAAACTGTAACCAGGTTTTGAACCCCTTTACTGCCTACCGGAGTTTAGGGTCCAAATCTGTTTAACATAGGAATCGGGCAGGAAGATAGCAGTGGCCCATTGACTTGAGTCAGATAATCTGGTGTAGGTGAAGTGAAGCGAGGTGTACCGACTAATGTTCATGCACTCATACAAAAAAAGAGAACCTTCACTATGCCCTTCCCACCGATGACCTTTTTGGTTTTTGCCTTTCCATTCCCTCCTTTAAAAATCCAAACTTTTAAAAAATATTTTCATGTAGAGAGCTGTAAGGGGGCTTGTTTTCTGTGTTACAAATCGTACTTCCTAATGACTGCATTTAATACTCCATGCCGTCTACTGTGAAGCTCGAAAAAAAAAAATTTCAGTGCAATGCATTGAAAAAACGCATTTGCGCCATTGTGTTGTGGGCTCTGCTTTTATTTCACTTACACAGAAAAAAAAGTATCTGAATAGGCAATTTTTTCAAATTTTAACACCAATAAGAAAAAAAACTTTGTAAAAAGTGACCAAAAGGTCATACATTTCCTGAGCTAGTATTAAAGAAAACATCAGCTTTAACCGGTTAAGGACCGGGCCCTTTCCAGTTTTTTCATGTCCATTTTTCACTCCCCACCTTCAAAAATCTATAACTTTTTTATTTTTACACGTAAAGAGCTGTGTGACGGCTTGTTTTCTGCGTAACAAATTGCACTTCATAATGATGGTATTAAATATTCCATGCCATGTACTCGGAAGCGGGAAAAAAATTCCAAATGCAATGAAAGTGGTGAAAAAACGCATTTGCGCCATTTTCTTGTGGGCTTGGATATTACGTATTTCACTGAGCGCCCCAAATGACATGTCTACTTTATTCTTTGGGTCGGTACGATTAAGGGGATACCAAATTTGTATAGGTTTTATAATGTTTTCATACATTTACAAAAATTAAAACCTCCTGTACAAAAATAATTTTTTTGATTTTGCCAACTTCTGGCGCTAATAACTTTTTTATACTTTGGTGTACAGAGCTGTGGGTGGTGTCATTTTTTGCGAAATTTGATAATATTTTCAATGATATCATTTTTAGGACTGTACGACCTTTTGATCACTTTTTATAGATTTTTTTAGATTTTTCAAAATGGCAAAAAATTTTGGGCGCTATTTTCCGTTACGGGGTTAAACGCATTGAAAAACCGTTATCATATTTTGATAGATCGGGCATTTTCGGACGCGTCGATACCTGATGTGTTTATGATTTTTACTGTTTATTTATATTTATGTCAGTTCTAGGGAAAGGGGGGTGATTTGAAATTTTAGGTTTTTTTATTATAATTTTTTTTTTTTAAACTTTTTTTTATTTTTATTTATACTATTTTTCAGACTCCCTAGGGTACTTTAACCCTAGGTTGTCTGATCGATCCTATCATATACTGCCACACTACAGTATGGCAGTATATGGGGATTTTCTAACTCATTCATTACAATGTGCTATCAGCACATTGTAATGAAGGGGTTAAAACGAAATAGCCTCGGGTCTTCGGAAAACCCGAGGCTACCATGGAGACGGATCGCCGCCCCCCGATGACGTCACGGGGAGCGGCGATCCCAGGTAAGATGGCGGCGCCCATGCGCCGCTATCTGTTTGAGGCTGCCGGCAGCTTTGCCGGCAGCCCACGCTGTAAAAACACCCGCGATCGGTGCTAGCACCGATCGCGGATGTTACCGGTAAGCCTTTGCTGCAATATGCAGCAAAGACTTACCGGCTATGGAGAGGGCTCAGCCCGTGAGCCCTCTCCATGCAGCGCGACGCGACCGCCGCCGTGAATATACAGCGGGCGGTCGCGAACCGGTTAAAATCCATAAGAAAACGGCATTACCATGTTCTCCTGAATTTCCAGCTTTCCAGTACATTGGGGCACATTTAGTAACCCGGTCCCTCAGAGTTCCCGAAAGTGCATTGTGAGATAACAATGCACTGTGCCGCGGTTCACTAAGATCTTGCGCCCGATATCCTGCATGTGTCGCTTCCCCGCTCAGATCCGCCGGAATTCACCTTCTTCTTCCTGGTGCATGTAAGTGCATTGTCTTGCGATACAATTTGAATGTTAAATCTCGCGCTCAGTCTGAATCAGTCGGATTGTCCAACGGCCTGTCCCCCGATTTCTGGTGCATGAAAGCCGACGCTGCTGTGCCAAAATCCAATCGCGTGCCACACAATCCCCTGCTCAATCTCTGTCACAGCGTTGCAAATCCCAAAAATGGATTTCTGGGATTTCTGGCAGAAATGCGATCCGCAGACCCTTAGTAAGTAAGCCCCATTATGTGCAATATTAAATGGTGACACTAGGAAGTACAATTTGTCCCACAGAAAACAAACCCTCATATATTTCTGAAAAATAGAGAAGCAAAAAACTGAAAAGTTTTCAGGTTCCTCCAAACCCAACCCCAAATTTTATTACAATTTTGGAACTGGGTTCTGCTCACCATCCTCCCACTGGAAACAATTGCAGGTATTAACTCTAAATGTTCTGGCAAATTTGCCAGTAGCATTTACACATGTTGGCATTAACCTGCCATTTTGAGCAGCCAACATTTTGTGGAGAGTCGTCGATCCATGATGGCGTAATCGGGGACGACGACCCTCTGCCAAAATTGTGGTGTGCAGTGCTACTGTCAGGTTAGTGCCGGCGCTGTGTCCACAGGGGTTTACATGCAGCTGGCGACTTTGTCAACAGTTAACACCCGTGATCGGTGCCAGACGAACAGCATTCGACCAAACCCGAATTTCAATGGGTCTGCTCATCACTCCAATCTGCTATGTACAATGTATCTGCTGTAAAGCATATTGCTGAATGCTATCAGTGACAGCTCAAGCACGTTGGCTGCCACAGAATAATGAACCACAGAATTTTTTTTTTCACAAATGTACAAAAAGAAAACAAAAACTGGTTAGAAAAATAGAATATTTATTGGAATCTGCTTAATTTACTTAAAAAAAAATAACAGGTGATATTCTCCGTCTTAGAGGACTACGGCGTGTTCCCCTTTAAGATGATGCATAACCTTCTCAAATCCAGTGTTGTGACATTGCCACTTATCTCTGAGATGTTGGCTTGTGTCTGTGCCACTCTGTAAGACATGCTGCAATGTTTTGGTCAAAGTACTAAAAATTTCAAATGGAATCCCCGAAGAAGGAGAACTTGTTGTAAGCTTTACAAGAATAGCCTGAGGGAAGAGTCTATGCTATTGCAAATTCAGGTCCTCAGGAGAGGGAGACAGTTTGCTTTGTCTCATCCTTGTTGAATTGAACTTACTTTCCTCTAATAAGAAACTACATTCTTCATCCTCTAAGTTAGTGAAGACATTAAAGTTGACTTCTGCTCCATGGAAATCTAACCTACAAAGCCCATAATGAGACAACCCGAGGTAGACATCTGTGACGGCGAATGTTGGTGGTAACAACCTGCAGAGAATCAATTAGAAGGTGAAATGCGTCTCACATATCATTACATTCTAGATTGGTTTTCAAGATTTCAAGACACAGCGCCCCTCTTTTCTATAGGCTATGTCTAGTATTGCAGCTCAATCCCAATCACTTCTATAAACAGTGAATTTATTGAAATCTGTTCGGATTTCATAAAAATTGTGATGTATGCAAGAGACCTTACAGAACCTTTGAAGGTCCTGCAATGGTCATCAATCTGTAGACCTCTAAGCCAACAGAAGGGACCACACCTCTTTACCCAAGAATCTTGGTTCTGGTACCATATGAAGACAGTAAAAGTCTACTCAAAGCAAAACAAAAACTTATAGTAGTAGAAGTCCACAATTTTCATGGCAATCTTTATTTGGCCCCTGCTGCAGAAATGATCAAGTGTAAAAAAAAAACCCGACAAGAATCAGATTTTCAACTGGTGAAATTAGGTGATTCATTTCCCCATTTTCAGTCTGGAAGCGGTCACTGGACCAGTGATTGCTGTGGGAATGTAATGCTGTCAGATGTGGTTATATATATATATTTTTTTATTGATCTCTATTTTTCTTACTGACGGACAAAAATGTAACTAATTTTTTATTGTCAATAAATTTACTCATGGCCGACAATCAGAAGAGCTACGATCATTATGGTCCTCCGAGTCTTGCTCGTGGATTCATGCTGTATATAGAGAGAGATGTACAGTATATATTTTATAAATTTTGCACGGTCTTAACTTGGAATCGGCCTCAACAAAAAAATACAAAAAACCCATAAAACATGAACTATGTATCTTAAATGGCCTTTGATTTTCTAAAGATTGAGTCACTGCGTTAGAGGCGTCTCATACATTGACTTACAAGAGAAAAAAAATCACCGGTTACAATCCCAGCGTTCGCTGCCGCAAGAATTTCTGTTAATAAAGGGAGCACCGAGGGATTCCGCTATGAAAGCATTGCTGAGAGTGGAAATGCTCAAAGTGATGTATGAAAAAAGAGCAAAATAAATAAATCCAATGGACCAGAAATAAGGATGAAAGAGCCAATAGCACAATGGGGGAATAGTGAGTTAAGAAAGAGATTAAATTGTCTAAAGGCGTTCCGGCACACGTCATAGACATGTTAATGGCGAATCGTAGGCGTGAAGGTGGAAAATTAAAGTCTTTTTCTTTTAGTCAAAAAAGAACTGCCTGCCCCATAATTCATTCTACTATACATACATATACTCAGCTGTATAACACCGAGAATGGGTCCCATTGTCCCCATATTTGACATACCAAAAATATATGTAGTGGGTACTCCAACTGTGTTGAAGGGGTTTAGAGAGGTTCTAGATAATATACAGGCAGTAGAACATTTCTAGCATTGATAATCTTAACAAAAGGAGATTATTACCCAAAAAGAAACACCAGCTCACTCAACCTTGGGCTTCCAACAGGTGCTGTAGATCACTCAACTCCCGGGTTGCACGGAGCAAGTTCCAATCACAGCCATCAGGTAACAGTGAAAAAAGAACGGACCAGCACTCACGGAAGAGTCCAACGAAGAAGCATTATATATAAAATGCATTTATCCAACACGATGAGACAAGGGTTAACGCGTTTCTACGCCTAGCGTTATGAGTAAGACAATGGGGCTTATATACTAAGGGTCCACAGAAAGCACTTTCACCGGATTTTCGAAATTTTGGGGATTTGTGCCACTGTATCTAACTGAGGATTTTGGCTCACGTGATCGGATTTTGGCGCAATCACGACCATGGACAATCCGAAGGATTCGGACAGAGCGCGGGATTTAACTTTAAAAATGTGCCGCAAGACATGAACTTACATACACCGGGAACAAGAAGGTGAACTCCGGTGGACCTGAGCGGGGAAGTGACACATGCAGGATATCGGGCACACGATCTTCATGAATCGCGCCAGAGAGCATTGTCGTCAGAAGAATACACTTAGGGTGAACTCCTCAGACAGATAAGTGTGCCCCATTATGAGTAAAGGGCATACATCTTTACACAAGCTTCTTCTTTGGACTCTTCCGTGAGTGCCGGTCCATTCTATCTTTTTTCAACTTTTCTACCACTCTCGTTCTTATTTTCTACCTTTTACAAGTACAAACACTGATTCAAAACGCGTTAGTCCTCATCATGGCAAACTTCATCATTCATAAACATCCATAGGCTTCCGAGCCAATATTTCAGTTCAGTGCAATCGTAAAGCAGTGTATAGGATCTGTGGCGCCATGTCCCGGTACATTTGCCATATACTATTGAAAAATAGTGTCTTAAAGAAAATCTACCATCAAAATCAAGACTGATAAACCAGGGACACTTACTCATAGATCCAGGCGCCGTGTGGTAATCTTCTTATTTTTTAGAAATGGCCTCCTTTCTTCTAATAACAACTTTTATAATTATGCTAATGAGTCAGAAAGGCTACTGAGTAGTTTTTCAGAGCTCCTAAGTTCTGTAGATTCACAGGTTGTTACATGGTCTCACCCTCCCCTCTGCTCCTGCTTGGCACTCTCCATTGTTCTGCCTGATGTAATCTCTCTGCAGTACAGGAGAGGGGGAAGTGCTCCTGCACACTGTAACAGCCAGTGAACCTGCAGCACGGAGGGGCTCTGGGAACTACACCAGTAGCCTTTCAGGCTAATTATTATAATTTAAAAAGTTGATTTTAGAAGGAAGAATGGTATAGATGACAAATATAAGACGATTACCACAGTCCAATATATTTATTCCTTTTGCATGAGATGCTGGTGGAAGATTTTTTTTAATGCCACATGAATAGATAGATAGATAGATAGATAGATAGATAGATAGATAGATGATAAATAGATAGATAGATAGATAGATAGATAGATAGATGATAAATAGATAGATGATAGATAGATAGATAGATAGATAGATAGATAGATAGATAGAAGATAGATAGACAGATAGATAGATAGATAGATAGATAGATAGATAGATGATAAATAGATAGATAGATAGATAGATGATAGATAGATAGATAGATAGATAGATGATAGATAGATAGATAGATAGATAGATAGATAGATAGATGATAAATAGATAGATAGATAGATAGATAGATAGATGATAAATAGATAGATATGAGATAGATAGATAGATAGATAGATAGATAGATAGATAGATAGATAGATAGATATGAGATAGATAGATTATAGATAGATAGATAGATAGATAGATAGATAATAGATAGATAGATAGATTATAGATAGATAGATATGAGATAGATGATAGATAGATAGATAGATAGATAGATAGATAGATAGATAGATAGATAGATAGATAGATAGATAATAGATAGATAGATTATAGATAGATAGATATGAGATAGATAGATAGATAGATAGATAGATAGATAGATAGATAGATGGATAATAGATAGAATTTCGATGTATGAGGGGATGCCAGAAATTACTTTGTAAATAATCTATTATTATTATTATATTTTTATTTAGACCTTTCGGTGATGAGATTATTCGGGTTCTGTCAGTGGTTTATGTTTCTGTAATTACTTCTGTTGTCATGTAGCAGCAATGAGCCCCTCTCCGGTCCCTATACGCAGGTGTAAAGGGAGCACAATGCACATGATTGTAGCATCTCCTCCGGTAACTGTAAGTAACATTAGTCGTCACAGCAACCAAAAACTCCAGCTAAATGTTTATAGCACTTCATTCCCGAGGTGAGAACGCTTAATGGGCTCTTTGCGTCCATCTATTTGCACCCCTGACTGAACTTTGTGTTATTTAACCGCAGCTCCTACTGAGCGAACATGAAACTGCAGCCAATGAGTGTGAACAAGTGCAAATTGGTGTTGGTTGGCGAGCCAGGTAATGCACACTTCGGAGGATGCCGGTGCGGCGGTGCATTGCTCTCCTGATGTTCGCTTGTTTTACACGCTGCATGTCAGTAATATGTGATTGTAGCCTCCTGCGATGATGGCTGGATGTATAAATAATGCACACAGAGAACATGACAGGGCTGCCGCTAAAGTGCACTCATCAGGGAAGTGCCTGTTGTGGACTCAGCTGATATTTATCATAGACATGGCCTGTTATTGAATTTTATTCTTTGTGACCTGGGGACATAACAGAAGAGATCGTCTAAAGAGCTGGATGTTCAGAAGAACATGGTCTATCAATCAGTTTACTGTAAACCATAGGACTTGTAGGCACTTCCGATGCTCATGAAAGAGACCTAACACTTTTCACAAAACTTTTGGTAATGGGTTAAAATATCAGACCACAAGGATAAAGATGAAGTGGTCTTCTGAGATCTTATTGGTTTCAAAACTGGACCGGTGATGTCACGACTCAAAGTTTACAGCCACCAGTATCTAGCATTGGCCAACGGCTATATTGCATCTCCCAATGTTCCATCTACTAATCAGGTTTAACATCTCTCTGACTCTTGTTATTCCCTTATAGCCACCATAGTTTGCCCAGGATATAGGGCTAATCTCCTGCTCCCAATCAATGTCCTCCAAAGCTGTCCTATCCTAGACCTCTTCTCTTACTACATCCTGATGACGAAACTATGGTTGAAACTTATTGACCAAGAATATCAAACCAAGAATATTAAGAGGAGGTGGCCTTCTGAGATCTTCCATGACTGGACTGGTTATGTCATGACTTGAGATGAGCAGACTTGACATTCCCGCTCGAGTTCGGGGTTTGGGTTAATTGATGCCCCTAACAACTAGCTATGACTATGATTGGCCAGAGGGAGATAGTCTTGGTCACATAGTTTTACCCACAGTTTCATCATTAGGGTGTAACAGTAGAAGAAGTCTAGGGCAGATTTGGAAGACCTCTGGGCAATCATACCATGGCTAGTTGCTAGGGGGGGGGGGG